>NC_063183.1:770161-1091411 GCF_023159225.1 Perognathus longimembris pacificus | reverse complement strand
GGTTAATCTCTCCCAACAGTCTTTGCATCTCCACCAGAGTATAAGGTGACTGGAAGGATAACTGGGGCCTAAGGGGGCACACAGAGTCTAGTTTAAGTTCTTCCCCCAAGATCTTAAAGGGGTATACTTTCTGAACCTTGTCACTGGCTATATGCAGTCCTCCTCTTTGTAGGAGTGTTTGTAGCTTGCTATAGACAGTGTCTAGCACTTGGACATCTGCTGGTCCAATAATGATGTCATCCATATAGACATATAAAATAATATCTGACTGGCTCCTAAGAGGTTGAAGAACTTGTGACACATATGTTGGCAGAAGGCAGGACTATTAGCCATGCCCTGAGGTAAGACTACCCACTCATACCTCTGGTCTGGCCCCTGGTAGTTAACCGAGGGCATGGAGAAAGCAAACTTTTCACAGTCCTGGGGGTCAAGGGGAATAGAAAAGAAACAGTCCTTGATGTCAATTATAATGAAATTTCGATCCCGAGGAATGGAGGGGATTGGATTCATGGCAGCCACTGTAAAGGGGTGCCGGGGGGGATTATCAGCTCATTAATTTTTCTTGGGTCCTGTAACATCCCCCATTTACCTGAGGCCTTTTGTACAACAAATACAGGGCTGTTCCAAGGGCTCAGAGAAGGTCTAATATGCCCGAGGGACAGTTGTTCTGATATTATTTCCTTTAATCTTTCTAGCTCGTTTGAGGGAAGTGGCCACTGTTTCACCCACACCGGGGGACCCGGAAGCCATTGAATGGCAGGGACGGTAGGAACAGTGGCCTTTAGAATTGGGGGTGAGGTCCTGTAGAAGAAACAGGAGCCTCCTGCCCTGAGGCCTCGGAAGGAGGCAGTCTTTGATAGTCACTAGGGCCACCTGACAGGCCCTGGCCTGTGATAATCGAGGCCTCAACTTTTCCCAAGATATCCCATCCTAGCAGGTTATCTGGTAAGCCTGTCATTATCAGGGGACGCAGTATTCCCTTACCACCGTTCATGTCATCCCAGGGAAGCCCGTCCCTGGTTGTCTCACTCTCAGCTATGCCTCCCACCCCTGAGGTCTGGGGTCCGGGGATTAAGTCCCACCATGGAGGCACCCCCTTCTTTTTTATAGTCCGATCTTTTTTATAGTCCGATCTGCTCCTGTATCGATTAAGAATCGGAACCTCTTTCCAGATATAATAATTTCTGTCTTTGACTTCATTTCCGGGACTATTGGGACTGCCCAGAGGACCTCAGGCTGGTCATTAGGCCTGTCAATGATCTGATCACTGGACTGATTGCCTCCTTTGGGTGATGGGGCTGGAGGGCCCCCCATTACTAGTTTAAAGGCCTCCCCTTAGCATCAAATCTGGACTTACAGTCCTTTCACCAATGAAATCCCTTTTTGCAGTGGGGGCAAGGTTTTGTGGGTAGCTCCTTTGTGGGGCGCACCGACTGGCCCCGCCTGTCTGTGCCCCGGAGGTGTGTGGCTGTTGCGCCTCGGGAGTGAGGCCCTGAAGAGCCCCACCTGCCTCAGTCCCTGGGGGCATGCTTGCTTGCACCACCTCCCAGAAGAGGGATCCCGGTTAGCCCCGCCTGCCTTCTGGGTCCGGAACTGGAAAGGCGGCTCTAGTTGGCCACGCCTCCCAGCCTTAAGACCATGTGCAGCAAGATGGCTGCCGGCAGTAACCTGGGGGCGGTCCTGCTAGTACTTAGGCAGCCCCTTAGGGAGGTCCCATGTCCTTCTGCCCTTGACTGACAGCTCGGACCACCAATCATACCCCCTGGCTAGGTATGTTACACCCTCCTCTTCCTGCCATTGCCCATACTTAAGATCCGGTCCGCACCACTAAACTGAGAGCAGTCTTGAACTTCTCCCGAGTCGTTTGATTGTCCAACTGCTGGTGAAAGGTTGGGTTGGGCTGAGTGCGGGCGACTCGCGGCTTGTTACCTATTCTGGGTTCACCCTTGGTGGGGTGCGCTTCCTCGCCTCTCCCACTGGTTGGGAGAGCACCCGGGGTGCAGGGACCCCTGCACTCCTTGGTCTAGCCTGAGGGCTGTTCTCTTGAGGCACCAGGTCTTACAAGACCAGAAGGACACTCCCTCTTGAAGTGGCCCCGGCCAACACATTGGTAACAGTGCTCCCTGCTTACCTCACCGGTGGGGGCCGGGGCAGGCTTCTCAGTAAGCAGAGTGGTCAGCAGCTGCACCTGGTGGGCTCTCGCGCTGATGCCCTGACAAGCGTAGATCCAGCTGTCCACAGATCTCTCCTTTACTCCTGCACAAGCCAATCTGCATTCTGATGTCATCCCTTCCCACACCAGGGTCCTTAGAAATTGATTTACCTGGGACCCAGGGAACTGTTGGTGGAGATTGTCCCTCACTCGGCCAATGAAGGCAGCAAGACTCTCATTGGTCCCTTGGGTAGCTTTTACTGCTGGCGTTTCTAGGGACCCCTCTCCCAAGCCATGCCATGCGGCCAGTCCCACAGCCTGTATCTGCTCCCGGTAGGGGGCAGGGAAAGCAGCCCATTGGGGGCGGGTGGATCCAAACAGCATGCCAAAGGTTATGGGGATTGGCGGATCGGTGGCCTGATTTCTCTCCGCCTGAGTATAGCACTCATATCTGAAAAGGGAACACCACTCCTCATACATTGTTCTATCAAGCAGTGACCGGGCCAGGCTTCTCCACTCCTGAGTGGTAGAAAACAGGTGGGCCACACCCTCAAGTAGGCTCTCCCCCCAGCGGGTGTTTGGTCCCTCTTCCTCGAGGACTATTCTCCTGAATTCTCTGAAATCTTGTATCTCCTGGGCTGCCACGAGACTGAGATGGCTACCAGGTTGAGATTCACGGATTCGTCTGCGCTTGGTGAATGCGTGCTGCTGCAGCCACTGGGCTGCTGCCGCTGCTCAGCAGGATTCCTTAGATCTGCATAGAGCCGAGCCGAGCATCCGGTGGGGGAGGGGTAGTGAGATGGCATGGGCCGCTGTGCACATTGTTCTCCCGCCACGTGTCTCGGCGCCACGGCACCTAGTCCGGGGTCCTGGAGATCGGGCTCATGCTTGTCCCTGGGCCACTAGGAGCGGGCATCGCCCTCTCCAAATTAAAATTCCCCCCTGCTGCCCTCTCCCGAGTCCAGGGACTCTCTCCTGGATCCGAGGAAAAGCAGGCTTTAAGGGTCTTAAGAGCTTGGAAGGTCGCGAGGGGGAGCTCCTCTCCCAACTCCACTTCCTTGCCTTCCAATTTTCGCCCTAATTGATCCCAAGTTTCCCACGAGAGTGGATTGGCTCCAGCGAACCACGGGACCCTATAGGTCAACTCCTCCCAAATTCGTATAGCACAGGGTTCTGAAATACTTATCCCCACGTTTTGGAGGGTAAACCTCAGGATTTAAAGGGGCGAATTATTCCACCTACTCTGATTCTGTCCCATCTTCTTTGCTGACCTGATGAGAGAACCACGTGTCCCGGAGACTCTATTCCAGTTCCCTTAGGGCTTGCCGGTAGCTGCCGGACTTACTCCCACAGGCTCTTGGCCCCATGTTGGGCGCCAATTGCCGGGCTAGATTCACCTCCCCTGGTGCAGGGTTGCTAAGCTTACTCCCTTATCAGTGCTCCCCTTTTCACCCTTTCCCCTGGGCGCCTGACCCACGAGCGGCCAAGGTGGAGTGAAGAGACACAGGCAAGCCTAAGGTGCATGAGGCCGAACAAGATCCCCTTTTCCTCCCTCCTTACCCACCAAGGAAGCCAGGCGCACATGGATCTCGGAGACACTTCGGAGAGCAATCTGGTTTATTCAGAAGGGGTTTACAGTAATATAGTGATGATGACGAGGATTGAGCAGGAGCTGGCCATAGGCTGGCGAGCTTGTCCGTCCAAGAGCAGCTCCCAAGGACCTCCCTCATGGGCTAACGTCACTTCCCATAGTACCGCCCTCTGGGCAAAGCACACCAAAAGGGAGCACATGTGCTCCCTGGCGCAAGGTGGGGGATGGTCTCAAAGCTACCCCTTCTGGTTCCGGACCCAAAGGGAGAGAGGTGTGGCTTACTTCCACACTGCCCCAGGGCAGGGGGAAGGGCAGCGTCTTGGGAGCGCTCTCATCGTGCTTCACCCCTCAAGACCAAGCTGAATCCCTAACAGGAGTGCTCTGGCTGGAGGGGCAGGGACACCTTGCAAACATTCTCCCTGGGGCCCCTCACCTCTGTGCTGGCACCAATCCTGCCATCACAGGCAGGGCATTTGGGCAGCTTCAGCATGTAAGCCCCCTCCTTCCCTGTGAGGGCTGGTGCTCTAGTCAGGCTGTGAGGCTCAGGTTAGTAGATGGACCAAGAATAGGTGCAAAGTCCAGAATGGTCCCTGGATGATTTCTTGGCCTTTGCTTGTTTACTGTTTACACTCCTCCTCCCCCCGCCCCCCGCCCCAGCATTCAACATGCCCATGGCTGCCCAGGCCTGTGCCTGTAAACCCAGCATCTCAGAAGTGAAGGTAAGGAGGATCATGGTTTGAGGCTTGGGGGGAAAAGGGATCCCATGTCCACCAATGCCTGGGTAGGGAGGTGTGTGCTATGCCAGTGTCTCAAGTGGTACAGCCCTCCCCAAGCAACCAGAGTTCAAAACCCAATACCACTGCCCCCATCAGCAAAAAGGAATTGGACACCGAAGAAGGAAATCATCTGGGATGTGCTGGAGTCCAGTAGAACTGGCTGGGCAGAGGCAAAAATGAGTTCACACAGCGCCTTGCTGATGAACCTGAAACACAGATTCAGCACGTGGCCCTCACTCCAGCCTTTGCTTCTCTTCAACCCTCTAGTGGCCAAGCTGGGAGTGTTGGTGCTTTGGGGAAAAGCAGCCAGGTAACACTGGGTGAATACAGAGTAGTCAAGCAGAACTGTGTTGAGAAAGGTGGTCCAGAGCATCAGGCACCCCGAATACCACACAAACTTAGGCATGAATCGGGGCACGGACATCTCCCTGCTAAAACTGGGGGCTCCAGTGTTGGTGGAATGCATGGCCCCAGTCGCCCTGACCTCAGCCTCCTGACCGGTCCCACCAGGATAGTGTGCTGGGTCATGGGCGGGGGCCACACCACAGTGGAAGAGGTAAGGGTCAGGTGTGTGGCTGGCACTGGGGAAGTTGTGGGGTGGGCTGGAGTTTGGAGATGCCCAACAGCTATGTGGGGCTTCCTGGAGCCATGATGTCCCCTGACTGGGGCCACACACTGGGGGCGGCACCCTCTGCTGGGAAACCAGGGGACCCACAACCCTGGCTTACCCCAAGCCCAAAGGAGCACTGCTTCTCACCTCTGTGCAGTGTGCCTGGACTAGTGCCTGCTCCATCGGGCCTCCGCCATTCCTCCCATGTCCAGCCCTTGGGTTCTGCCTGCACAGCCTCTCTGATAGCCGCAAAACCCATTTCAAAGTCTGGTTGCCCCATGCGTCCCAGTGCACAGCACCCTCTGGCGACCAGCACAGCACACAGCGCTCTTCCTTAGGATCTCTGCCTTTCCCAATGCCCTTGCCGCCCATGGCCAGCCCAGCACTGATGTCTGAGATATCAGGCATGAGCCATTGCACTCAGAAAGAATCTCAGGAGCCGTAGGCCTCCCAATTTCTACTTGTGAAGGTGTGTGGATTGCAGACAGGCCCCTGGGTCAAAAATTTTGTGTTTTTTTTTTTTTACTCTCCTCCAGCAACCACTGTTTCCTTCTTCATATGAAGGGAATCCTGCACTAAGGTGTCAGGCCGCTGAAGGGCTCACAGGTACCCATAATAAACCACCAGAAGTCAGGCTGCTAGAGGGCTCACAGGTGCCGACAATAAACCACCTCCCTATGGGGAATTACCATCTGCATTAGCCGTTCCTAGAAGCACTAGACTGACACTAGCTGAGACCACCCAGAGTTGCAGAACAAGGTACCTGCTAACTACCACTGCGGACAGAACAGCCTTTTGCCCTGGCCATATAAACCCTACCTAAGCCAGGCCTAGTTGAGACCTCTCTGATCCCAACCAGAGAATCACTCAGGAGCATACCCCAATAAACTGTCTTTCAATCACTTCTACTTCCCTCTGCATGCACTCTCCTCACCTAAAACCTTACATCTGGTGCTGAAACCCAAGAAGGTAGTAGTGTGCAGACTAAGCCAGCAGATAACCTGTTTCCCCTGTGTTAGGTAGCGGGGTCAGAGGGGATGGTGGGAGTTCATGTTCCTTCCTCATTAGGAGAATTGTCCCAGATTGAGACTGGCCTAGGGTCATTTTCCAATGACCCGTCCACCATTATCAAGGAGTTTTGCTATTTGACTCAGGTTTATGACCTTACCTGGCAGGCTGACTGGCAGGCTTACTAAGCACTCTTGCTTGGACCCTGCATCCCTGGTGAGGGCAAGCTTTCTGGTCTCTTATTTTATCTCTCATTAGCCCCAGATATAAAGAAAAAGCTTAAAAAGTTTGAGGAGGGCCCTCAAATCCCTATCTGAGATCTGGTGAATATGGCCTTTAAAGTTTTACATGCCTATGAGGAACAGGAAAAGGCTGATAGGGAAGCCTGCTCTTGCCAAAAGTGGGCCTACACAGCCCACGCCCTGGTCACTGCCCTACACACCCCTCCAACAAGTGGTTCTGGAAGAGCATGTCCGCCACCAGAATCCTGATACAAGCGCGGCCAAGAAGGACACTGGGCTTGGCAATGTCCTAAACCTCAACCACCACAGGTGCAATGTACCTGTGCAACCAGAAGGGACACTGGAAGACTCACTGCTCCCTGCGCCTAGACATGGAGGCACAGTCTTTCATTCCCCTGGTCCACTGGCCTCGGTACTGGGCCTGGCCACTGAAGATTGAGGAGCTCCTGCCTCCAAGACCCCGATCACTCTTGTCAAGCCTTGGGGAACGATCCAGGTTGTGGGTAAGGCCATTTCCTTTATGGTCAATATGAGGGTTACCTGTTCGGTCCTCCCTTCATTTTCTGGCCCCTAAATTCCTTCCCAGATCTCAGTCATGGGAGTTGACAGCGTTTCCTCACAGCCACCAGCAACAGGCCCCCTTAAGTGTCTATTGCCTGACTGTCCATGTGTTCACTCCTTCCTGGTCATGCCTTCCTGTCCTACTCCCTTTATGGAGAGAGACCTGCTTGTTAAATTGCATGCCCCTTAATTTTGGAGCCTTCAATTTTGGTCCCTGCAGCTCCCTTTATGTTTTATTTGTCCTTTTCCTCTTCTGACCTGTATAAGTGGAAAAGAGAAAACCTCTCCTGGACCAAAGGAAAGTCCAAAGGAAAGGAAAAACTTCCCATTATAGCTGTGGCTAAACCAACTAAGCAGAAGGGAGAAGTATCATGTTCCTAACAGGCTCTCCAGGTTCCCCATGATCCAGAGGACAGAGGGGCAGACAGATCAACCTCAGATAACCACTTTCTTTCAACTGAAGGTATTCAAAAGGTCAATTGATCTGTAAAATGCCCTAGTTAAATTTG
This sequence comes from Perognathus longimembris pacificus, assembly GCF_023159225.1. Classification (NCBI taxonomy): domain Eukaryota; kingdom Metazoa; phylum Chordata; class Mammalia; order Rodentia; family Heteromyidae; genus Perognathus; species Perognathus longimembris. Next base: position 1,083,962 of record NC_063183.1, on the reverse strand, counting down.
GGCTGAGTCTAGAGTCAAGTACTAGGTGAGCTGAGCTAGCTCCAGGAGACTCCCACCCCACTTTCTTCAGGAGAAAAATATTTGGTGTGTCAAAATGCCTTTCTAACATAAGCAAGCCCTGGGAAATGAGGCTGGAGAATACTGAAGTCATTTGTTAAAGTTTTTACCTTAAATCTTGGTCATCTACAAGAGTAAGATTGGTGAAAATACCTCTTGTCACTGGAAAATGTATGGCTGCAATGTATTTTGCCTGCTTTAAGGTCTTTTGCTGTGTGTGTGTGTGTGTGTGTGTGTGTGTGTGTGTGTGTGTGTATGTGAGAGAGAGAGAGAGAGAGTTAGGCTACAGTACTCCCTCACAGTATGATGATGATCTTCTTTTATGTAGCCCTTCCTTGGAGTACTGTTACCTCCACACTAACTGCTTGGTGAATTTTCTGGCCTTGAAGGGATACCAGGTTTCTCCTTGTAAGGCTCAGCTCTCCCTATCTACTGTTACATACCTAGGACCCTCTCTCACCCCCACCACTGGTCATCTTATGGTGAACCTCCAACAGGCCGTTAGGGCCCCTGAATCGGGCAAAGAAATTCTCTCCTTTTTGAGGTTGGTGGGTTTTTAGGCATTGGATCCCCAAGTACTCTGTCTTGGCCAAGCCTCTGTACGAGGCAGCTAAGGAGGCTCCAGAGGGAGCACTGACTAACACCTGGGAGGTAGCCAAAGCCTTTCATCATCTACTACCAACAGCTGTGCTGGCATATCCCCCTCTCTGGCTACCTGACTTGGCCGAACCTTCTTTTCTCTTTTCAGATGAGCACCAGGGCATGGATATCAGAGTTCTGAGCCAACCCCTGGGTCCTCCACATTCTCCTATAGCTTATCTATCTCGATCTCATGGTCAGGGGGTGGCAGCCCTGCCTTTGGGCCCTGGTAGCGGTGGCCTCCCTGACTAAGGAGACACTCAAACTAGCTCTGGGATCCCCACTAACAGTGCTCTCCTCACACTGACTGCATGACTTACTCAGTCACCATGCCCTAACCCTCTTGTCTCGTTATTGCCTACAAGAAATTCATTGTTTATTAAAAAGCCAACTGTCTCACTCCTTTAGTCTCCTAAACTCAATCCTGCTACCTTTCTTGCCTATGCCTCTACCCCATCAGGGCACTCCTGTCCCGAGGTGGTAGAAGCCCTTACCTCCCCAACTGGACTTACCAATCTACCTTTCTTTTTTTTTTTTTTTTTTGGCCAGTCGTGGACCTTGGACTCAGGGCCTGGGCACTGTTCCTGGCTTCCTTTTGCTCAAGGCTAGCACTCTGCCACTTGAGCCACAGCGCCGCTTCTGGCCGTTTTCTGTATATGTGGTGCTGGGGAATCGAACCTAGGGCCTCGTGATCCGAGGCAGGCACTCTTGCCACTAGGCTATATCCCCAGCCCACCAATCTACCTTTCTAACCGGACCTGAATTTGTTTGTGTATGGCAATTCCTTAGTGGACTCGCGTGGGAAGAGACAGGCTTCCTATGCAATTGTCTCCAACCAAGGAGAGACGGTGGAGGCCCAGCGCCTCCCTGAGGGGACAACATCTGAAAAAGCTGAGCTTCTGGCTCTTACTAGGGCCCTTCATTTGGCAAAAGGGAATAGGGGAACCACTTACACTGACTCAAAGTATGCCTTCCTCATTGTTCATTGTCATGAGGCGATTTGGAAGGAACAGGAGTTCCTCTCTACAAAGGGAAGCCCTATTGTAAATGCCTGCCTTAATTTAAGACTAATCCAGGCCCTTTCTCACGCGCAGCTGTGGCTATCGTCTACTACAAGGGACACCAGACAGAGGACTCCCCTGTTTGCCGAGGTAACAATAGGACTGATGCAGTGGAATGCCAACTCACTCAACAGTCTGCGGTCCCTGCTCCAATTTTGGCTTTACGGATCCCAGATTTGGCCCCCTAGTATTCTCCATCTGAGAAAACTTTACTACATGAAATGGGTGGCACAGAGGAAGACCAGGGAAGGATGTTCATAGAAAATAAATTAGCCTTTCCAACCCACCAAATGAGGGGCTATCTGCCTGGACAGTACTGGGAGATATATTTCACCCAATATGCCCACTCACAAGCGGATGAGGTACCTCTTGGTCCTGGTAGACACCCCCACGACATGGGTGGAAGTTTTCCCCACTTCTAATGAAACAGCAGAGTCCTAGCCTCATTTCTACTCTCAGATATCATTCCACACCTTGCCCTTCCTTCCTCGCTTCAATCTGATAATGGCATGATTCCTCTCCTGTCTTCTCCTGTCCTCTCCTGTCCTCCCCTGTCCTCTTCTCTCCTCCTCTCCTCGCTTCTCATCAACACATTTCTTCTTCCTTGGGCATTGAGTGGAAGCTACACCTACCCTACAGGCCTCAGTCATCTGGCAAGGTTGAGAGGGAATACAGTGTCCTTAAGCCCCACCTGACTAAGCTAGCCGTCAAGCTACAGCTTTCATGGATGGAGCTGTTTTGCGGGAGGGGCCCTATGACATAGTATAAAACTGGCACAAGGATTTGAGGATAGGCTTGACGAGGTTCCACCGGCCTCCTTGGTATCGCTGGCCTCACTCCAAAGGCAGCTTAATTCCTTGGCCAGACTGGCCCTTCAAAATCCCAGGGCATTGGAACTTCTTATGGCAGCTGAAGGGGGTACCTGTATGTTCCTGAAGGAAGAATGTTGTTCCGATGTTAATGAATCAGGCCTAGTGGAGGAAAATATAAAAGCAGTGGACAAACTTCAGGAAGGGCTTCACTGACACCCAACCAGCATCCTGGATATGAGATGGTTTCAAAACCCTCTAGCCTATTGGCTAGTACCTTTGCCAGGACCTGTAATTTTACTCTGCTTATTTTTTTTCTTTTTGGCCCCTGCCTTTAAAAATATAAACAGGAGCAGATACAGGAAATTACCAGGGCAACGGTCAACCAGCTCTTTCTCCTTTACCTGTATACTCGACTGCCTGCTGCCCAACACCGCCCCCCCATGCCCTAGACAAATCAGCATCCTACCCCACTCTGCTCCCGTTGAGCAAGAAGTACCCAGATGCCTATCATTGCCCTTTTATCTAAGCAAAAATGTTGAGATGGCAGGCTGCTGGAGGGTCCACAGGTGCTGAGAATGAACCACCTCCCTATCAGGTAACACCATCTGCATCAGCCGTTCCTAGATGCACTAGCCTGAGACTAGCTCATACCACCCAGACTTGCAGAACAACCTACTTGCTAACTACCACCCCTGAGTGAACCGCCTATGTGCCAATCATATAAACCCTGCCTGAGCCTGGCCCGGGTGCGACCTCCCTGATCATGACCAGAGAGTTGCCTGGGAGCATACCCCAATAAACTCTTAAATACCTCTACTTCCCTCTGCTTGCTCTCTTCTCGCCTAAAACCTCACATAAGGGTGCCCAGCATTTGACCCAGGCCTGGCTAGCCAGTGTCTGAAGCAGACCGTGTCTTCAACTCCTCCAGCATTTCCCCCGCCCCATGCCTATGGTGACCCACACTGGGGAGAGACCATGTGCTCTGACAGGCAGCTGGGCACTTCAGGACTGCAGCCTCAGATGTCCTGGCCACCTCTTCCTGCCCACGACGAAGGCCAGGGCTTGGCAAAGAGGCAGAACCTCATGTTCCCCACCTGCCCCCAGACTCACTCTGCTTTTCCTCCCAGAGCCGCTGCCCTGGCCCTTCCACCTGCAGAAGTTGAGGGTGAACCTGAGGTCTAACAGGAACTGCAACTGCTGCCACCTCCTCCACATCAGGGGTGACATTCTGTGTGATGGAGGCATGGCCTGAATCCCCTGTTTGCTGAGACTCTGGCCCTCCCTCCCTGTCTGGCCCTGGAAATGGGAACCTATTGACCATGTGCTGAGACCCCTCAGCCCCTGTGCTGGAACCCTACAACAATAAAACAACAAAATCACTCAGTATTGTTTTTTTACTTTCATGTCCTTTATGGTCAGTAATGGTGAGCATTTCCTCATGTGTTTCTTTGCCATTTTTATTTCTTCTTCTGAGAAGTGTCTATTTAGTTCCTTTGCTCATTTAGTGGTTGGTTTGTTAGGTTGGGAAGGGGTTTGTTTCTCGAGCTCTCTGTAGATGATGGAAACTACGCCTTTGTCTGTTGCCTTGCTGGTAAATATCCTTTCCCAGTTTGTTGGCTATCTTTCCAGTTTAGTACCAATGTCTTTATCTGTGCAGAAACTTTTTATTTTACTATAGTTCCATTTGTCGAGTCGCTCTCCAATCTGTGGTTACCCTGGGACTTTGTTCAGGAAGTTCCTGCCTGTGCCTCTAAGTTCTACTCTAAGTTTCTCCTACTCTGTCCTGTAGTGGTTTCAGAGTTTCAGCTCCAACGATGAGGTCTGTAGTCCACTTTGAGTTGATCTTAGTGCTTGGTGACAAGCTGGGGTCCACTTTTAGTTTTCTGCATGTGGCTGCCCAGTTCTCCCAGCACCAATAGTTGAAGAGGCTATGCTTTTTCCATTGTATGTCTTTGGCTCCTTTGCCAAAAATCAGTTGACTGTAAGTGTGTGGTTTTATTTCTGGGTCTTCCAATCTATATCATTGGTGTTCACTGGTATGTAGTTTTCTTTTTTTTGTTGGATCTTTCTTTGCCTTGTTTGAGGATGAGTGTGATTTTGGCTTCATAGAATGAGTTTGGGATAACTCCTTCTGCTTCTATTTCATGGACGGGCTTGAGGACTATGGGTATTATTCCTTCTTTACATGTCTTGTTGAATTCTGAGGTGAGCCAATCAGGGCTTGGGCGTTTCCTTGGAATCCTTTTGTTGCTTCCTCTACCTCTTTGCATGTATTGGTTTCTTTAGTTGATTTATATTTTGTTGGTTAAGTTTGGGTAATTTGTATTTCTTTATAAATGCATCCACTTCTACTAGGGTTTCCTTCTTCAGTGAGTGTAGGTTTTGAAAATTGTTCTTTATGATTGTTTTGATGACCTGGATGTTTGTTGTGATTTGTCCTATGGTATCCCTAATCTTACTGATTTGAGTTTCCTCTCTCTCTCTCTCTCTCTCTCTCTCTCTCTCTCTCTCTCTCTCTCTCTGTTAATCTTGGGAGGGTCTGTTGATTTTATTGATAAAAAAACACTTTTGTTCCATTAATTTTTGCATTGTCTTCTTAATTTCTATCTCATTGATTTCTACCACAATATTTGTTATATCCTCCCCCCATCTCATATCTTTAGATTTAATCATTGCCTGTTTTTTTTTTTTTTCTGGCCAGTCCTAGGGCTTGGACTCTGGTCCTGAGCACTGTCCCTGGCTTCTTTTTGCTCAAGGCTAGCACTCTGCCACTTGAGCCACAGCGCCACTTCTGGCCATTTTCTGTATATGTGGTGCTGGGGAATCGAACCCAGGGCCTCATGTATATGAGGCAGGCACTCTTGCCACTAGGACATATCCCCTGCCCCATCATTGCCTGTTTTTCTAACAGTTTTAGTTGCATTCTGAGGTTATTGACTTGAGCTGCTTCTGTTTACTTGATGTGTGCATTTAGGGCTATGAACTTGCCCCTCAGTCCTGCTTTTGCTGTGTCCCAGAGGTTCCTTTGTGATGTATATTCATTTTCATTGAATTGTAGGGACTCTCTAATTTTTTCTTTAATACGTTCTGTAACCAGGTGTTGATCAGCAGTGTGCTGTTCAGCCTACATGTATTTGAGTATTTATTGCTATATGCTTGGTTGTGAAGTGCCAGTTGGAGTTCACTGTGATCAGATAGGATACAAGGGATTAGGTCAGCCCTCTTGTATTTGCTTAAGTGCTTGGTGTGAACTATGCCATAGTCTATTTTGGAGAATGTTTCATGGGCTGCTGAGGAGAATGTGTATTGGGTTGTTGTTTGGTGGAATACTCTGTGTATGCCTGTTAGTTCCATTGAAATGCCATGATTAAAATGCTAGTAAACACACACACACACATACACACAAAGAGATACACACACACACACACAAACACACACACCCCAAACAACAAAATCCCCAAACCCTTAAGATGACACACTTAATTTCATGTATACTTTAAAAATTGGGAATATTAATGAGAATTCCCTTTTTATAACCTTGTAACTCTTTGATAGATTGCTGGGGATAAGGAAAACAATAACTTCTCATTAGATTTTCCAGTTGTTTGCTGGTGCTATATAAAAAATGCAACAGATTTTGTATAGTGATCTTATATCTAGCAATCTTGCTAAACCTTTATTATTTTAAATAATTGGTACACAGGGTTGTTTTTGCTGTTTTGTGTTCACCAGTGCTGAGGGTTGGATTCAGGGGAGTGTTTCTGCTCAAGGCTCATAGAGCTACCATTTGATCCAGAGCTTCAATTCTGGATTTTTGGTAGATAATTGGAGATACGAGTCTAATGAAATTTTCAGTCCAGGCTGGTTTCAAACCATGACCCTCAGATCTCAGCCTCCTAAATAGGTAAGCATTACAGGCATGAGATTCTGGCACCTAGTTCAATATTTATACTTTAAATATCAAATTTACTTTCTCTGTATTTGCCTATCATGATGATGATGATGATGATGATGATGATCATGATCATTTTGTCAGTTGTGCGACTTGAATTATGGTCATAGGCACTGTCCCTGGGCTCCTTTTGCTCAAGGCTGGCACTCCACCACTTGAGCTATAGCACCACTTCTGGCTTTTTCTGTGACTTATTGAATATAAGCTTCTCATAGACTTTCCTGCCCAGGCTGACTTCGAACTTCGATCCTCAGATCTCAGCTTCCCAAGTAGCTAGGATTGCAGGTGTGAGCCGCCAGCAGTCTTCATTGTTTTTCTTAAAAAATGAAGCAAAACAAACAAAAAATGAAACAAAAGAAAGCAAAATCTTGGGATGGTTACATTACTTAGTGGAAGAGTGCTTGCCTGGACTGCATGAAGTCCTGGGTTTGATTCTTAAGTACCACATACACAGAGAAGGCCAAAGTGAGCCTGTGGCTCAAGTGGTTGAGGGCTAGCTTTGAGCAGAAAGAAGCTCAGGGGCAGTGTGCCGGCCCAGAGCTCATGCCTCAGGACTGGGAAATAAATAAGCAAAGAGAACTCCAACTTGTCTTCTAGGTGGGTAAGCATGGGTAACTTCAATAAGAGAAGTTTGTCTGGCCTTAGTGTGTCTTCCTCCCCCACCCAGCCTTACATTCCATCTGGACTGCTGATGCTGGGTTGCTGATAGTCTCTTTCTTTGCTGTTACTTATTTTGTGTGTTATTTTTTTAGTGTTTAGTGTTGTAAAGATGTCACTAAGTGGTGGTATTTGATTTCCTTTTTCTAAGCTTTTATTTTTTATTGTTATTACAAAGGTATTGCACAAAGGGGTACCAGTTACATAAGTCAGGTAAAGGGTCCATTTCTCTTTGGACTATGTCACCCCTTTCCTCCTCCAAGTTTCCCCTTCCAACTCCTCTCACAGGTGAATCGTTCTTTTCCAACATAGTGAACAGTGAGTTGAATGGCTGCATGTGGTCAACCTTTGCTCCTTTTATCTCTTGCAACATTTTCCCCCCTGTGGTAGTTTTTTGCTTTCAGAGTTTCATTTAAACTGCTCTGATGGGCACATTGAATACAGGTTTTCCTTGATAAACATTCTAGGTTTCTTCATCAAAACCCATTCCTTTGGGTCAGTTAAATCTAATGTTGTGTTGCTGAATTTCAACCACAGATGCGGTTGAGCTATCTGATGCAACCTGAATCACTGATCGGACACAACATTGTGTTTATCTCACACAACATACTTCACTGGTCTGACACATGCTTCATTTGTCTGATAAAATAAAAAAGAATCCGTTGTGTTTGGAGACAAAGGAAGAAGCATTCTCCATATTCTGTCCAACTAGACCTGGACTTCCTGCATCCATGTCTCTAGTGCTGGTGTTACAGAAGTGTGTCACAGCTGGCAGCTTCATGTGTTTACAACCTGGTTACCATAGAGACAAGCCCATGTGCCCTGGCCACGGCCATGTCCCTCACCCCACGCTCCCCGGCCACAGTCACGGCTCTCAGCCTCAGTCCCTGGCCACAGACATGGCGTTGAACCCATCCAGCACCAGGTCCCTCACCCCATGTACCCCACAAATGGACACATACCTCACCCCCACAATGGCTACGTCCATAACCCCATGCACCCCACAAATGGTTAGGTCCCTCAGCCAAGTCATGCCCATGCTCCTCACTCCATGCATCCCGACCAATGCCTTATACCTCTCCCCATGAACCCCAGCAAGGTCTGCATCCCTCTTGGGCTCCTCGTGCTCTTGTACTTTTGTGTCTGGCAGGAGTTGGTCCTGAGACAGCTCAGCTGGGAGTGGGCACCTGGGAGGCAGTGAGTCAGAGGGAGGAGGCAGAGGAGGGGTGTGCATGCTAGGAAGCCTGGTTCTGCTGTTCATCCCTGGTTTGGATTTGCAGGGTCTTTGGTGGTCCCGATGCATGTCTGCCCACCAGGCCCCCATCCCTGAGGCTCCCAGGAAATCCCATTCCACTAGGTTCTGGAGCAGCGATGGCAGAGGATGAAGGCAGAGGCTGGAGGAGGTCTCTGGCCTTAGTGTTGGGGGAGTAGAGGAGGATATGCCAAGGCTCCCCTGGGACCTGCAGGGCAGGTGGCGGGTACAGGTGCCAGTAAGTGTGTGCTGCCCAGCCCAGCTCTGGCGCCCTGCTGTGGGGATGATGGGAGAGCCGGCCTGCAGGGCTTGGTTCCAATGCTCCCTTTCCGTCTGTGGTGGCAGGTCTCTGAAGCCTCCTTCCTCATCCACACAGCAGAGGCCAGGGGAAGAAATGAGCCAGATTTCTATCCATCCGTTTTGATCAGCTCAGACTCAGGGTGAAGATGAACCCCGGAATCTATTGTCATGGGGTTGACAGACCCTCTGTGGGTCCTGTTGTTGGCACAAACTCTGGGCACAAAACTTCCTTTTTGCTGTGGGCCTGTCTTGGTACCAGTGGCCTGCAGGGAAGAAGGTCAGCCCAGGTGGGAGGGATGGTACGGAGATGTGTGACCATAGGTGGCCCGTTGCCATGGTGATGGTGGCATGGCACAGCCAGGTCCCAGCAGGAGAATTTGGGGGTTCCTAAGCTGGAAAGCCATCAGTCTACCTGCAGATCAGAGCTGCGGGCACTGTTCTCTCCCATCCATCCATCTCCAGGTGTCCCTGGATTCTGCCCTCATCCTGCAGCAGAGCAGGAGCTTATCTCTCTGCATGCTGAGACTCGCGGCTCAGCTCTGATGTAACTTGGACTCAGGCTGGATTCCTTGGCTGAGCTTGAGTTTGGGCAACACCCATGAGTGCCCACTGCCTAATCTCTTCTTGCAGCACCCTGCCTGGTCTGAGGCCAGGCGTGGCAGTCTTGTGGTCAGTGGAGAGCATGTCTCCAGGCCGGAACCTGAAGTCCAGACACCAAGGTGTGGTGGCGCTGAGGGCTGGAGCTGAGGGCCCTGTCTGTCCCTCAGAGGACTGTGTGGACAGCTAGTGAGAAGCAGGAACGAAAGGTGGCTGGTTGGGGAGTCTCTTGCACCTCTGACTGGGCACTTCCAGTGACTCAAGCAGCATGAAGGGCACAGGGTGGGCTCTGGGCCTGTGGCACATGCCTGTAAGCCTATCTGCTCAGGGTTCGAGGTCCAGAGGGTGGCCATGAAAGTCTGGACTGGGCAGAAACTCCACTGGACACCATCTCCACAGACACTAGCAAAACTCAGGGCTGGGGTTGCTGCTCAAGGGATAGAAAGCCAACCATGAGTGAGCAGAACAAGCACATGGGCTTGGGATCAAACCCCACTAATAAAAAGACCAAACATACAGTGGACCAATGAGGGATGGAATCCTCACAGTCCTAGAGCTGGAAGTCCAAGGGAAAGGTAGGGTAGCCCCAGGACTTGGGCTGCCAGGTGACAGCCTTCCTAGGGCAACCTGGTGTGCACATGTGTGTGTGGACATGTGTGTGCATGGCATGTGTGTGAGGTATGTATGCAAATGTGCACTGTTTTGTGTGTGTGTGTGTGGTGTGTATGATGTGTGTGTGCGTGTATGTGTGTACAGGGTGTGTCATATGGGGTGTTGTACTATTCTGCTGGATCTGGGATGTGTGTGTATGCGGGCACCCCACCACTTGGGGCCCGTCTCCTGCCACGATTCTGGGTGACCGTGGGAGGGCCTCACTGTGCCTGATTGACCTGCTCCATGGTCCTTCTCCTCACATTCCCGCCATGGCTGCAGTAACAGCTGAGGCCCACCATGTGCAGACATTGGTAGCACTGGGCTCTGGAGTGCTTTACCCAGGCTGCTCTCCAACTAGGACCTCTGCCTTCGTAGAAGCTGGACTTGCAGGCAAGAGGCCGAGTGCTGGGCATGTGTTTATGGCTTAGACTCTTTTGATAATGACTGATGAAACAGAGTGCTCCTGCCATAGCCCACGGCACCTCCACTGCCAAACGTAAGAATCCTGAGGCTGGGACCAAGGCCTTGGGTTAGAGAGCTCACCTAGCATGCACGAAGCCATGGGTTCCATTCCTCAGCACCACATAGACAGAAAAAACCAGAAGTGGCACTGCGGCTCACTAGTGGTAGAGCGCTAGTCTTGAGCAAAGAAGTTCAGGTACAGTACTCAGGCCCTGAATTCAAGCCTAGGAATGGACAATCCATGAACGTTGTTCATGAGTTGAAGAGAAACCAGAGGTATATGTTTCTTTTCTTTAAAAGAAAAAGAAAAACAAAAACCACCTACTGGGATTTCAACTAGGGCCTCTCAGCTGCTACTCAGGTGCCCTCCCATTGAACAACACTCAGCCCCGATCACCACTGTCTTCAATCACAGCCTTGTGTCCAGCCATGTCACATGTCAAGCTGGCTACTGTGGACATGGGGCCTCCCTTTGCTAGGTGGGTGAGCCTGGGTGTGGGGGGTCAGCACTGTGGGGCAAGAGCCAGGGACACTGCCTGCTTCTCCCATCCCCATCAAGTCCCCCTAGACTCCTGTAGCCTTGTACGATGCTGGGGTAAGGAATCCTTTGGCTGCTCCTAGTACCCCAAGAGTTTGAAGGAACTTTGCCAAGATCAGGGGAGATGTGGGACTGAGAGGAGCAGGCAGGCTCAGGGGTTCAGGTTGATGGTGGGGGAAGCCAAGAGGTGTGCGAGTTCATCAAGGAGTGCCCTCCACACCCACAGGTTGAACCCTAAAACCCAGGGCCTCCTCTTACTTCTCTTCCTTTGATTTCAGGACAGGTGGTGAGGGCTGCACCCAGCCCCTGCCCCCCACTGCTGTCCAAATGAACCTGCGCTGATCTCGAGGCCCCTGGGCCTCAATGGCAGAAGACCAAGAACTTGGCCACAGCCCATATCCTCAGAGAAGGCTGGGGTGTGCCATGCCCACATCATGTTGGAGCAGCACAAATGAGGCTCAGTGCTCCCACAGGCAGAGGACCTGGACAACCAAGGTGCCCCAAGCTCTGAGCTCTGAGCTCAGGCCACCCAGAATCTGGTGCTTAAGGCCTTGTCCTACACGGCCAGGGATGCTATGGCTGCTCCTCCTCACCCTCCCCTGCCTGGGGGCTCCACACCTGGGACCCCTGGTGAGTCCTACCACCACCTAGTTCCCCAGCCTCTAGAACCTGTCCCCAATACCTCATCTACTGACCACCCCTTCTTCCTCCTAGGCCTAGAGAAGGAGGGCATTGTAGGAGGCAGACTTGTCTCGGCCACGAACTTCCCATGGCAGGTGAGCCTGAGGTGTACAGGAAAACCACACATCAGTGGGAGCACAATTGTGGAGGCTCGCTCATCTACCCGCAGTGGGTGCTCACCGCTGCCCACTGCATGGTTAAGTGCATTCACCAGCAGAGGGTGCTGACCGCTCGCCGGTGCCAGAAGTGGTAAGTGGGACCCTTCCTGTTTGTGTGGGTGAAGGTGGGGGCCCTGAGGGGGCAGCTGTGTGGTACAGGAGGACTTGTGGGAGCCTTCCCGGGTGGGAGGGGAGCTGCGGGCAGATCCCGGGCGCTGGGCTTGTCTGCATGGCCTGCCAGACTCCCTGATTGTTCTTGGTGGTCTCTGCAGGAGGGAGCGGAAGGCCACTGAAATCAGGGTCCAGGTGGGCAGGTTGAGGCTGTATGAGCCGGACGAGGAGCTGAGCGAGGTGGTACAGATCTTCAGGCATCCCAAGTACAACTCAAGCCAACGTTGGCGCAGCGGCTCAGACATCGTCCTGCTGAAACTGAAGGCTCCAGTGTCGGGGCAGTGCAGGGTTCCAGTTGCCCTCCCCAAGGCCTTCCTGACCATCCTTGAGAAGAAGATCTGCTGGGTGACTGGCTGGGGTCGTGTCATGTCCAAGAGTGTTTATCTCGAGATCCTGAGCTTTCCCCCTCTACTGCTGCAAAGCGATGGACCTCCCATCCCTAATTCTCATCCTTCCCTTCCCCACTGCGCGGCTCAAGTACCCTTACCACCTGCAGGAGGTGGTGGTGCTCATCGTAGGGAATGAGGACTGCAACCGCATGTACCAGAATAAAACCTCCCGACTCAGGGTCAGGCCCAGCAAGATCAAGGACAGCATGCTGTGTGCTGGCCAGAAGGGCAAGGGCTTCTGTAAGGTCAGGCCATGTAGCCCTCCTTCCCTGCCATCCAGACCTCCCTCTCCCCCTCCCACTCCAGCCCTCCCATCTACCCCTCCCTCCCTCATCCACTCCTCCCTCTCCCCATCCAGTCCTCTCTCCTTGCATCCCAGCCCTCTTTCTTCTCCATCCTGCCCTTCCTCCCTCCTTCCTGCATCCCTATCCTGTCCAGTCCTCCCTCCCCACCCTCCAGTCCAGCTCTCCTTCTCAGGGGAGCACTGAGGCCTGCTTCTCCCCACAGGGTGACTCTGGGGGCCCTCTGGTTTGCAGCTGGAACGGCACATGAATGCAGGTGGGTGTGGTGAGCTGGAGCGAAGGCTGTGGGCACCCAGCCTTTCCTGGGGTCTACACCTGGGTGACCAGCTTCCTGTCCTGGAATCACCAGTATATCCCTGAGTTCTCTGGGCCCTTGATGGGGACCAGATGAATCAGGAGACCGCAGGCTTTCCTGTGACACCCCATCCTGCTCCTATCCTGATATCCTCCCCAAACCTCCTCCTCCTCCAGAGCAGGGAGGCCCCCTTGCCTTCCTGGCCATCCTGACCTGGGGAGGGGCAGAGGCTGACTTCTCATAGGAGCAGAGTGTGGTGGACCAAGTGGTCTGGTCCAGCCCATGAGGTCACCTGCTCACCCTGTGCTTCCCATTAAACTCCTTGTACACTGCATCTTTGGTATTGTCGGGGGTTTTTAGCCTCCTGAGCTCTCCTGTCCTGCATGGGAGATGGAAAAACTCGCCCCACCCAGACGGGCCAAGAAGAGGAAAAGAGGGCTGACAGACTGCCACCCAGCCCCCCTCTCGACGGAGGACACACAGACAACCTGGGAGCCAGTCAGAGCTAAGACTCGTTTAATGGCGGAAATGAGCTGTTCTTTTACATGGGTTTGAAGGTGGCGGAAGGGGAGGGATACGTGCACCTATGTAGGGCTGGGATTTGATGCCTGAGCTGTCCATCAGGGTGGAGCTCCGAGGGACCTTCCTAAGGGGCAGCCTTCATCTACGAGGACCACCTCTGGGTTCACCACTAGGCGCCATCTTGGCTACACGTGGTCCCAAGGCTAGGAGACAGGGCCAGGTAGAACAGCCTTTCTGGTTCCTTGGATCCAGGAAGGCAGACGGGCCTATCCACGCAGCCCCAGGGCTGGGAAAAGAGGCAGGGCCAGCTAGAACTACCTCTTAATGATACAAAGCACCTGGGGAAGCCTTGCCCCACATCTCCCCCTTTTGCTTTTTATTAATAAGAGAGGAGGGGTACCAGGTTGGGAGTATGGGTGGAGGTTGTTTATTCTGGAGCTACTTCCTGCTGAAAAGGGGCGAAGTAGTCAGGGGTCCCTGATTCGCCATTTGGCCTGGTACCATCCAGTTTGGTTGTAAATAGTCCTCATCATTTCCACGAGAATGGTTATCAGGGCCAAAGGGTGTCATGGTCTCCTCTGGCTACCTCCTGCAGCTTGGGCACATCATGGAGTCCCTGGGGCTGGGGGTCTTCAGGGTCCAGGTCGGCGCTGGGCACAGCAGTGTAGTAAGAGGATAGCCTTGAACTGCAAGTTCCCAGGTGGCGACCTCAGTGAGGGATATTATCCTGTTAAAAGAGACTTTTGAAAAGGTCAGGAAAAATGCTGACAAGTTCACAGGACCTGTTAACATGAATGACATGGGAGAACACACCCTTGGCATACGCCAGAAAAGTTCCATTTTGAACATAAAACCAATTGTGGCCCATTACAAGGAAGGAGGAATAACTGGACTGGGGGCAGGAAGGAAGTGTTTAGGGATAGTGGACTAGTTGGGAGTAACCAGTAAGAGGCTATATAGGTATATACAAATAGCAAGTAACAAAGGCAAGAATGCAAGTTTCTGTCCAGATGGAAAATGACAGGTATGGACATTAGGTGGGTAAACAACTATTCTTCTGGGTGGGTAAACAACTATTCCTCTTGATTTCCCGACTCTGATTAATTTTGAAAGGGCAAGACAAAGTGACTCCATTTAGGATGTGACATCATTCATTCTCCTCTTACTCCTCTCCATGATCCTTGTTCCCTGAACTGGCTGAGTCCCAGGGATCTAGGTGCTTGTTGCTGGGATGGCTTGCCCTCGTTTGCATTCACGGGGTTTGAACTCAGGGCCTGGGCACTGTCCCTGAGCACTTCTGCTCAAGGCTAGTGCTCTACCACTTGAGCCACGGTGCCGCTTTCAGCATTTCGCTGGTTCTCTTGAGCCAAGCTTCCAGTCTGGCTCTTTGCTGGTTAGATGGGAGATGGAGTTTTAGAGGGAGTTTTTTTTCTCTGCCCAGGCTGGCTTAGAACTGCAATCCAAGGAGTTTTATCCATAAAAGCCCTTTTTATTTTCAATTAAAGCAACAAGGAGAACAATAGGAATAGAGCTTACCTGTAACTTGTTGAGAATTAACCAACAAATACTTGCCAGAGTTCACACTTAGAGACCAGCAGACTGAATGAGATCCATGTGCCATCAAATCATATCATTTAACTTTACTGGAAGGTGGAAGAGAACACAAATAAATAACAATCGAGAGGGCAAAGGGTCAGGATAATGTGAAAGTCTCAGCTTCAGCAGTGGCTGTGTCTTTCATCCTGGATCAGCAGGCTTCATTAGTCATGTGTGATGGAGGCAGGCAGGAGAGATGGGTTGGATCTGGGCAAGGCTGTAGTGGTATCTCTTAGAGTCCCCTGGATAAATTGTCACACCTCCTGCTGGGTTGCCTGCCAAATTCTACACAGACTGGTTAAAGACATTTGAAATCTCCCGATATGTCCTGGTTGTTTACTGAGTACTGTGGCTTTTGTAGGTTGATGCCCTACTGGTTTAAGCAGGATGACAACTTTAAACAGATTTTAGAAGGCTTGGGCCTTTAACCATCTTCCTTGTCACAAAATCCACACAGACCAAAGTCCAACCAAGTCTGCTGTCTGTAGCAGCCATGACAGTTTCTGAGACATGGAGGATCCCAATGCAACCCCGTGGCCACCAAACAGAACTCTGATGTTTTTAACCTTGGAGTACGTCTTGGTTGCAACTGTCATGATAGGCCTGCTATGAACCCAACTCTAATCTTGGGAGGGGGTGGGGCAGGGGCAGAGCCAGATCAGGAGCACTCTGGGCCTGTCAAAATCTTCACAGGACTCCTAGAGCAGTTTTCCATGAATGAGAGAGAAAATAAGGAATCAGTGAAACCAGGCAGTTTGGGAGCAGACTGTGGATGCAGCTTTATGAACCGCCACAGTCCACACAGCTAGCACACATGTTGACCTGTGTCCTATGAAGCAAAATATTAATCCTGGGTCAGGAAAATCTAGGTTAGCAGCTACATTTGTATAAAATGACTCTGTTCCCTTGATCTTAAGGAGTTTATGAGAGCACAGGGGAGAAAAATGGAGAAGCAAAATCTTAGTCTATACCAAAGAATTGTCAGGATCAGATGTACATTTGACTTTTAGCATAGATAGACATAAAAAATAACACACTGATTTTACATCATTGTATACCACATGCTGCATATTTGAACCTTTTGGAGTTCTTGTTAGACACATTTTCTTGCACCCAAACATGATCAGTTTGGGTTTAAAACCTGTTTTGTTTTGTTTTTTTAATTTTTTCCCCTTTGGCTTGGAGTCTGGTGATAAGTCAGGATGCCTCCAAGCTGTTTACTGTGACTCCACCTACAGGCTGCAAGGATCTGTTTAACATAAAACTTAAGCAGGTTAAAATAGTTAAAAAGGCAAGTGATTTTTAAACCATGATGCTAGTTTTTACATATTTTACCCACAGACAGATAGACACACAGACAGTTGTGCACAAGCTTTGGGCACACTTAGAAAAAAATTTCTTTTTCTGAATTGGCCATGTAAGTCTACTGGAATTCCAGTGGCAAAATGATATTATTTTGCCCATATTTTAGAACCACGTGGTCAGTTAGAAAACAAAACTTTTCCTAGAAAACAAAACTTTTCACAGATTATCTGGCAAGGAAATGAAGAAGCCACATTTTGAAAAACCAGTTCAGCTCCAATGGGGAGCTGAAGTGGGATGCTATGACCAGAGAAGGTCCAGGATATGGGAGACAAGACGCTAACAGAACAGACACATGGCACGGCTTAATGGTGGTGAGGCGGGTCAGAGCTTTAGCAGGCTCACAGCAAGACAACTTCATTGCAAGGCCACAGTTACAGAGTTCAAGGTGGGGGGCAGGGTTATCGGGAGCCTCCAAGTCCCTGCCCAGCCTTGAGGAATTTGGCACTCCCATCACCTGGGGGATGGGTGGGCTCCAACTCCAACCAATTCTATTGTCCACCATGTGCTCAATGTTAGAGAAAATTTAGGATTTAGCCAAACAAGCAGAATCTAACCGAATCTCCAACTTAGCAAACATCAACAAGAACCGAAAGTCTTTTTTTTGTCTTTTTTTGTTTAGCCAACAACAGATGTTAAGTAAATAAGCCCTTTTCCTCCTGGGAAGCCAGGGGGCTGTCTCCCCCGCATCCAAGACATTGTTCAGCAAATGCTTCCCAGGCCTCAGAAGCAGGAGGCTTGAGAGCCTCTGATGGAGGAGGGGTGGTGGCGGCGGCGTCTGCCCCCACCGCCCCCCAACTCGCTCGTTCACTGAGTGTCCTGGGGCCTAGGCGCTCGGGGAATCAGGCTAAGGAGGCTCTTCTAAGGGCCTATTGGAGTGAGGCTTTGAGCCCCTCTCCTCATGGGCAGTGGGAAGGCTGCCCCCTCCAAAGCAGCCAGGCTGAAAAGGCCGGCAGCCGCCAGCCAGAGCATGGCATACTTCAATGCTTCCCAGACCCTCCTGGTCTGGGAGTCCGAGACATCCAAACCTACGTTTTGTAGCATGAAGCTCAGCACTTTGAGCACTTGATCGTCATGCTGAGTTTGTGTCTGCCCCATCTTTTCGGGGTGCCCTCACCTCGTAATCCGATTGGCCTGGCACGTCGACAGTTTCACCTCGTCGTGCTTTGTGCCCCACGTTGGGCAACAAAAATGTTGGGGGTTTAGCCACCTGGGCTCTCCTGTCCTGCTGGAGAGACGGGAAAACATGCCCCACCCAGAGGGGCCAATGTTGGAGATTCACACTGCCCTTCCCCCCCCCCAGCCCTGGGGCAGTGTGGGAGGGAGCCCCTCCCACCTTCCAGCCTCAACCGAAAGAGAAGCAAGCGGTCCCCGCCTCCTGGCTTGGCCTCCCAGCTTGGCCACGTGTCTAATGGCAGAGACCTGGCCCTTGGGGGCTGGAGTCCCCGCCCATAGAGGAAATTCATGACATCACTGTAACGGACATGGTCTTTAGCCTATGACTGGCCCTTTGGCCAGTCCCCCTCCTTTCCCGCCATTACCATTATATAAGCCCCCTCCCAATTAAATCCTGTGAGACCCGTTCAACCATCAGGCTGTCTCCTCGAAATTTTCTTCCTGCATCGGACACTTGAGGGGGGCTGATGGGGAAGGGGATTTTGGCATTTCTCCTCAACTCAGCAGAGTCCACAAAGATACGCCTTACTCCTTCTGCCGGTGGGAGGGGTAGGACTGAGTGTCTTTCATAGTTTGGGTTCAGGCATTTCCCCCGGGAGATAGGGGGTAAAGAGGGCCCAGAGCCCCCCAACATATGGCGACCACGAAGGGACGGGAATGCACAGCCGGGAAGTTCGGGGTCCAGTGACCCCACAGACTCGCTGAGTAAGTGGGCTTTCAGAGGAGAAAGTGTCTGCCCAGAGGTGGGGCAAACACATAGAGAGAAAACAGGATGGGCTTGCGGGGCTTCGTGAGTCCTGGGACGCGGCGCCGGAAAGAGTTGTCCCGCCATGGCGTGGTGGAGCAGGGCTCGCGTCCCGCGGAGACGAGGCAGTGGAGCGCTGGGAATGGCAGCTGGAGCCCTCGCGCACCTGGCGTTTCCAGGTCCCGATCTGTGAACAGGTGGCGGGGTGCACGGAGAGCCTTTGGGCTCCGTGCAAGCGGCAGTAGTGCGGCATCCCCACAGCAGCTGTGGGCAGCGCTTAGCGTGGCAGCGTCCCAGGGCTCAAAGCATTGCGCGCCCCCTTCACCCCCAAAGCGCATGGCGGGTGGAAAGTGCTTTATACTGACTCCCTCCCCCCAACTGGCGTGAGGCCTGGGAAGGCTGGATAACCTGCTTTAAAGGAAACAAAAGGGTTGTTGTTGTTGTTTTGTCAATGTTCGCTAGTCGGGAGTTCATTAACTCTGAGTTTGTGGGCTAAATTCTAAACTTGGTTAACAGATAAGAGAGATTCCAAATTTTCCCGCCACCTGCAGCTGGGCGGGGACTCAGACTAACAGACCTCCCTCCAGCGATTGCGCTGCAGCTGGGCGGGGTTGGAACCAGGAAAGCCTCAAATTATAAACTAAAAGGAAATATTAAAAAGGGAAACAAAGGGTTTTGATACAGCAATAAGTAATTTGGTTGGATTTCCTATAATTACCAGTTCAATGATACAAAAATTGGAGGAGTTTTTCTGGATGGATGGAAGTTTGCCTATCTGGTGTGATTTGAAAAATTGTCATGTTGGGAGTCACAGATTTGTCTTGGGATTGGGTGACTAGGAGAGGTTTCCTTTTTGTTTTTTATTCAACCACGTGGTTCTATTATGGGCAAATTAATACAATTTGCCACTGGAATTCCAGAAAACTTAAATGGCCAATCAGAAAAGCAATTTTAAGAGTGCTCAGGGTTCATATGTGTGTCTGTGTGTCTGTCTGTCTGTCTGGTAACATTTAAAAGCAAATCAAAATAGGTTTTCTTTTTCTTTTTTTTTACTTTTTTTTTGGCCAGTCCTGGGACTTGGACTCAGGGCCTGAGCACTGTCCCTGGCTTCTTTTTGCTCAAGGCTAGCACTCTGCCACTTGAGTCACAGCACCACTTCTGGCCATTTTCTATATATGTGGTGCTGGGGAGTTGAACCCAGGGCCTCATGTGTACGGGGCAAGCACTCTTGCCACTAGGCCATATCCCCAGCCCCTCAAAATAGGTTTTCAACCCAATGTTCGGATGCAGGCAAATGTGTCTAAGAGAAACTCCATAAGGTTCAAATATGCAGCATGTGGTATAAGTACAGTGATGTAAAACCAGTGTGTTATTCTTTATATTCAGTGTGTTAAAAGTCAAGTGTATATCTAGTCCTGACAATTCTTTGGCATAAATTAAGATTTTACCTTCCCATTTTTATGTTCTATGTTCTCGTAAACTCGCAAGATCAAGAAATTGGAATCATTTCATGCAAATGTGACTATTAACCTAAATTTTCCTGACCCAAAATTAAACATTTTACTTCCTAGGATACAGGTCCAGCGCATGTGCTAGCTGTTTGTTCCCAAGCTGCCTGATTTCACTACTAATGATTCCTTGGTCTCTCTCTCTCGCTTTGGAAACTGCTCAAACAATTTACAAATCTTGTAAAAATTTAAATAGTCCTATCATAACAGTTACTCCAGGTTAAAATATCGTAGTTATGTTGGTGGTCACAGAGCTAGCCATGTTCTCTAAGTGTTACAGCAAAACTTTAACAAGCAGTTCTTGGTCAGCTCTCAACAAGTTACAAATGGATTATCTCTGTTGTTTTCCTTGTTGCTCCAATTGGAAATAAAAAGGGCTTTTATGTCTAAAACTCCCTGGATGCAGTTCAAAGCCAGCCTGGGCAAAAGAAAAATCTCTCTAAAATTCCACCTCCCAGTTAACCAGCAAAGAGCCAGATTGAGAACCTGGCTCAAGAGGACCAGCAAAATGCTGAAAGCAGCACCGTGGCTCAAATAGTAGAGCACTAGCCTCAAACAGAAGTGCTCAGGGACAGTGCTCAGGCCCCGAGTTCAAAACACGTAAATGAGGATGGGAGCATGCCATCCCTGCAACAAGTGCTGGAAGTCCTGAGACTTAGCCAGTCCAGGAGACGGGAATATGGAGTGGAGTGAGAGGAGAATGGTGTCATATCCTAAAGGGAGCTGCCTTGTCTCGCCCTTTCAAAACGGATCAGAGCCGGGAAATCAAGAGAGGTAATACTTGTCCATTTTCCTTTTTCTGCCAGTTGTATATATGTATATATATATATATATATATATATATATATATATATATATATATATATATATATGTTTTTTTTTTTTTTTTGCCTCTGACTGGCTACGCCAAATCGGTTTTCTATCACTAAACACTTCTTTCAGTCATTCCTCCTTACCTGTTCATTTTACAATTGGGTTTATGCTCCAAATGGAACTTTTCTGGCTTATGCCCAGAATATATTTTATGTCATTCATGCCAACCAGCTCGGGGAACTTGTCAATACTTTGCCTGACCTTTTCAAAAGCTTCTTTTAACAGAATCAAATCTCTTGCTGAGATCACCACCTGGGAATTTGCCGTTCGTAGCCGTCACCCTAACACAGACCTGAACCCTGGAGGCCCCATCCCTGGAAACTTCTGGGTATGCCCAAGATGCAGGAGTTAGCCAGAGGAGACCATAGCACTCTCTGGCCCTAGTGACCATTCTCGTGGTAATGATGGGAACTTTTACCAGCCACACTGGACGGTGCCAAGCAGACCAGGGGCCCTTGATTATGTCGCCCCCTTGGCAGCAGGAAGTAGTTACAGAAGAAGAGACCTCCACCCATACTCCCTCGTGCCCGCCGGTGTCATAATTTTAAAAAAAGAACAAAAGAGAGGGGTAGCCCCAGGATTAATTAAGGGTAGTTATGCTTATATTAAATATAAAAAAAAATTTAAATCATCCCAAATCAGTGTGGGATGGAGTACTGTATATGTCTTTCCCGATTGGAAAACTAAACCCAGAGCACTTGCTCTGGAGAGATGTCTTATTTCTTTCTCTAGGAAAACCAGGACCATACTGGATTTCTTCTGCTCTTCCAAGAGAATATAGGAAGCCTGCCTGCACACACGGCGATAACAGTAGGAGGCAATCCGTTTCCTTTCCTTTCTTTGCTTTCTAAACTCTTTCTTGAGCCTCTCTCATGGCGCAATTCTTTGCCGTGACGATATTGCCCATGGCTTTGCACATGGACTGAAATAGGGAATAGCACTGTTTCTCCCTTGCCTTTTACCCTGCCATTCGGGAGTCCCCATGAGAGGGAAATAGGAGCTGAGAGTTTGACACCCAACTCAATGTTTCATGATAAAAAATGTTTTTAAAAAGTAAGAGCAAAGGTTTAGTGCCTTCGCTTCAATGTTTATATAAAAAAATGTTTTACTAACCACATGTATTTAAGTTACTAGTGGTGGACTACCAGAGATGCCAGAACTTAAGCCTGATTCTACCTCACCGCCAAAAGAGGAATGTCTGCACTTGGCGCGAAAACCAGCTAAAGGCTCCCACTTCTCTGGACAAAGCCAGACGAATGGCCACTTTACCCACCCCACATATCTTATGTCAGCATTTGCCTCATGCCCACATATGCAATGTATTTACAGCACCCCTGCTAATTTAAAAAACAAAAAAAGGGCAAATGTTGGGGATTCATGCTGCCCTTCCCCCCAGCCCTGGGGCAGTGTGGGAGGGAGCCCCTCCCACCTTCCAGCCTCAACCAGAAGAGAAGCAAGTGGTCCCTGCCTCCTGGCTTGGCCACGTGTCTAATGGCAGAGGCCCGGCCCTTGGGGGGCTGGAGTCCCCGTCCATAGACGAAGTTCGTGACATCACCGTGACGGACATGATCTTTAGCCTATGACTGGCCCTTTGGCTAGTCCCCCTCCTTTCCCGCCATTACCATTATATAAACCCCCTCCCAATTAAATCCTGTGAGACCCGTTTAACCATCAGGCTGTCTCCCCGAAACTTTCTTCCTGCGTTGGACACGTGAGGGGGGGCTGACAGGGAAGGGGATTTCCGCATTTCTCCTCAACTCAGCAAAGTCCACCAAGATACGCCTTACTCCTTCTGCCGGTGGGAGGGGTAGGGATGAGTGTCTTTCATAGTTTGGGTTCAGGCATTTCCCCCGGGAGATAGGGGAAAAGGGGGTCCAGAGCCCTCCAACACTTATCCTTTGTGTTTGACCTGGGGCCAGCTGTGGAAGGGACTGGAGGTCCCCATGGGTAGCCACACCCAGCCACGGTGTAGCCCTGCTCACTGGCTCCCCCCACAGGGTGCCGGGTGTTCTCCTCTGTGCGCATGAGTGTGCATGTGCAGATGTGCATGGGGTGACCAGAGCACACGTGTGTGTCCATACATTTGTCTGCATGTCTGCACAAGTGCCAGAGTCTACGTAGGCACTCGTGAGCACGTGTGTCTGCATGTGTATTCTGGTTCAATGGATGGAAAAGGTCCCAAGGCTGGCAGTAGAGGAGAGGCAGACAATGGCACAGAAGCTCCATGTATATCAGGAACTGCAGGCCGGGTACCAAGGATGCCGCTCTCATGGCATGAATCCTCACAAATGCAGGCTTCTCTCATCACCGAATTTGCAGTGACTGTAGTCAGGTAAGAGCCTGGAACACGGGCCTGTCCTCCATCACTGACCCTCAGTCTCTGCTACCAAGTCCACTCCCAGGGGCCTCATGGCCCCCCTCTCCCCAAGTCCTGCTGGGACCTCCTGCAAGCAGAAGACACCCAAATGAATGCTCCTGTAGTCCAAGAAGTAAGAGAGAGAACCCCAGGAGAAACAAAGAGAAAGCATGAGTTATGTCATTTTACCACGCCAACGGAACAGAGGTGCAACCCCAGATCATCTCCAGAGATTAGAGAAGACACTTGATTTTTTCTAACTGATAAATCTACCCAATGATGGTAATCAAACTCTTGAGCAAATTGGGGGAAACATCCTGGTTAAAGGGGAGAGGTAAGAAGCCCCCAGTTAGGGCAGACAGGCACAGGGAGGCCACTTCCCTACCCCTGCCATCTCAGTGTGGACCCCGGGTGTCAGGGGAGCTAATAACAAGGGTATAAGGATTGGGAAGGAAGTGATGAGCTCAAGGGCTGGTAGCTTATGCCTGTAATCCTAGCCACTGGCTTTGAACCTTGATCCACAGAGTTCACCCTCCTGAGTAGCTGGTATCACAGGTGTGAGCCACTGGTGTCTGGCTCTGTGTGAGATTTGTATTACCAACTAAATATTGGAAAGCTGGGAGGAGAGCTGTGGCTCAAGTGGCAAAATGCTACCCTTGAGCACAGAAGCTTGGAGACAGCACCCAGGCCCTTGAGTTCAAGCCTCAGACAGGCCCACACATGCAAGCCTCCTCCCCACACAGAGAATAATGACCTTGAACCTTTCTCTTATGTCACTTATAAGAACACTCCAAAAGTGGATTCAACATCTATACTCTGGTAACTGTATAAAGCTCTTGGCACATATGAAAGAAACACAGGTGACATAGGCAAAAGTAGATTTATTGGACTCCATTAAAAGAAAACTTGTGCACCAAAGAACCACAAACCATCAAAAAGTCACCCCAGAATAAAAGTATTGTCAGTTTTGCTTGTATCTGCGAAGTAGTCTATCTATAGTATGAAGAACTCCTACAGGGAGCCACAGGAACAAGGCCTCCTCTGTTGGCTGCCAGGGTCTAGATGACCTGAGTCCCCCCCCCCCCGCCCCTGTTGAGGCCACAGCCCTGACTTTGAGGGCCTTCCTTCCCAACATCCCACCTAGCGGGTCCCATGGTACCCTTCTCTCCTCCAAGTGTCCAGAAGGAGTGCTCTGGCTGGAGGGGCAGGGACTCCTCGCAAACATCCTCCCTGGGGTCCCTCACCTCTGTGCTGGAGCCAGTCCTGCCATCATAGGCAGAGCATTTGGACAGCTTCAGTATGTAACCCCTCTCCTTCCCTGTGAGGGCTGGTGCTTTGGTCAGGCTGTGGGGCTCAGGTCAGTAGATGGACAGGGAGTAGTTGCAAAGTCCAGAATGGTCCCTGGATGATTGCTTGGCTTTTGCTTGTTTACTGGTTACACTCCCCCCCCCCCACTCCAGCATGCAACATGCCCATGGCTGCCCAGGCCTGTGCCTGTAAACCCAGCATCTCAGAAGGTGAAGGTGAGGAGGATCATGGTTGGAGGCCCAGGAGGAAAAGGGATCCCATTTCCACCAATGCCTGGGTAGGGAGGTGTGTGCTATGCCAGTGTCTCAAGTGGAAGAGCCCTCCCCAAGCATCCAGATTTCAAACCCCAATACCATTGACCCCATTAGCAAAAAGGAATTGGACACCGAAGAAGGAAATCATCTGGGATGTGCTGGAGTCCAGCAGAACAGGTTGGGCCAAGGCCAAAATGAGTTCACACAGCGTCTTGCTGATGAACCCGGAACACAGATTCAGCACGTGGCCCTCACTCCCGCCTTTGCTTCTCTTCAACCCTCTAGTGGCCAAGCTGGGAGTGTTGGTGCTTTGGGGAAAAGCAGCCAGGTAACACTGGGTGAATACAGAGTAGTCAAGCAGAACTGTGTTGAGAAAGGTGGTCCAGAGCATCAGGCACCCCGAATACCACACAAACTTAGGCATGAATCGGGGCACGGACATCTCCCTGCTAAAACTGGGGACTCCAGTGTGGGTGGAATGCGTGGCCCCAGTTGCCCTGACCTCAGCCTCCTGACCGGTCCCACCAGGACTGTGAGCTGGGTGATGGGCTGGGGAGTGGAAGAAGGTAAGGGTCAGGTGTGTGGCTGGCACTGGGGAAGTTGCAGAGTGGGCTGGAGTTTGGAGATGTCCAGCAGCTCTGTGGGGCCTCCTGGAGCCATGATGTCCCCTGACTGGGGACACACACTGGGGGCTGCACCATCTGCTGGGGAGTCTGGGGGACCACAATTCTGGCTTGCCCCACACCACAGGGAGCACTGCTTCTCACCTCTGTGCAGTGTGCCTTGACTTGGACCACATCATGGCCCTGGGCTGCCATGTCCAGCCCTTGGGTTCTCCCAGCACAGCCTCTCTGATAGCTGCAAAACCCATTTCAAAGTCTGGTTGCCCCAGGCATCCCAGTGCGCAGCGCCCTCTGTAGGCCAACACAGCACACAGCGCTCTTCCTTAGGTTCTCTGCCCTTCCCAACCCCCTTGCCCTCCCATGGCCAGCCCAGCCCTGATTTCTGAGATATCAGGCATGAGACACTGCACTTTGAAAGAATCTCAGGAGCCGTAGGCCTCCCAATTTCTACATGCAAGGTGTGCAGATTGCAGACATGCTCCTGGGTCTGGAATTTTGTGTTTCTATTTACCCTCCTCCAGCAACCACTGTTTCCTACTTCATATGAAGGGAATCCTGCACTAAGGTGTCAGGCCGCTGAAGGTCTCACAGGTGCCTAGAATAAATCACCAGATGTCAGGCTGCTGGAGGGCTCACAGGTGCCAACATTAAAGCACCTCCCTATGGGGAAATACCATCTACAACAGCCATTCCTAGAAGCACTAGACTGACACTAGCTGAGACCACCCAGAGTTGCAGAACAAGGTACCTGCTAACTACCACTGCAGACAGAACAGCCTTTTGCCCCGGCCATATAAACCCTACCTGAGCCAGGCCCAGTTGAGACCTCTCTGATCCCAACCAAAGAGTCACTCAGGAGCATACCCCAATAAATTGTCTTTCAATCAACTCTACTTCCCTCTACATGCTCTCTCCTCACCTAAAACTTTACATCTGGTGCTGAAACCCAGGAAGGTGGTAGGGTGCATGTGGGGATGCTGAATGTAAACGTAAAGGGGGCTGTCCTGACTGACCCTCCTCTCCTCCCGCCCTGGGGCCCCATGGCTGGAAGCCACTCCTAACTCCTTCCGGGTCTGGAACTGGAAGGAGTAGTTCTGGATCAGCCCTGCCTTCCATCTGGGTCTTGGACCCGCGTGTATGCCTCCAAGATGGCGCCACCGGGGCCCAGGGGCGGTTCTATTGGGGTATGACGTCAGCCTGTGGGGGAAGTCCTAGGGTGCCACTCATGTTGAACAGCCCAGTTCAGCCAATCGCTAACTTCCAGCTAGCAAGCCCAAGTCCCTCTCCTTCCCACTGTCATCACTGTAATAAATTATGCTGCCCTCCCTCTAAATAAACTGAAACCGGTAGTCCATTGGACGGCTCCCCGAAATCTCCGTGTCTAGCGTCTGCTCTTAAACGTAAGGGAGATTGGGACGCGGGTGGTTTCGGCAGCCCTATCCCAGCTCAGCTTAGCCCAACCGGAACACGCTCTGCCCTCCCGCTGGCGGGAGCAGCGCACAGAGCCGAGTGTCCCTCACAATTAAAGGCTTGACATCTCCCCAGGGGAGATGTGGAGATTTAGACAGGCGCAGACTAAGCCACCAGATCACCTGTTTCCCCTGTGTTAGGTTGCGGGGTCAGAGGGGATGGTGGGAGTTCATGTTCCTTCCTCATTAGGAGAATTGTCCCAGATTGAGACTGGCCTAGGGTCATTTTCCAATGACCCGTCCACCATTATCAAGGAGTTTTGCTATTTGACTCAGGCTTATGACCTTACCTGGCAGGCTGACTGAGGCCCTTACTAAGTACTCTTGCTTGGACCCCAATCCCTGGTGGGGGCAAACTTTCTGGCCTCTTATTTTATCTCTCATTAGCCCCAGATATAAAGAAAAAGGTTAAAAAGTTTGAGGAGGGCCCTCAAATCCCTATCTGAGATCTGGTGAATATGGCCTTTAAAGTTTTACATGCCTGTGAGGAACAGGAAAAGGCTGAGAGGGAAGCCTGCTCTTGCCAAAAGTGGGCTTACAAAGCCCATGCCCTGGTCATTGCCCTACAGCCCCCTCCAACAAGTGGCTCTGGAAGAGCATGTCCGCCACCAGAATCCTGCTTCAAGTGCGGCCAAGAAGGACACTGGGCTTGGCAATGTCCTAAACCTCAACACCACAGGTGCCATGTACACTGTGCAACCAGAAGGGACACTGGAAGACTCACTGCTCCCTGCGCCTAGACATGGAGGCACAGTTTTTCCTTCCCTTGGTCCACCGGCCTTGGTACTGGGCCTGGCCGCTAAAGACTGAGGACCTCCTGCCTCCCAGACCCCGATCACTCTTGTCGAGTCTCCGGTAACGATCCAGGTAGTGGGTAAGGCCATTTCTTTATGGTCAATATGAGGGTTACCTGTTCAGTCCTCCCTTCCTTTTCTGGCCCCTAAATTCCTTCCCAGATCTCAGTCATGGGAGTTGACAGTGTTTCCTCACAGCCACCAGCAGCAGGTCCTCTTAAGTGTCTATTGCCTGACTGTCCATGTGTTCACTTCTTCCTGATCGTGCCTTCCTGTCCTACTCCCTTTATAGAGAGAGACCTGCTTGTTAAATTGCATTTCCCTTAATTTTGGGGCCTCCAGTTTTGATCCCTGCAGCTCCCTTTATGTGCCCTTTTCCTCTTCTGACCTGTATAAGTGGAAAAGAGAAAACCTCTCCTGGACCAAAGGAAAGTCCAAAGGAAAGGAAAAACTTCCCATTATAGCTGTGGCTAGACCAACTAAGCAGAAGGGAGAAGTATCAGGTTCCTAACAGGCTCCCCAGGTCCCCCATGACCCAGAGGACAGAGGGGAAGACAGATCAATCTTAGGTAACCACTTTCTTCCAACTGAACCTATTCAAAAGGTCAATTGATCTGTAAAATGCCCTAGTTAAATTTGGGCTGAGTCTAGAGTCAAATACTAGGTGGGCTGAGATAGCTCCAGGAGACTCCCACCCCACTTTCTTCAGCAGAAAAATATTTGGTGGGTAAAAATGCCTTGCTAACACAAGCAAGCCCTAGGAAATGAGGCTGGAGAATGCTAAAGTCATTTCTTAAAGTTTTTACCTTAAATCTTGGTCATCTGCAAGATTAAGATTGGTAAAAATACCTCTTGTCACTGGAAAATGTATGGCTGCAATGTATTTTGCCTGCTTTAAGGTCTTTTGCTGAGTGTGTGTGTGTGTGTGTGTGTGTGTGTGTGTCTGTGTGAGTGTGTGTGTGTGTGTGTGTGACTTAGGATCCGGTAATCTCTCACAGTATGATGATGATCTTTTATGTAGCCCTTCCTTGGAAGACTGTCACCTCCACACTAATTGCTTGCTGAATTTTCTGGCCTCGAAAGGATACCAGGTTTCTCCTTGTAAGGCTCAGCTCTCCCTATCTACTGTTACATACCAAGGACTCTCTCTCACCCCCACCACTGGTTATCTTATGGTGAACCTCCAACAGGCCCTTAGGACCTCTGAATTGGGCAAAGAAATTCTCTCCTTTTTGGGGTTGGTTTGGGTTTTTAGGCATTGGATCCCCGAGTTCTCCATCTTGGCCAATCCTCTGTGAGAGGCAGCTAAGAAGGCCCCAGAGGGAGCACTGACTGACACCTGGGAGGTAGCCAAAGCCTTTCATCATCTACTACCAACAGCTCTGCTGGAATGTCCCCTTCTCCAGCCACCTGACATGGCCAAACCTTCTTTTCTCTTTTCAGATGAGCACCAGGGCATGGCTATCGGAGTTCTGAGCCAACCCCTGGGTCCCCCACATTCTCCTTTAGCTTATCTCTCTAAACATCTCGATCCCAAGGTCAGAGGGCGACTGTCCTGTCTTTGGACCCTGGTAGTGGCGGCCTCCCTGACTAAGCAGGCCCTAAAACTAGCTCTGGGATCCCCATTAACAGTGCTTTCCTCACACCGACTCCATGACTTACTCGGTCACCGTGCCCTAACCCTCTTGTCTCCTTATCGCCTACAAGAAATTCATTGTTTATTAAAAAGCCAACTGTCTCACTCCTTTCATCTCCTAAGCTCAATCCCCCTACCTTTCTTGCCTGCGCCTCTACCCCATCTGAGCACTCCTGTCCCAAGGTGGTAGAAGCCCTTACCTCCCCAAATGGACTTACCGATCAACCTTCCTAACCGGACCTGAATTTGTTGGTGTATGGCAATTCCTTAGTGGACTCGTGTGGGAAGAGACAGGTTTCCTATGCAATTGTCTCCAACCAAAGAGAGATGGTGGAGGCCCAGTGCCTCCCTGAGGGGACAACATCTGAAAAAGCCGAGCTTGTGGCTCTTACTAGGGCCCTCCACCTGGAAAAAGGGAAAAGGGGAACCACCTACACTGACTACACCACCTAGTATGCCTTCCTCATTACTCATTGTCATGAGGTGATTCGGAAGGAACAGGGTTTCCTATTTACAAAGGGAAACCCTATTGTGAATGCCTGCCTTAATTTAAGAATAATCCAGGCCCTTTCCCACCCGGCGGCTGTCGCTATCGTCCACTATAAGGGACCCCAGACTCCCCTGTTTGCCGAGGTAACAATAGGACTGACACAGTGGCACGCCAACTCACTGAACAGTCAGTGGTCCCTGCTCCAATTTTGGTTTTATAGGTCCCAGATTTGGCCCCCTAGTATTCTCCATCTGAGAAAACTTTACTACATGAAAACGGTGTCACAGAGGAAGACCAGGGAAGGATGTTCATAGAAAATAAATTAGCCTTTCCAACCCACCAAATGAGGAGCTGTCTGCCTGGACAGGACTGGCAGATTTATTTCACCCAATATGCCCACTCACAAGCGGATGAGGTACCTCTTGGTCCTGGTAGACACCCTCACAACATGGGTGGAGGCTTTCCCCACTCCTAATGAAATGGCAGGAGTCCTAGCCTCATTTCTACTTTCAGATATCATTCCACACCTTGGCCTTCCTTCCTCCCTTCAATCTGATAATGGCCCATTTCCGCTCCTGTCCTCTCCTGTCCTCTCCTGTCTTCTCCTGTCCTCTCCTGTCCTCTCCTGTCTTCTCCTCTCCTCTCCTCTGCTCGCCTCAACAGGTTTTTTGTGCCTTGGGCATTGAGTGGAAGATACACCCACCCTACAGGCCTCAGTCATCTGGCAAGGTTGAGAGGGAATACAGTGTCCTTAAGCCCCACCTGACTAAGCTAGCCGTCAAGCTACAGCTTTCATGGATGGAGCTGTTTTGCGGGAGGGGCCCTATGACATAGTATAAAACTGGCACAAGGATTTGAGGATAGGCTTGACAAGGTTCCACCGGCCTCCTTGGTATGGCTGGCCTCACTCCAAAGGCAGCTTAATTCCTTGGCCAGACTGGCCCTTCAAAATCCCAGGGCATTGGAACTTCTTATGGAAGCTGAAGGGGGTACCTGTATGTTCCTGAAGGAAGAATGTTGTTCCGATGTTAATGAATCAGCCCTAGTGGAGGAAAATATAAAAGCAGTGGACAAACTTCAGGAAGGGCTTCACTGACACCCAACCAGCATCCTGGATATGAGATGGTTTCAAAACCCTCTAGCCTATTGGCTAGTACCTTTGCCAGGACCTGTAATTTTACTCTGCTTATTTTTTTTCTTTTTGGCCCCTGCCTTTAAAAATATAAACAGGAGCAGATACAGGAAATGACCAGGGCAACGGTCAACCAGCTCTTTCTCCTTTACCTGTATACTCGACTGCCTGCTGCCCAACACTGCCCCCCCATGCCCTAGACAAATCAGCATCCTACCCCACTCTGCTCCCGTTGAGCAAGAAGTACCCAGATGCCTATCATTGCCCTTTTATCTAAGCAAAAATGTTGAGATGGCAGGCTGCTGGAGGGCCCACAGGTGCTGAGAATGAACCACCTCCCTATCAGGTAACACCATCTGCATCAGCCGTTCCTAGATGTACTAGCCTGAGACTAGCTCATACCACCCAGACTTGCAGAACAACCTACTTGCTAACTACCACCCCTGAGTGAACCGCCTTATGTGCCAATCATATAAACCCTGCCTGAGCCTGGCCCGGGTGCGACCTCCCTGATCATGACCAGAGAGTTGCCTGGGAGCATACCCCAATAAACTCTTAAATACCTCTACTTCCCTCTGCTTGCTCTCTTCTCGCCTAAAACCTCACATAAGGGTGCCCAGCATTTGACCCAGGCCTGGCTAGCCAGTGTCTGAAGCAGGCCGTGTCTTCAACTCCTCCAGCATTTCCCCCGCCCCATGCCTATGGTGACCCACACTGGGGAGAGACCATGTGCTCTGACAGGCAGCTGGGCACTTCAGGACTGCAGCCTCAGATGTCCTGGCCACCTCTTCCTGCCCACGACGAAGGCCAGGGCTTGGCAAAGAGGCAGAACCTCATGTTCCCCACCTGCCCCCAGACTCACTCTGCTTTTCCTCCCAGAGCCACTGCCCTGGCCCTTCCACCTGCAGCAGTTGAGGGTGAACTTGAGGTCTAACAGGAACTGCAACTGCTGCCACCTCCTCCACATCAGGGGTGACATGCTGTGTGATGGAGGCATGGCCTGAATCCCCTGTCTGCTGAGACTCTGGCCCTCCCTCCCTGTCTGGCCCTGGAAATGGGAACCTATTGACCATGTGCTGAGACCCCTCAGCCCCTGTGCTGGAACCCCACAACAATAAAACAACAAAATCACTTTCTTCATTTCAAATGATGTGTACAGTATGATCCTCTTGTTTAGAAATATCCTTCACTCATTCCTTCCTTCCATTCCCACCATGATTTCTTAGTTCCCTTTCATCTGTGTCTGATGTAGCAATGGTGCCACTCTGCTGTGCTGTTGTTTTGATTGTTCCTATTTTCACACACTTTCCACTCATTCTGTGTCCTCTTTGCTCTTTACTGTGTTTTGTTTTCTTGAGTCCTGTTTACGTTGTTCAATCTCTGTGCATTTTAATTCTAACACCCACCTCTCAGGAAGACCATACCCTGTTTGTCTCTGTTTTTGGTTTGTCACTCAGCATGATTTGTTCTAATTCCATCCATTTCCCTGCAAATGCCATTATTTTGTCTTTTCTAATGTCAGAGTAAAATTCCAATATTGGTACCACATTTTTTGAATCCATTCAACTGTACTGGGACTTCTGGGTTGTTTCCATATCTTGGTCATGGGTAGTGTGAATAGTGCAGCAATGAACATGGATGTGCAGGTATCTTTGTCATGTCCTGGTGCCTGTTGTCAACTAGACGCCTAGGAGTGTTAAGGCTGGTTTGTAGGGTATGTCTATGTTTTTTTTTTTTTTGGCCAGTCCTGGGCCTTGGACTCAGGGCCTGAGCACTGTCCCTGGCTTCTTTTTTGCTCAAGGCTAGCACTCTGCCACTTGAGCCACAGCGCCGCTTCTGGCCGTTTTCTGTATATGTGGTGCTGGGGAATCGAACCTAGGGCCTCGTGTATCCGAGGCAGGCACTCTTGCCACTAGGCTATATCCCCAGCCCCTATGTTTTCATTTTTTGAGGAACCTCCAGACTGTTTTCCAGATTGGTTGTACTAGTTTTCGTTCCCAGCAGCAGTGCAGTAGGGTCCCTCTTTCTCTGCATCCTCACCAGCATTTGTTTTTATCTGAATTCTGAATATAGGCCATTCTACTGGGTTAAGGTGGTATCTCAGTATTGTTTTTTACTTTCATGTCCTTTATGGTCAGTGATGGTGAGCATTTCCTCATGTGTTTCTTTGCCATTTTTATTTCTTCTTCTGAGAAGTGTCTATTTAGTTCCTTTGCTCATTTAGTGGTTGGTTTGTTAGGTTGGGAAGGGGTTTGTTTCTCGATCTCTCTGTAGATGATGGATATTAGGCCTTTGTCTGTTGCCTTGCTGGTAAATATCCTTTCCCAGTTTGTTGGCTATCTTTCCAGTTTAGTACCAATGTCTTTATCTGTGAAGAAACTTTTTATTTTACTATAGTTCCATTTGTTGAGATGCTCTCCAATCTGTGGTTACCCTGGGACTTTGTTCAGGAAGTTCCTGCCTGTGCCTCTAAGTTCTAGCTTTTCTCCTACTCTGTCCTGTAGTGGTTTCAGAGTTTCAGCTCCAACGATGAGGTCTTTAGTCCATTTTGAGTTGATCTTAGTGCTTGGTGACAAGCTGGGGTCCACTTTCATTTTTCTGCATGTGGCTGCCCAGTTCTCCCAGCACCAATAGTTGAAGAGGCTATGCTTTTTCCATTGTATGTCTTTGGCTCCTTTGCCAAAAATCAGTTGACTGTAAGTGTGTGGTTTTATTTCTGGGTCTTCCAATCTATATCATTGGTGTTCACTGGTATGTAGTTTTCTTTTTTTGTTGGATCTTTGCCTTGTTTGAGGATGAGTGTGATTTTGGCTTCATAGAATGAGTTTGGGATAACTCCTTCTGCTTCTATTTCATGGACGGGCTTGAGGACTATGGGTATTATTCCTTCTTTACATGTCTTGTTGAATTCCGAGGTGAGCCAATCAGGGCATTGTTGGGGTTCTGGACACCCCCTTTCTCCCCCCACGGGGAGAATGGTAACCACAAACTCTATGAAAGAGCACTCAGCCTGGCCCTCCGCCAGCGGAAGGCCAAAGGCGTGCTCACACGGGCAAGCGCTAAGTTGAGGACGGGTTGCTGAAGCTTCCCCTCCCCCCAGGCCCCCCACATGTTACCGAGGGCGGAGGCGAAAAGGAAGGCATCAGGGACACGCTGCGGTGGTGGAATGCGTCTCAAAGACTTTAATATGGAAGGGCACTTATATAGAAGTAATGGCGGGAAGGAAAGGGGGCTGGCCAAAGGGTCAGTCATAGGCTAGGGGTCACGTTCATCAAGTGACATCACGAAACTTCCCTTTGTGGGCGGGACAACCCCATCATGGTGGCACGCACGTGTTCACCTCCCCAGGGGTGGAGGTCAAAAGGTGGGAGGGGCTTCTATTGTCCCAAGGCTGGTGGAAGGGCAGTCTTTCCCAGGCCATAATAATCCCCAACATCTCCCCCTTTTTGTTTTTTTCAATAAGCAGGGGATGCTGTAAACACATGGCATGTGTGGGCATAAGGCAAATGCTGACATAAGATCTGTGGGGCCCCTTCCACAAAACTGGGGTGAGGGGTAGGTAAGGGTCCATCCATCTGGCTATGTCCAGAAGTCAGAATCCTCAGCTGGTTTCTGCCAAGTGCAGGAAGGTGCAGACAGCAGCCCTCTTTTGGTGGT
Source organism: Perognathus longimembris pacificus (assembly GCF_023159225.1). Lineage (NCBI taxonomy): Eukaryota > Metazoa > Chordata > Mammalia > Rodentia > Heteromyidae > Perognathus > Perognathus longimembris. The sequence goes on along the minus strand of NC_063183.1, from coordinate 1,049,484 downwards.
GAGGTAGAAGCTGAAACTCTGGCATTCCCGGCAGTTCACAGTAGCTGATAACTCAAACATAAGTGATTAGTAAAACATTCTTTTATATAAACATTGAAGCCAAGGTGTTAAACCTTTGCATTTACCTTTTTAAACATTTCTATCATAAAACATTGGGGTTGAGTGTCAATACCCTCAGCTCCTATTTTCTTTCCAACGGGACTCCCCAAGTCTAGCAGCAGGGGGAGAGGAAAGGAAGAAGCATGGTGCAAAATTCCTTTGGTTTCTTTGTGTGACGCTGTAGGCAGTATTGCCACAGCAAAACATTGAGCCATGAGATGCTCAAGAAGGAATCTAGAAAGCAAACAAGGAAAGGAAGCTTGGTTGCCTCCTACCGTAGGCAGTCCTACTTTCCATATTTCATGGGAGAGCAGAAGTCCAACATGGTCCTCCTTTTCCTGAAGAGAACAAGAAAACATTTCTCCAGAGTGGGTGCTCTGGGTTTAATTTTCCAATCTGGAAAAACACATATACTGTACTCCATCCCACACTGATTCGGGATGATTTAAAATTTAAATTTCTGGATAATTAACATAAGCATAACTAATCCTTAATTAATCCTAGGGAATCCTTAATTAATCCTGGGGAATACCTCCCCCTTTTGTTTTTTAAAATTATGACACCGGCAGCCACCAGGCAGGGAGTATGGATGGAGGTCTCGTCTTCTGTAGCTACTTCCTGCTGTCAAGGGGGCGACGTAAATCAAGGGCCCCTGGTCAGCCTGGCAGTCCGGTGTAGCTGGCAAAAAGTCCCCATCATTACCATGAGTATGGTCACTAGGGCCAGAGAGCGCTATGGTTTTCTCTAGCCCCCCCTGAGTCTTTGGGCATACCCAGAAGTTTCCAAGGCTGGTGCCTCCAGGGTTCAGGCCTGTGTTAGGGTGACGACTGTGAACGGCAAATTCCCCATTGGTGATCTCAGCAAGAGATGTTATTCTGTCAAAAGACACTTTTGAAAAGGTCAGGCAAAGTATCGACAAGTTCTCAGAGCTGGTTGGCATGAATGGCATAGAACACACCCTGGGCATAAGCCAGGAACAGTTCCCTTTTGGAGCATAAACCCAATTGTAAAGTGAACGAGTAAGGAGAAACGACTGAAAGAAGTGTTTAATGATAGAAAACTGGTTTGGCATAGCCAGTCAGAGGCAAAATAAATAAATATATATATACACCTATATACAACTGGCAAAAGAGAAGAAAATGGAGAGGAATTATCTCTCTTGATTTCCCGGCTCTGATCCATTTTGAAAGGGTGAAACAAGGCATCTCCCTTTAGGATAATATGGCACCATTCTCCTCTCACTCCACTCCACCTTTCCATCTCCTGGACTGGCTAAGTACCAGGAATTTCAACGTTTGTGGCTGGAATTGCATTTTTCCATCCGCGTTTGAACTCGGGGCCTGAGCACTGTCCATGAGCACTTTCGCTCAAGGCTAGTGCTCTACCACTTGAGTCACGGTGCTGCTTCAGCCTTTTGCTCGCTCTCTGTGGTTGAGCTCTCAATCTGGCTCTTTGCTGTTTAACTGGGAGGTGGGATTTTGGAGAAATTTTTTCCTTTTGCCCGGGCTGGCTTTGAACTATCCAGGGAGTCATAGTCCTACAAGCCCTTTTTATTCCCAATTGAGCAACAAGGAAAAAACACAACAGAGATAATCCATTTGTAACCCGTTGAGAACTGACCAAAAACTGCTTGTGAAGGTTTGGCTATAACACTTAGAAAACATGAGATTTACATGCCATCAACTTGAATCACGCCATTGAATCCCACTGGCAAGTGAAAGAGAACACAGATAAATGACAACCAAGGGCAAAGGGTTAAAGCATTGTGGAATCCTCAGTCTCGGAAGTGGCTGCGTCCCTCATCCCCATTTGGCAAGTTCCATGCCATGCGATGGGGAACTCGAGGCAAAGCTGTAGTGGTATCTCTTGCTCACATCTTGCTCTGGGTTGCCTGAAAAATTTCTATATAGATTGGTTAGAGTGTTCAAAATTTTTCAGCACTTCTGGCTCTGGTATATCGATGCCCTTCTGGTTTAAGCAGGGTGAAAAGACTTTTTTTTTTTTTTTTTTGAAAAGACTTTTTTAATCACAAAATTTAAAGACTTTCTTAATCCCAAAATTTTACCTGGCTAGCTGTGACCACTAACATAACTATGGTGATTTAACCTGGAGTAACTGTTAAGATGGAACTATTCACATCCTACTCAAGGCTCATAAATCATTCGAGCAGCTTCCAATGGGAGAGAGAGCAAAGAATCATTAGTAGTGAAACCAGGCAGTTTGGGAACAGAATGTGGTGGCAGCTTCCCGTGTCCAGGAGCTGCTGCCCATCCATGCGGCTAGAACATCTGTCCACCTGTATCCTATAAAGCAGTATATTAATCCTGGGTCAGGAAAGTTGAGGTTAATAGTCACATTTGTATGAAGCAATCTCAATTTCTTGATCTTGAGAGTTTATGAGAACACAGGAGAGAAAATGGGAAGGTAAAATCTTAATTTATGCCAAAGAGTTGTTAAGGCTACATGCACACTTAACTTTTAACACACTGAGTATAAAATAACATGCTGATTTTATACCATTGTGCTTTTACTACATGCTGCATATTTGAACCTTATGGAAACACACTGAATATAAAATAACATACTGGTGTACTTTTACCACATGTTGTATATTTGAACCTTATGGAAATTTTTATAGGCACCTTTATCTCCATCGAACACCGGGATGGAAACCTATTGTTATGCTTTTAAATCTTACCAACAACCACACGCGCGCACGCGCGCACACACACACACACACAAAAATACCTGAGCGCTCTTTAAAATTGCTTTGATTGGCCATTTAAATTTTCTGGAATTCCAGCGGCAAATGATATTAATTTGCCCATAATAGAACCACGTGGTTGAATAAAAAACAAAAGGGAAACCTGTTAATTACACACTCCCAACATGACAATTTTTAAATCACAGTGGACAAGCAAACCCTTTTATCCATCTAGAAAAACTCCAGTTGATTTTATATCTTTGAACTGGTAAACATGGAAGTTCAATCAAATTACCTATTGCTGTATCAAAACTCTTTGTTTTCCTTTCAATATTCCATTTTAGTTTATAATTTGAGGCTTTCCTGTCTCCAACCCCGTCTGCAGCTGACAGAGAGAAAACGTGCAGGCAAGCACAGCGGGGTGCTTGCCTCTCTCAGCTGCAGCGCAATCGCTTGAGGCCTGTTAGTCTGAGTCCCCGCCCCTCACCTGGGGGGAATGGGTGGGGCCCCGCCTCCAATATGGCGTGCCCCATTGTGCTCCACGTGTGTTAAGTCAGAAATCAGGATTCAACCAACTCACCCGAATTTCTGAGCTTAACGACCATCGGCGGGCATAAAGCAGTTTGCCGGGCTGCAGCAGGTCCAGCCACTCCGCTGCCGCCGCCGCTGCCACCCACGCACCCCAACTGGGACACCGTCCCATGGTCTAAACTGCACGCCACGCCTTTTAATCCATCCGCGGGCTGGGGCCGCACTGGCTCCAGCCCAGCCATTGTAAATACAAGCCTGGCCAAAGCAGCAGCCATCCCCAACGCTCTGCCGCCGCCATGCCACAGCTTCCCACATGGTGGAACCGCGCTTCCACCACGCCGTGCTCGGCCCGCCACACTCGGCTGCCCAATTGATACCGCAAAAGACGCCTGGTGCCGCCCAGGGCCACGAGGGCCCCAGCCCACGCACCTCGCAAACCCGGGGTGGCGCGGAGCACAGTGTACTCACGCTCAGCCCGCGCAAGCCAAACCGCTCCGGCGCTCGGCCACCCACTGCTTCTCAAGCGCCACTGCGGGTGCCTGCCGTCTGTCTTTTTCCTGAGTTTAGAGGGAATGATTTAAGTTTCTCTCCATTTAATATGATGTTAGCAGTTGGTCTGTTGTATATGGCTTTTATTGTTTTGAGGAATGTTCCATCTATTCCTGTTCTCTCCAAAGCTTTTAATAGGTATGGATGTTGTATTTTGTCGAAGGCTTTTTGGGCATCGACTGAGATAACAATGTGATTCTTGATTTTAGTTCTGTTTATGTGGTGAATTACGTTGATTGATTTACAGATGTTGAGCCATCCTTGTGACTGTGGGATGAAGCCTACTTGGTCATGATGTATGATTTTCTTGATCAGTTTCTGGATCCTGTTAGCTAATATTTTATTGAGGAGCTTTGCATCTGAGTTCATTAGTGATACTGGTCTGTAGTTCTCTTTTTTTGTTGGGTCTTTGCCTGGCTTGGGAATGAGTATGATATTAGCTTCGTAGAATGAGTTTGGGATTTCTCCCTCTGTTTCTATTTCGCGGAAGAGTTTGAGGAGTATTGGTATTAGCTCATCACTAAAGGTTTTGTAGAATTCGTTGGTGAATCCATCTAGGCCTGGGCTTTTCTTTGTTGGGAGGTTCTTGATTACCTCCTGTATCTCACTGTATGTTATTGGTTTATTTAGTTGATTTATTTCTTCTTGGTTCAGTTTGGGCAGTTTATACTTCTCTAAGAATTGATCCATTTCTGTAAAATTATTGTTTTTTGCTGAGTAGAGGTTTTGGAAATAGCTCTTTATGATAGTTTGACTATCGTGTGTACTTGTTGTAATTTTTCCGCTGGAGTCCCTGATTTTATGTATATGAGTTTCTTCTCTTCTTTTTTTGTAAGTCTTGCGAGGGGTCTGTCAATTTTATTGATTTTCTCAAAGAACCAGCTTTTAGTCTTATTTATTTGTTGAATGGTCTTTCTATTTTCAATCAGATTTATCTCTTCTTTAATCTTTGTGATCTCTTTCCTCCTAGTCATTTTAGATTCGGTCATTTCTTGTTTCTCCAGTTGTTTTAGTTTTATCGTGATGTTATTCACCTGCTCTGCTTCCATTCTTTTAATGTGAGTGCTGAGGGCAATGATCTTGCCCCTCAGTCCTGCCTTAGCTGTGTCCCATAGGTTTCTTTGTGATGTATTTTCATTGTCATTGTGGCTTATGAATTCGTTGATTTCATCTTTAATTTGGTCTGTGGCCCATTTGTTGGATAACAGTGTGGGGTTTAGCCTCCAAGAATGTGTATAGCCTCTGTGGTAACCGTTGTTATTGAGGGTTACCTTTAATCCACTGTGATCAGATATAATACATGGGGTTACGTCAATGCTTTTGTATTTTCTGAGGTTCTTTGTGTGGGCTATGACATGTTCTGTTTTGGAGTATGATCCAGGTGCTGCTGAGAAGAAGGTGTATTGGGTCTCTGTAGGGTGGAAGATTCTGTATAGGTCTGTCAGATCCATTTGGGATATGGTGTTACTTAGGTCCTCAGCTTCCTTGCAGATCCTCTGGTTGTTGGATCTGTCTCTTGGAGAGAGAGGGGTATTAAAGTCTCCCAGTATGATTTTGTTTGCATCTATCTTGTTCTGTAATTCTGTGAGAATTTGCTTGACATATGTGGGGCCTCTTTTGTTCGGTGAGTATACATTTATCACCGTGATCTCTTGATTCTGGATTTTTCCTTGTATTAAAATGTAGTGTCCTTCTTTGTCTTTTTGAGTTGATTTTAATGAAAAGTCCAGCTTGTCTGAGATCAGGATAGCTACACCTGCCGTTTTGGTAGGTGCGTTTGCTTGGAAGATCTTGCTCCATCCTTTCATTCGGAGCCTGTTTTTGTCCCTTGCTGTAAGGTGGGTCTCTTGTAGACAATAATTGCCAACTTTTTGTTTGTGGATCTATTCTGCCAGTCTGCTCCTTTTTATCGAAGAGTTTATACTGGAGAAGGAAGCCGGAGCAGAGAAAGCAGTCCCCACACAGTGGCGCCCTCGTGGGTTGCACGAATCCACGCAAGAAAGCCCGGCTCCCGACCGGCCCTGACGGAAACAGGTTGGAAATCCTGAGACGCGCGATCCTCCCACCCCAGGTAAGAGGATGGGACAAGTCCAGAGTCGGCGAAACAATTCGCCCCCTAAGATCCTAAAGTTCACCCTCCAAAACTCAGGGATTAATATCTCAGAGCCCTGCGCCATACAAATTTGGGAGGAATTGACCCACAGGGTCCCGTGGCTAACTGGAGCCAACCCACTCTCGTGGGAAACTTGGGACTGACTAGAGCGGGAATTACAAACGGCACGATGGGGAAAACTCCCACTTCGAGCCATTAAGACTCTCAAGGCTTGCCTCTCTTGGGACCCGGGCGGGGAGTCCCTGGATTCAGGAGGACGGCCAGAGGGAATTTTGATCTGGAGTGGGCCCCGATGCCTACTCCAAAAAGCCCTGGGACTAAAGCTCGTTCGCTACCCAGGAATCCAAGCCGCGGCAGACAGGAGATGAGCAGAGCAGCCGCAGGCTTGCTACCCCTCCCCCATGTGAGATTCAGCTTGACTCTATACATATGCAGATTTCAGCAGCCGCTTTTCTGCGGCGGCGGCGCCCCGCAGCAAAAAAAAAAAACAAAAAAAAAAAAAAAAACTGGCCTGGCCACTTTTAAATTCAGAGGCCTTGAAGCTACAGATTTTCATGAGTGCAGGAGGATGGTTCTTGAGAGAGGCGGGTAAACGCGCCCTGGGCAAAATATTAACTTTACGGCCTGACTTTCAGATTTCCCACCAACCAAGGCAATAAACAGCCTAAAGCCCCTTGCTGGGCAGTCCCTATTGCCAGAGACAGTAATCATGATATTTGGAAAAAAGTTCCGATTCTTAATTAATACAGGAGCAGATCGGACCATATGCATTTAATTGGACAACATTATTATTGGATCAGCAGACGCCCATGTGCTAGATTTGGCCTATAGCAAGGCCCAAACACTCCTTCAAAGAGGAGGGCTGCGTATTAGCCAGTGATAAGGTTCAGGAAGTATACCCCTTCAAGATCTTGGGGGCAGAGCTTAAACTAGACTCTGTATGCCTACTCAAGCCCATGTTAAACAGCCAATGAACTTGTTCTCTGATAGTCTGTATGTGGTTAACTTGCTACCCAACCTGGTATGTTCACATATCAAGTTGGATGGAAACCCAATCACTCCTCTGATGATCCAAGTCAGGTCTCTGTTAAAAGAGCGGAGTGAGCCTATTTTTTTACAGCACCTTCGTGGACACCAAGGACTGCCTGGGGACCTGGCACAAGGTAATCATAGGGCCGACCAGCTGGCCACTGATGGAACCATCATAGCGCTAGCCATTGTACAACCTCAAAACCTCCAAATGGCCAAAGGGCTTCATGAGCGTACTCACTTAAATTGGAGAGGGTTACATCAGAGATTTCCTTCAATTCCTATAAAAGACTTAAAAAAGATTATAAGGACTTGCAAATCATGTATGCCTTTCGTGCAAGTCCCTCCCTTACAATCTCCAGGTGTAAATTTAAGAGGTTTAAGACCCAACTTAATTTGGCAGACTGATGTGACCCATTACGCCCCCTTTGGAAGGCTAAAATATATATTTATGTCCATTGACACCTGCTCTGGTGCATGTTGGGCCTCTCTGCATACCGGTGAAAGAGCACGGCATGCTGAAAGCCACTTCTTACAATGTTTTGCTATCCTAGGACTGCCTTTACAGGTTAAAACAGATAATGGACCTTGTTTCACCAGTAAGCCTTTACAGGCATTTTTCCAAATGTGGAATATTAAACATACCACTGGAATACCTTATAACCCAAAGGGTCAAGCCATAATTGAGAGGCATAATAGGACCCTAAAGGATCAATTATTAAAACAAAAAGGGGGGGGGGAAGCCCCCAGGACCAGCTGAGGACAGCGATGTTTACATTGAATATTTTAAATTTCTCTAAGGACCAACCTCTGTCGGCTTTCCAGAGACACTGGTCAAGCCAAACACCCTACTTAAAAGTGGAGGCCCGGTGGAAGGATTCTCTGACAGGGGCGTGGCGTGGGCCCGACCCAATTATCAGCGCAGGAAGGGGATTCGCCTGCGTATTCCCTACTGGGGAACCGAATCCAATCTGGATACCAGCTAGAGATGTAAAATATTGTCCAACAGAATGACCACCCAAGGGCACCTGCCCTTGAGGGATGTCTCCCCTTGTTTCCTCTCAGGAAAGCAAAGACCGAGGTGGAATTTTCTAAGGAGAAACGGGAAAGCCTGCCTGCACCAGCGATGGACCTGGACCCAGTGTCGGCCCTGTTTCTTCCCTGGACCCTGCCTGACGCCCTTTGGAGTAACGTTTGCTGTGGCAGCGTGGCCCACAGCCTTGCACAAGGACCAAAGGGAAATTTTGCACGGTTGTCCCTCTCTTTTGCTCCCCCCTTTGCTGCTTATCTCAGGGGTCCCCATTGGAGGGAAATAGGAGCTAAAGGACTTGGACACTTTAATGTTTTATTATAAATGTTTATAATAAGTAAGGTATTGGCACCTTGCTGTAATGTTTACTGTGAAGTGTTTACTAACCTCAGTTGTTAAGTTACCAGCATCCTGGCTGCCACATCACCAGGACCTGAACCTGCCCCTCTACCTCACCATCGAGGGAAGGAAGAGCCACCTGCGCTACCTTGAGCGACACCAGACCGGACCAGAATTCCTGCTTTCCGTGGACTGACCCCGATAAGAGACCCTCCATTGCCTTGCGCCTTGTTGTAATTACTCATGTGTTACAATTGCTCATGTGTTACAGTTGCTCATGTTTGCATTTGCCTTGTATTACGATTGTTTATGCTCATGTCTGCTTTATGCTCCCATTTACCTTATGTTTACATTGAGTCTCTTGTTGTAAGCGATGGGCCAGAGCTGTCTAGGTACCAAGTGGCCTTTGGCCTTTAGCCATATAAGAACCCCAAGAGGCTCGTCACTCAAACCCTAGGACCGGCTGCTCAGTAAGGTCCGCCGGCACCGGAAAAAATTATCAGGCTTTCTTTCGAATGCCAATCCTACTCTCCCCAAGGCCTCTCATCGGGCCCGCCAGCCCGGCAGGAAGGTCAGCCTGAAGAGCTAGGGCGTTAGCCCGAGACGGGTAAGACTCCCCTTGGGGGGGGGGCAACCTAAGACATGGCGCACTCTCGAGTAGGGCGCCTCCTGCTGTTCGAAAAAAAAATATAAAAGAGGCAGATGTTGGGGTCCATCTTCCCCCCTAGATGGAAGGGGCCTGAGGCACCTCCCCCAGCTGGGGAATGCAGCCCTTCCATCCTCTCTACATTGGAATCTGGAGAAACCGGTCGGGTAGAGAGACCCCCGACTTAGCTGGCAGCCAGCCTGGCGCCTACCAGCCCCGCCCTGGTTTGGCGCACTCAGAGTGACGTAGCCCCTTGGAGGTCAAGTGACCAGCCCCTTGGAGGTCACCTGACAGCTCGTGGCCTATGGGAATCCTGGCCAACCCCCTTCCCCTGATCATCTACCCTTGCCCCTCTCTCAATAAAGTTAGTTCGCTCTCAGAAGCTGACCCGTGGTCTATGTCCGTAACTCCCAGAGTAGGATAGCGGTCACATTGCCACGCGGGTCGTGCGCAGCCAGGACGGAGACACCCCCACGTCTCACCCTGACAGACCTGCAGGCCGAGGGTGGGGGGAGAAGACGATGCGAGGGTAATAAGAGAGAAAATAAGCATTTGAGCCGGAGCAGAGAAAGCAGTCCCCACATATACCATTTATATTCAAAGAGATCAAGGATAAGAGTGTTTTTTTCTCCTTCCATTTTCTTGTTGGGCTGTTTTTTCCTCTTTTGTTTTTTTCTTGTCTTTAGTGAGCTGCTCTTTCTGTTTCTGTTTCTGTCTGTGTGTCATGTACGATCTCTGTTGGGTGGGATTCCCCTCTTAGAATTCACTGTAGGGCTGGTTTTTTATTCACATACTCCTTTGGATAGATCCTCTTTGCTATGGAAAGATCTGGTTTTCCCTTCGAATGTGAACTCCAATTTCGCTGGATATTTAATCCTAGGTTGCATATTGTTGGCCTGTAGAACTTGGATGATGTTCTTCTACTCACTTCGCACTTGGTAGGTTTGTGTGGAGAGGTCTGCTGTTATTCGGATCCTATTCCCATTGTAGAAATATTCTTTCTTCATTTTGGCTGCATTCAGAATTTGCTCTTTATTCCTGAGATCAGAAGTATTGAATATTATGTGCCTTGGGGTGGCTTTTCTCGGGTCTGGCCTGCCAGGTGTCCTATTGGCTTCGGTTACTGGATGGGGTCCCTTGTGAGATTGGGGAAGTTTTCTGCAATAAATTTATTGAAAATATGATGAAGTCCTCTGCTCTGGTACTTGGCTCCTTCTTCTATTCCAATTATGCGCAGATTATATCTCTTGTCTTTGTCCATTAGTTCCTGAATTAGTCTGCCCTGAAGCTTCACCGTTTCTTGGAGTGTGGTAATTTTCGGGTTGTTGTCAGCTGCTTCATCATCCAAGAGAGAGATTCTGGATTCCATATGGTCAATTCTTTGTGCTGTCGATTCAATTGTGGAGTTTATGGATGTCAGAGAGCTATTTATGGTTGTCAGATCAGCTCTGATTGTGGAAATTTCTTCCTATAAAGAGTTGTATTTTAAATCTACTTTTTCATGCATTTCACTTCTCAGGATGTTAAGGTCTTCTTTAATGGAGGTTTGCACTGTATCCATTTTTGCTTCCATTTCTTTCTTGGCTTCCTGGATGTCCATCAAGACTTCCACTATAAACTCCTGGAATTGTTTTCTGATTTCGTTTCTGACGCTTTCCATCATTTCTGTTAACATGGCCTCATTTGCTTTTTTATTCTCCATCTCCTCTTCAGTTTTGCTGCTTTTTGGAGCTGGCGAGTTGGCTTGCCCTTTGATTAACTGTGTTATATATCTTTGTGATTTGCGCATCTGGAGATCTGTGGGTGGCTTCCCTGGTTTGGTTTTGTGCTGGTTCCCGCTGGTCCATCAGTGGGAGCCTTGTGCCCTGGTGTCCTGGCTCTGGGTTTGTGTTTGGCTGTTGGACCTTGCTTCCCAATGGGTGAGCGTGACCATCTCGGTTGTTGCTGAGGTGGTCACTCTCCCTGCACTTGGGGGCCGGTAGGTTCTGTGTCTTTCTCTGTGGGACAGTGTCCTGCCGCTGTGCTGTGCTGACCCTAGCATGTGCCTGTTGGGGGTTTGTTGGTCGCTAATTCAGCGTGGCGTGGAGGCTTATCTCTTCTTTGGTTCTTTTTTCCATTCTGTATCTTGGTCAGAGGAGCTCACCTCTCAGGCAGTTCGTCTTCCTGTGTGGACCGCTCTGGGGCCAGTTTTGTTGAGGTGCGGCCCACCCACTTGTGCGAAATGCGCCAAACTGAGTGGGCACGGGCCTATGGAAAGCTCTGCCCTCTTGTATAGGCACGCCTACCAGAGCGGGCGCTGCCACTGTGGCCCCGCCCACTTGAGCGGGGTACGCCTACCAGAGTGAGCCCCGGGTTGTTGGGTTGTGCTTGCGCCCTCCCGCTAGTCCGCTGTAGGGGGCGGTATGTGTGGGGCCCAGTGGGATCAACTGTCCAGGCGCGGGTTAGCGCCCTCAGACTGCGCCTCCGCTGCAATGGGGGGGGGGCGTGATCAGGCTCAGGTGTCCCTGCTGTGCTGGTATTGCCCACCAGTGCCTGTGATTTTAGTTGTAACGTCTGCGAGGTCCAGGCACCTCGGGTTGGGCCAGCACTGCCGGCTGTCCCCCGGCCCCTGTTGGGAAGGGGGCAGGGCCGATTTGGCCAGTTCAGGCTCCTGGGTGGCCTTGGGGCTGTTCCGCCCCTCCCCTGCTAAACTCCTCTGACTTCCCAGCGCCTGATGGGAGATTTCTGCCTGATTTGGGGTTCTTTGTTCCCACGGGGTGGGGAGGGGGAGGGAGATCTAGCTTCTTTGTAGGGTTTGGGTCTCTGATAGCTGGTCTCCCATTGGGGGAGGGGGTAATGGGGGACTCACTGGTCCTGGATTGTGTGTGTGTCCCGCGCTGCTGTTGGTCCTTCGGGTGTGGCAAAAGGTCATGGTGGCGTCCCCGGCTCTCCTCTTCTGCACCACTGGGTTCCCCAGCCGCTTACGTCCTTTCCTGGTGAGGACTCAAACTTCCCATCGCCGCTGTTGCCATGTGTCTTGGTCCTAGCTCTCCCTGGTATCTGTGGAGTCCCGCTGTCTGGACTCTGCTCTCCTGGCAGTCAGTCTGCCGATCGCCGGGTCTCCTTTCCCAGCAGGGCCCTGTTCGGGCCAGGGTCGGCTGGTGGGGGGAGGGTGCCCCGTAGATTCTCCAGCTCCATGTAGGTTTTCGGCTCTTCTTTTTTGCTCCTTTTTGTTTTCCTGCGTTGCTCCACTGCTTCTGGCTGCTAGTTTTGCTGGGTTCTTGATGGGGTGTTGGGTGCTGGAGTTCCCAGCTTGCTATTCAGTTGGAGTGAGTCAGGGTGCCTCCCTACTGTGGCGGCGCCATCTTCTGGATCCTTTCTGCTTCTGTTTTTTTTTTTTTTTCTTTCTTTCTTTTTTCCTTTTTTTTTTGGCCAGTCCTGGGCCTTGGACTCAGGGCCTGAGCACCATTCCTGGCTTCTTCCCTCTCAAGGCTAGCACTCCACCACCTGAGTCACAGCGCCCCTTCTGGCCGTTTTCCATATATGTGGTGCTGGGGAATCAAACCGAGAGCTTCATGTGTATGAGGCAAGCACTCTTGCCACTGGGCCATATTCCCAGCCCCTGCTTCTGTTTTCTTCATGTGTGCATTTAGAGCTATGAACTTGCCCCTCAGTCCTGCTTTTGCTGTGTCCCAGAGGTTCCTTTGTGATGTATATTCATTTTCATTGAATTGTAGGGACTCTATAATTTTTTCTTTAATACGTTCTGTAACCAGGTGTTGATCAGCAGTGTGATGTTCAGCCCACATGTGTTTGAGTATTTTCTGCTGTATGCTTTGTGTGAAGTGCCAGTTGGAAGTCACTGTGATCAGATAGGATACAAGGGATTAGGTCAGCCCTCTTGTATTTGCTCAAGTGCTTGGTGTGAACTATGCCATAGTCTATTTTGGAGAATGTTTCATGGGCTGCTGAGGAGAATGTGTATTGGGTTGTTGTTTGGTGGAATACTCTGTGTATGCCTGTTAGTTCCATTGAAATGCCATGATTAAAATGCTAGTGAAGGGCTGGGGATATGGCCTAGTGGCGAGAGAGCTTGCCTCGTATACATGAGGCCCTGGGCTCGATTCCCCAGCACCCAATATACAGAAAACGGCCAGAAGTGGCGCTGTGGCTCAAGTGGCAGAGTGCTAGCCTTGAGCAAAAAGGAAGCCAGGGACAGTGCTCAGGCCCTGAGTCCAAGGCCCAGGACTGGCCAAAAAAAAAAAAAAAAGCTAGTGAACACACACACACACACAAAGAGATACACACACACACACACACCCCAAACAACAAAATCTCCAAACCCTTAAGATGATACACTTAATTTCATGTATACTTTAAAATTGGGAATATTAATGAGAATTCCCTTTTTAAAACCTGGTAACTCTTTTGATAGATTGCTGGGGATAAGGAAAAAATAACTTCTCATTAGATTTTCCAGTTGTTTGCCGGTGATATATAAAAAATGCAACAGATTTTGTATAGTGATCTTATATCTAGCAATCTTGCTAAACCTTTATTATTTAAAAAATTGGTACACAGGGTTGTTTTTGCTGTTTTGTTTTCACCAGTGCTGAGGGTTGGATTCAGGGGAGCGTTTCTGCTCAAGGCTCGTAGAGCTACCATTTGATCCAGAGCTTCAATTCTGGATTTTTGGTAGATAATTGGAGATACAAATCTAATGAAATTTTCAGTCCAGGCTGGTTTCAAACCATGACCCTCAGATCTCAGCCTCCTAAATAGGTAAGCATTACAGGCATGAGATTCTGGCACCTAGTTCAATATTTATACTTTAAATATCAAATTTACTTTCTCTGTATTTGCCTATCATGATGATGATGATGATGATCATGATCATGATCATTTTGTCAGTTGTGCGACTTGAATTATGGTCATAGGCACTGTCCCTGGGCTCCTTTTGCTCAAGGCTGGCACTCCACCACTTGAGCTATAGCACCACTTCTGGCTTTTTCTGTGACTGATTGAAGATAAGCTTCTCATAGACTTTCCTGCCCAGGCTGACTTCGAACTTCGATCCCCAGATCTCAGCTTCCTAAGTAGCTAGGATTGCAGGTGTGAGCCGCCAGCAGTCTTCATTGTTTTTCTTAAAAAATGAAGCAAAACAAACAAAAAATGAAACAAAAGAAAGCAAAATCTTGGGATAGTTACAATCCTTAGCGGGAGAGTGCTTTCTTCAAGTGCATGAAGTCCTGGGTTCGATTCCTAAGTACCACATACACAGAGAAGGCCAAATTGGGCCTGTGGCTCAAGTGGTTGAGGGCTCAAGTGGTTGAGCAGAAAGAAGCTCAGGGGCAGTGTGCGGTTCCTGAGCTCATGCCTCAGGACAGGGAAATAAATAAGAAAACAGAACTCCAACTTGTCTTCTAGGTGGGTATGCATGGGTAACTTCAATAAGAGAAGTTTGTCTGGCCTTAGTGTGTCTCCACCCCACACCCAGCCTTACATTCCATCTGGACTGCTGATGCTGGGTTGCTGATATTCTCTTTCTTTACTGTTACTTATTTTGTGTGTGTTTTTTTAGTGTTTAGTGTTATAAAGATGTCACTAAGTGGTGGTATTTGATTTCCTTTTTCTAAGCTTTTATTTTTTATTGTTATTACAAAGGTGTTGCACAAAGGGGTACCGGTTACATAAGTCAGGTAAAGGGTCCATTTCTCGTTGGACTATGTCACCCCTTTCCTCCTCCAAGTTTCCCTTTCCAACTCCTCTCACAGGTAAATCATTCTTTTCCAACATAGTGAACAGTGAGTTGAATGGCTGCATGTGGTCAACCTTTGCTCTTTTATCTCTTGCAACATTCTCCCCTCCCCCCGTGGTTGTTTTTTGCTTTCCGAGTTTCATTTAAACTGCTCTGATGGGCACCTTGCCATACAGGTTTTTCTTGATAAACATTCTAGGTTTCTTCATCAAAACCCATTCCTTTGGGTCAGTTAAAACTAAGGCTGAGTTGCTGAATTTCAACCACAGATGTGGTTGAGTTATCTGATGCACCCTGAATCACTGATCGGACACAACATTGTGTGTTTATCTCACACAACATACTTCACTGGTCTGACACATGCTTCATTTATCTGATACAATGTGGTTCATTTTTAAAAAGAATCCTTTGTGTTTGGAGACAAAGGAAGAAGCACTCTCCCTATTCTGCCCAACTAGGCCTGGGGACATCCTGCCTCCAAGTCTCTAGTGCTGGTGTTACAGGAGTGTGTCACAGCTGGCAGCTTCATGTGTTTACAACCTAGTTACCATAGAGACAGGACCCATGTGCCCTGGCCACAGCCATGTCCCTCACCCCATGCTCCCTGGCCACAGTCACGGCTCTCAGCTTCAGTCCCTGGCCATAGACATGGTGTTGAACCCATCCAGCACCAGGTCCCTCACCCTATGTACCCCACAAATGGACACATACCTCACCCCCACAATGGCTACGTCCATAACCCCATGCAACCCACAAATGGCTAGGTCCCTTAGCCCAGTCATGGCCATTCTCCTCACTCCATGCATCCCGACCAATGCCTTATACCTCTCCCCATGAACCCCAGCAAGGTCTGCATCCCTCCTTGGCCCCTCGTGCTCCTGTACTTTTGTGTCTGGCAGGAGTTGGTCCCGAGACAGCTCAGCTGGAAGTGGGCACCTGGGAAGCAGTAAGTCAGAGGGAGGAGGCAGAGGAGGGGTGTGCATGCTAGAAAGCCTGGTTCTGCTGTTCATCCCTGGTTTGGATTTGCAGGGTCTTTGGTGGTCCCGATGCATGTCTGCTCACCAGGCCCCCATCCCTGAGGCTCCAAGGAAATCCCATTCCACTAGGTTCTGGAGCAGCGATGGCAGAGGATGAAGGCAGAGGCTGGAGGAGGTCTCTGGCCTTAGTGTTGGGGGAGTAGAGGAGGATATGCCAAGGCTCCCCTGGGACCTGCAGGGCAGGTGGCGGGTACAGGTGCCAGTAAGTGTGTGCTACCCAGCCCAGCCCTGGCGCCCTGCTGTGGGGATGATGGGAGAGCCGGCCTGCAGGGCTTGGTTCCAATGCTCCCTTTCCGTCTGTGGTGGCAGGTCTCTGAAGCCTCCTTTCTCATCTACCCAGCAGGGGCCAGGGGAAGAAATGAGCCAGATTTCTATCCATCCGTTTGGATCAGCTCAGACTCAGGGTGAAGATGAACCCCGGAATCTATTGTCATGCGGTTGACAGACCCTCTGTGGGTCCTGTTGTTGGCACAAACTCTGGGTGGTGGTGACCCTTCCTTTTTGCTGTGGACCTGTTTTGGTACCAGAGGACTGCAGGGAAGAGGGTCAGCCCAGGTGGGTGGGGTGGTATGGAGATGTGTGACCATAGGTGGCCCATTGCCATGGTGATGGTGGCATGGCACAGCCAGGTCCCAGCAGGAGAATTTGGGGGTTCCTAAGCTGGAAAGCCATCAGTCTACCTGCAGATCAGAGCTGCGGGCACTGTTCTCTCCCATCCATCCATCTCCAGGTGTCCCTGGATTCTGCCCTCATCCTGCAGCAGAGCAGGAGGTTATCTCTCTGCATGCTGAGACTCGCAGCTCAGCTCTGATGTAACTTGGACACAGGCTGGATTCCTTGGTTGAGCTTGAGTTTGGGCAACACCCATGAGTGCCCACTGTGTAATCTCTTCTTGCAGCACCCCATGGGTGCTGAAGCCAAGTGTGGCAGTCTTGCGTTCAGTGGAGAGTGCGTCTCCAGGCCGGAACCTGAAGTTCAGACACCAAGGTGTGATGGCGCTGAGGGCTGGAGCTGAGGGTCCTTTCTGTCCCTCAGAGGACTGTGTGGACAGCTAGTGAGAAGCAGGAACGAAAGGTGGCTGGTTGGGGAGTCTCCTGCACCTCTGACTGTGCACTTCCAGTGACTCAAGCAGCATGAAGGGCACAGTGTGGGCTCCGGGCCTGTGGCACACATCTGTAAGCCTAGCTGCTCAGGGTTCTGAGGTCCAGAGGGTGGTCATGAAAGTCTGGACTGGGCAGAAAACTCCACTGGACACCATCTCCAAAGACACTAGCAAAACTCAGGGCTGGGGGTGCTGCTCAAGGGATAGAATGCCAATCATGAATGGGCAGAACAAGCACACAGGCCTGGGATCAAACCCCACTATTAAAAAGACCAAGTATACAGTGGACCAATGAGGGACAGAATCCTCACAGTCCTCGATCTGGAAGTCCAAGGGAAAGGTAGGGTAGCCCCAGGACTTGGGCTGGCAGGTAACAGCCTTCCTAGGGCATCTGGTGTGCACATGTGTGTGTGTACTTGTGTGTACATTGCATGTGTGTGAGGTATGTATGCACATGTGCATGGTTTTGTGTGTGTGTGGTGTGTATGGTGTGTGTGTGTGTTTGTGTTTTTGTGTGTGTGTGTGTGTGACAGGGCATGTTGTATGGGGTGTTGTACTATTCTGCTGGATCTGTGATGTGTGTGTATGCGGGCACTCTGCCACTTGGAGCCCGTCTCCTGCCGGGACCCTGGGTGACCGTGGGGAAGGCCTCACTGTGCCTTCTTGGCCTGCTCCATGGTCCTTCTCCTCACTTCCCTGCCATGGCTGCGGTGACAGCTGAGGCCCACCATGTGCAGACATTGGTAGCTCTGGGCTCTGGACTGCTTTACCCAGGCTGCTCTCCAGCTAGGACCTCTGCCTTCGTAGAAGCTGGACTTGCAGGCAAGAGGCCGAGTGCTGGGCATGTGCTTATGGTTTAGACTTTTTTGATAATGACTGATGAAAGAGGGTGCTCCTGCCTTGGCCCTCAGCACCTCCACGGCCAAACATTAGAATCCTGAGGCTGGGACTGAGGCCAAGGGTTAGAGAGCTCACGTAGCATGCACAAAGCCATGGGTTCCATTCCTCAGCACCACATACACAGAAAAATCCAGAAGTGACACTGTGGCTCACTAGTGGTAGAGCGCTAGTCTTGAGCAAAGAAGCTCAGCTACAGTACTCAGGCCCTGAGTTCAAGCCTAGGAATGGACCATCCATGAACGCTGTTTATGATTTGAAAAGAAACTAGAGCTATATGCTTCTTTTTCTTAAAAGAAAAAGAAAAACAAAAACCACCTACTGGGATTTCAATTAGGGCCTCTCAGCTGCTACTCAGGTGCCCTTCCATTGAACCACACAGCCCCGATCACCAGTGTCCTCAATCACAGCCTTGTGTCCAGCCATGTCACATGTCAAGCTGGCTACTGTGGACATGGGGCCTCCCTTTGCTAGGTGGGTGAGCCTGGGTGTGGGAGGGCCAGCACTGTGGGGCAAGAGCCAGGGACACTGCCTGCCTCTCCCATCCCCAGCAAGCCCCCCTAGACTCCTGCAGCCTTGTACAATGCTGGGGTAAGGAATCCAGTGGCTGCTCCTAGAACCCCAAGAGTTTGAAGGAACTTTGCCAAGAGCAGGGCCGATGAGGGACTGAGAGGAGCAGGCAGGCTCAGGGGTTCAGGGAGATGGTGGGGGAGGCCAAGAGGTGTGCGAGTTCATCAAGGAGTGCCCTCCACACCTACAGGTTGAACCCTAAAACCCAGGGCCTCCCCTTACCTCTCTGCCTTTGATTTCAGGACAGGCATTGAGTGCTGCACCCAGCCCCCACCCCTGTTCAAAGGAACCTGCGCTGATTTCAGGGCCCCTGGGCCTCAACGGCAGAAGACCAAGAACTTGGCCACAGCCCATATCCTCAGAGAAGGCTGGGGTGTGCCATGCCCACATCCTGTCGGAGCAGCATAAATGAGACTCAGTGCTCCCACAGGCAGAGGACCTGGACAACCAAGTTACCCCAAGCTCTGAGCTCTGAGCTCAGGCCTTCCAGAGTCTGGTGCTTTAGGCCTTGTCCTACACGGCCCAGGGATGTTATGGCTGCTCCTCCTCACCCTCCCCTGCCTGGGGGGCTCCACACCTGGGATCCCTGGTGAGTCCTACCACCACCAATTCCCCCAGCCTCTAGAACCTGTCCCCAATACCCCATCTACTGACCACCCCTTCTTCCTCCTAGGCCTCGAGAAGGAGGGCATTGTAGGAGGCAGACCTGTCTCAGCCACGAACTTCCCATGGCAGGTGAGCCTGAGGTACAAGAATACCAACAATCAGTGGAAGCACTATTGTGGAGGCTCCCTCATCCACCCGCAGTGGGTGCTCACCGCTGCCCACTGCATGGTTAAGCGCTTTCGCCAGCAGACCACTAGCCTGGAGTGCCTGAAGTGGTGAGTGGGACCCTTCCTGTCTGTTTGTGGGAAGGTGGGGGCCCTGAGGGGGCAGCTGTGTGGTACAGGAGGACTTGTGGGAGCCTTCCCAGGTGGGAGGGGAGCTGCGGGAAGATCCGGGTGCTGGGCTTGCCTGCATGGCCTGCCAGACTCCCTGATTGTTCTTGGTGGTCTCTGCAGGAGGGAGCGGAAGGCCACTGAAATCAGGGTCCAGGTGGGCAGGTTGAGGCTGTATGAGCCGGACGAGGAGCTGAGCGAGGTGGCACAGATCTTCAGGCATCCCAAGTACAACGCAAGCCTATGTTGGCTCAGCGGCTCAGACATTGCCCTGCTGAAACTGAAGGCTCCGGTGTCAGGACAGCGCAGGATCCCAGTTGCCCTCCCCAAGGGCCCCCTGAACATCCCTGCGAAGACGATCTGCTCTGTGACGGGCTGGGGTGATGTCATGTATGAGAGTGGGTATCTCGAGATCCTGAGTCTTCCCCCTCCACTGCTGCAAAGCGGTGGACCTCCCATCTCTGATTCTCATCCTTCCCCTCCCCACAGAGCCGCTTCAGTACCCTTACCACCTGCAGCAGGTGGCGGTGCCCATCGTAGGGAATGAGGACTGCAACCGCATGTACCAGAATAAAACCTCCCGACTCAGGGTCAGGCCCAACAATATCAAGGACAGCATGCTGTGTGCCGGCCAGGAGGGCAAGGGCTCCTGCCTGGTAAGGCCATGTAGCCCTCCTTCCCTGCCATCCAGACCTCCCTCTCCCCCTCCCACTCCACCCATCCCATCTACCCTTCCCTTCCTGATCCACTCCTCACTCTCCCCATCTAGTCCTCCCTCCTTGCATCCAAGCCCTCTTTCCTTCTCATCCTGCCCTTCCTCCCTCCTTCCTGCATCCCCACCCTGTCTAGTCCTCCCTCCCCACCCTCAAGTACAGCTCTCCCTCTCATGGGAGCACTGAGCCCTGCTTCTCCCCACAGGGTGACTCTGGAGGTCCCCTGGTTTGCAGCTGGAACCGCACATTGGTACAGGTGGGCGTGGTGAGCTGGACCAAAGGCTGTGGGCACCCAGCTTTTCCTGGGGTCTATACCCGGGTGACCAGCTTCCTATCCTGGATTCACCAGTATATCCCTGAGCTCTCTGGGCCCTTGATGGGGGCCAGATGAGTCAGGAGACCGAAGGCTTTCCTGTGACACCCCTCCTCCTCCTATCCTGGTCTCCTCCCCAAATCTCCTCCTTCTCCAGAGCAGGGAGACCCCTTGCCTTCTTGGCCATCCTGACCCGGGGAGGGCCAGAGGCTGGCTTCTCATAGAAGCAGAGTGTGGTGGACCAAGTGGTCTGGGCCAGCCCATGAGGTCACCTGCTCACCCTGTGCTTCCCATTAAACTCCTGTATACTGCATCTTTGGTCTGAGTTGTAATTTTGTGCCCACAAATTTTGAGGGTGGGGGGCAGAGCCAGCAGTGTGGAGGGGTCCTCCAGGAGAGTCGTAAGGAGCCCCCCAGTCCCTGTGCCAGCCAGGAAAGCTGGACACAGTGTGGATAACTCTGTTTGCAGTATGAGGGACTCTGGACACAGTGTTGGGGTTTCTGCTTTGAGGGAACACCCTCACACAGTGGTGTCAACATGCCCAGTTGAGCTGCCATTCAAATTCTAAAGAGGTGATAGTTGATTTCCAAGCCATGGTGCTTTCAGACCTGTCCAGGGACCCCTCTGTGGGGTGAAGTGGGAGATGGAGGGTCCTGGGGGGCAACAGACAGCATCCACTGCTCTCTGGGGAGCCTCCTGCTTCCTAACGGCTGAGCTCGCTGGTGGAGGGAGGAGAAGGTGAGGGAATAAGGGACTCAGAGAACTGGCTTGTCCACCCTACTCATGAGGACACAGGGTTGTTTATGAACTAAGCTGTGAGTCCTACATGGACACCACGACTCCATCCTTCCAGGAGAGAACCTTGGCAGTCACAAGGTACCACTCCCACAGCGACAGTCCCCCAGCCCCTCAGGGACAGGCCAGAGCCTGGGAGGGACACTGTAAGGGCTTACCTAAGAATCTGAGAGACTAAATATAAGTTTTCGTGTTAAAATTATAATAGCTTTTAAACCCTGGTGATGGCTCCATGCTAGAGGGCTGAACCCCCCCCCCCACCTGTGAGACTAGTTTTGTGTAGTTTGACATTTAAAAATATAGGGAGCCCTTGTTCCCCTCTGTACCTAGGTAGCAACCGTGGTAACAGACAGTAAAAAAATGATCATAGTCATAGACTATAGAAATAACCATAATAGTAGTAGAAATGCCATGGTAACTGTTGGGTTGGTTTTCATATAATTGAATACTGGATTGTGTTAGCCCACTCAAGCTTGCTTAGTGGTAATGGAAAAATATGGTGGCATTTGTTAAAATAAAGTTGGTACTAGGTTAGCCTGACTGCAGAATTCTGCTTCTGTAAACAGGTTGCTTAACCCATTTGTGACTTGGTCTACCCCCTGTATTAAGCCCCTGCATCAGTGCTATGTGACCACCTTCTGTCAGTTCCTGATACCAAGGCCAGTTCCTGTTATCAAAGCCAAAATAGATAACCAAAAGTGTAGATAGCTAATAGAAATAGGGCAAGATTTGTTTGCTAACTGCCATCCAATCAAGTACCTGCCAAGTTGAAAATACTCTTCCCCTGTTGTAATTACAATAAAAACCCTGCCTATCTGAGGGTCAAGGCTCTCAATTCTGATTCGCTGCATTGGTGATGGTTGAGATTCCAGGCTCAAGTTTGCAATATAGACTCCGATGTGTTTGCATTGGAATCGGCTATTTGGTGGTCTTTGGGGACCCGAAATCTGGGCATAACACCACATCCACACAAGGACAGGCCCCAGCCCCTCAGAGACAGGTCCCCATCCCAACAAGGTCAAGCTCCAACCCCACAAGGACAGGTCCCTATCCCCACAGGGACAGGTCACAGCCCCACAGGAACAGGCCTCAGCCCGGGCAGGTATCTTCAACCTAAAGGCCAGGGTTGGGCCTCCTGGTGCTGGGGTATGGAGGGGATTACACAGAGAGGAGCTCCAGTTTTCCAGCAGCCAACAAATAACCACAATGCAAGATGCCCAGCCATGGGAAACCCAAAGGGAGAGAAACTGGGCGGGGTCACCAGGGGCTGGGGAGGGGGCCAGACAGCAGGAAGTGAGGGCAAAAAGTTGAAGGTGTTTTCTCAAGGTGAGGAAAATGCTACAACATGCACTGTGGGCATGGCTGCCGGGCCTGGGAACGTGCATGAATACACAGAGTACAGAATACAAGAGCGTGAACCGGGGGTGTTGGTAGTGGTGGTGGTGGTGTAGAATCATATGACCATGGAGCTGTTAAAACAAAAAAGTTAACATCAAAATCAACAGCTTTCCTTTTTCTGCTTCCTCTCTTTATTTTTAAAAATTGTTATTATAAAGGTGATGTACAGAGGGGTTATGTTGGGGATTCAGTGTGGCATTGAGGGGGAGAGGGCCGTCCTGAGACACTGCTTTTCCTCCCGCCCTGGGGCAGTGTGGGAGCTAGCCACTCCCATCTTCTGGGTTCTGCCAGAAGAGAAGCAAATCAGCCCCACCTTCCGCCTCAGCCACGTGTGCCACCATGGCGACCCGAGACTCCAGAGACCTGGTCCTTGGGGTGCTGTGGATTCCGCCCATAGAGGAAGTTCCATGACATCACCGTGATGGACAGTTCGCTAGCCAATCATTAATACCCAGTTAGTCCCTCTCCTTCGCGTGTCTTCCTTGTCAGGTATGGGGCATCCCGCGACCACATGCTAACCGAGGCTACACATGTTCTTCGCTCCTGCAGTCAATCCCTACTGGCCAGGGGATGCGTGAGAGCGAGAGAGGACCACACAGGAAGAGGGAGAGAGGCCCAGGACTTCCACGTGGATGGGAGCTAGAGCGAAGCCCGGCAAATGGTGACCCAGATGTGGGGCAGGGCGGGAAGCCCAGAGTCCAAAGCTGTCAGTAGCCCTCGGGAAATGGAAGTGGATTCTCTGGGGTGTGTTGTTTCCCCCATCGGGAAGCTAAGGCTGTGGGGCAGAATCAGTTCGTGTTCCAAGGGACTGGATTGGACTTTTGGGACACTCGGGCCAAGGGCCAGGAGTGCAGCTTTGCGCGTCTCCCGGCGCCCGGTGGGGCAGTTACTGCTATCTGGGCTAGGACTTCTAGGTCCTGATCAGCAGTGGTGGCGGCTGCGTGCTTGGGGCATGGGGTGAGGCGCGAATTCCGCAGCGAGCGCCGCAGGGGTCGTGGCCCCGGCAATGTTTGGGACTTGGCGGGCGCAAAAGCAAGGAGGCATGCGGGGCGCCTGGAGCAGCTTACCCTCACGCCGCCCTCCCCTCCCCACCCCCCCGCTTTCCCCTTCCACTTCTGGGGCCGCCGAGTGCCTGGAATGCAAAAATTTTGGGGCTGGTGCGATACACAGGGCCCGGCAGCTGCGAGAAGTGTGGAGTTTTGGGGCTAAAACTGCCTTTGCACTGGCTCCCTCCCCCCCACCCCCGAGGCCTGGGAACTTACCGGGCTCGCCTACCTACAATCTAAGGCTGGCTAATCTGCTTTAAAGGAGACAAAAGGGTTCTCGGTTTTTGTCAATGTTCGCTAGTTGGAGACTCATTAAGCTCTAATGTGGCAGGCTAAATTCTAAGCTTGGCTAACAGATAAAATGGATTCTAACAACAGCCCCAGGCTTCAACTTCCTGGAGGCTGGGGTGGGGGACTCAGTGGCTGGTAGACCTCTGCCGGCTTCTTGCAGCTGGGCGGGGCCAGCAGCCAGCCTGTCTGCTGCCTTTGAGATGGTGTCCCGCTGTGTCTGCTTGTCGTTTGCTCTGTGTTGAACTTGGAGCTTACAGGCAGGGTTAGAACAAGGAAAAGCCCCAGTTTGCCAACTAAAACGGAGTATTTGGAGATATTAAAAAGGCAAACAAATGGTTCTGATGCAGCAATAAGTAATTTGGTTGGATTTCCTATAATTACCAGTTCAAAGATACTAGAAATTGAAGGAGTTTTTCTTGATGGTTAAAAAGTTTGCTTGTCTGATGTGATTTGATTCCTGCAATACTCTTGCAATTTGGAGATATTAAAAAAAGCAAGACGGTAAGGCCAAATCCCTTGTGTTTAAATTCTGGTAAACACGGTTGAAGGTACTTTTATCACAGTTATCTTGGTTATCAGTCTAATGATTCGGATACTAAATTCCATGTGAGACTCCTATCTTAAGTTACATATAATCGGGCAAGAGTGTTTAAAGTATGTATAATTAACTGGTGGGGATAAAAGCAAATTCTCATTAACCATATATGTAAGAAATATATGGCAAAGCAAGCTAATGATTCTCACTTATTGGAAAGCTAAATGGATAAGTGTCTCTAAATTTGTAACTGTGATTCCTGCATTAAGAAAAAAAATTGCCATTTGAGTTCAGAGTCTTTCGGATGCAAACAAGGCTGAGACAAAGGAGTAAAAGTACATTCCTAGATGGAAATTTAAACAACCAGAGTGCTAACATTTTGCCAGGTCAAAGGCACCATAGCTGTTGGAAGCCACAGAGTTATCTTGGGATTTTGTGCCTAGAAAATCTCTTAAAGTCATTACCCTACTTAAGCCAAAATGGACATCAGCCTACAAAAGCCAGGGAATACTCAGAACAACCAACCAGGGTATGCTGGGGGATTTAAATGTCTTTAACTAGTCTGTGCAGAATTTTTCAGGCAATCTTACAGGAGATGTCTCTGAGATCCTACCACAGCCCTGCCTGGGTACAACTCATCTCCTGCCTGACTCCACCACACATGACATAAGGCCTGTTAATTTGGGATGAAAGATGCAGCCACTGCTAAAGCTGAGACTTCCACACTGCTTTAACCCTTTGCCCTCAATTGTCATTTATTTGTGTTCCCTTCCACCTGCCGGTAAGATCAAATGGTATGATTCAGATTGATGGCACATAGATCTCATGTTCTGTAAGAGTTACAACAAAAACTTTGACAAGTGGTTTTTGGTCAGTTCTCAATAAGTTACAGATGGGTTATTTCTGTTGCTTTCCTCATTGCTCAATTGGACATAGAAAATGGCTTGTGTCTAAGACTCCTTGGATGCATTTCAAAGCCAGCCCAGGCAAAAGAAAATCTCTCTAAAAGTCCACCTCCCAATTAACCAGCAAAGAGCCAGACTGAGAGCTTGGCTCAAGAGAACCAGCAAAAGGCTAAAAGCAACACCATGGCTCAAGTGGTAGAGCACTAGCCTCGAGCAAAAGTCCTCAGGGACAGTGCTCAGGCCCTGAGTTCAAACCCCGTGAATGCGGATGAGAGCATTCCATCCCAGCAACAAGTGCCTAAACTCCTGGCACTCAGCCAGTACAGGAAACAGGGATTGTGGAGAGGAGTAAGAGGAGAATGGTGTCATATCCTAAACGGAGTTGCCTTGTCTAGCCCTTTCAAAACTAATCAAAACCGGGAAATCAAGAGAAATAGTACCTGTTCATTTTCCTTTGTTCTGCCAGTTGTATATATGCATACATATTTATATTAGCCTTTGACTGACTACTCCAGACCGGTTCACTAGCACTGGACACTTCCTTCATTAATTCCTCTTTCTGTGTAATTAGCCACGATTGGGTTTATGCTCCAAATGGAACTTTTCTGGCTTATGCCCAGGGTATGTTCTCCTATGTCATTCAGGTTAACTAGCTCTAAAAACTTGTCAGCCCTTTGCTTGATCTTTTCAAAAGTCTCTTTTAACAGAGTAACATCTCTCACTAAAGACATCACCTGGAAACTTGCAGTTCAAGGCCATCATCTTTTCTATACAGCTGTGCCAAGCTACAGGGTGGCCAGAGGAGACCAGGACACCCATTGGCCCTGATGGCCATTCCATTTTCGTGGTAATGATGGGGACTTTTGCCAGCCACACAGGACGGTGCCAGGCAAATCGGGGGCCCCCTGACTACCTCGCCCCCTTTCAGCAGGAAGTAGCTCCAGAAGAAATGACCTTCGCCCATACTCCCAGCCTGGTGCCCTCCTATGTCATAAGAAAAAATATATAAATAAAATAAAAAATAAAAAAGAGAGGGGGGAGCAGCCCCGAAGACTAGTTAAGGATAGCTATGCTTACATTAAATATCTTAAATTTACACACAAAAAATTTTTAATTCTTCCCAAAACAGTACGGGAAGGAGCCTTGTATGTGCCTTTCCAGATTGGAAAATTAAACCCAGAGCACTCGCTCTGGAGAAATGTCTTCTTCTTGCTTTCTCTAGGAAAACAAGGACCATGCCAGATTTCTTCTGCTCTTCCAAAAGGAATATGGGGAGCCTGTCTGTGTTGGGGTTCAGCTTTGGCCTTGAGGGGGAAGGGCAGAGGAGAGCGCTCCCAAGACACCGCCCTTCCCCCAGCCCTGGGGGAATGCAGGAGCAGGCCACAATTCTCTGGGTCCGGAACCAGAAGAACTGGCTTTGCGACCAGCCCCCCAACTTTCTCGCCAGCCCATGTGCTCCCCATTCTCGCGGGCTTTTGCCCCTGGGGTGGTGCTAAGCAAGTGACGTTAGCTCATGAGGGGGTCTTATGACAAGCTCATCAGCCTATCGCCAGCTCTTGGCCGATCACCCCCTTTTCTCGTCACCCCCTACTATATCAACTGCTAGCCACTCCCTTATTAAATCAGATTTGCTCTTGAAGCATCTCTGAGATCCGCGTACACCTGGCTTTCTTCAAGGGTAAGGAGGGAGGCCAAGCGATCTCGTATGGCCGCGTGCACCTGAGGTCGTTCCTGAGCCCCCCACTCCACTCTGGCCTTACCTGCGGGTCGGGTGACCAGGGGAGAGGGTGAGAAAGGGAGCGATTAGAGTAGAGTAGAGCCTGACCCCCCGTGCCAAGGAGGCGACTCGAGCCCAGAATGCCTGCATACAACAGCGATGGTGGTAGGAGGCAGCCAGCTTCCCTTCCCTGTTTGCTTTCTAAACTCTTCCTTGAGCATCTCTCGTGGCGCAATATTTCGCTGTGGCAGCGTCGCCTGCAGTTTTGTACAAAAAACTGAAGAAATTTTGTACTGTGTTTCTTCCTTTCCTCTCCCCCTGCTGCTTGGTTTACGGGGTCTTGTTGGAGGGAAATAGGAGGTTTTGACACTTTACCTCAATATTTCATGATAAAAATGTTTAAAAAGTAAGTGCAAGGGTTTAGCACCTTGCCCTCAATGTTTATGAGAAAAATGTTCAAAAAATAGGCGTTAGAATAGTACTTCGCCTCAATGTTTATGAAAAAAGAATGTTTTACTAACTACATGTGTTAAGTTATCAGCTACAGTGGACTACCAGAGTCACCGGAATTTAAACCTGCTTCTACCTCACCGCCAAAAGAGGAATGATGTCTGCATTATCTTGAATGGCACAGAAACAGGCTAAGGACTCCAACTTCTCTGGACTGAGCCAAATGGATGGCCCCCTCACCTGCCCCTTCCTTTGTGGAAGAGGCCATATATATATATCTTATGTCAACATTTGCCTATGCCTACACATGCCATATGTTTACAGCATCCCATGCTAATTTAAAAAAAGGGGGCAGATGTTGGGGATTCAGCGTGGCATTGAGGGGGAGAGGGCGGTCCTGAGACACTGCCTTTCCTCCTGCCCTGGGGCAGTGTGGAAGCTAGCTGCTCCCATCTTCTGGGTTCTGCCGGAAGAGAAGCAAACCAGCCCCACCTTCCGCCTCCGCCACGTGTGCCACCATGGCGGCCAGAGACCCCAGAGACCCGGTCCTCGGGGGCCTGTGGTCTCCGCCCATAGAGGAAGTTTTGTGACATCACGATGATGGACAGTTTACTAGCCAATCGTTAATACCCAGTTAGTCCCTCTCCTTCGCGCATCTCTGCTGGTAAAAGACTGTTAGCCCCTCCCTTATTAAACTCAGAACATCCCTTGAGAGTTCTCCAGGACCCTACGTGCCTGTGTCTTCCTTGGCGGGTATGGGGCTTCCCGCGACCACATGCTAACTGAGGCTACACATGTTCTTCGCTCCCACAGTCAATCCCTCCTGGCCAGGGGATGCGTAAGAGTGAGAGAGGACCACACAGGAAGAGTCAGAGAGGCCCAGGACCTCCACGCAGATGGGAGGTAGAGCAAAGCCTGGCAGGGTTACAGTTACATGAGTCAGGTAAAGAGAAAATTTCTTACTTTCTTACATTCTTTGGGGATGGGATCAGTCATGGGACTGAAAGTTCCTGAGCTTCTTTTTTTCCAGGCTAGCACTCTACCAGAAGATGTACTGTGAGTTGGTGCTGAGTTTGGGTGTTCTGGGCTGGGGTGCTGGGGTGTGACTTTCTGGCTCGGGTAGGATCATGTGAACTGGCTCAGCCAATAAGAAGGGACAAGGCTTTTCCAGCACCCAGGACACCTGGAGTGGGCAGAGGGTAGGAGCCCTGTCGTCTTTGTCCTGGGCAGGAGAGGCAGAAGGGTAGGAAGAGGGGGAGAAGCTCAGCCAACTTGGCTCTGGGTCACCCTGGGGATAACACAGCCGCTGTAATGCCCAGTCTCCCCATCCCACACCCTTGGCTCTCCACAGATGAGCAGGGCAGGGGAGGGCCCTCCAGGGTGCTTGGGCGCCAGCCATTTCCTCCCTCTGGCTCTGTGTGCCTGGCCCACCTCCAGTTGTGTTTCTGACCCTCTGTCGCCGGGGGTGGGGGCTTTGTGCTGCTTAAGCCAACTGAGCTGAATCTGTGGGCTCCGTTGGACATAATAACCCAGGGGGAATAAACCCAAGGAACTTAGCCAAGAAGATGACAAGAAGGCACACAAGGGTGGGGACCATGTCCATCGCTGTGGGTGCAGGCTTCTGTCTGCCCCATAAGTACCAAATGTGCAGAGCTAGCTGTACCCGTGGTGAGATGTGGGGTGTGGAGCCAGCAGGGGGGTGGCGCTGGGGAGAAGCCTGGCTGGAGGCCTGAGATCCAGGTCCAGAAAGGGTCTCAGATGGGGCTTCTAGAAACAGCACCCCATCCTGAGGGCTAATGAGAACTGCCACTGTGTCCTGCTCCTCACTGTACCAGGCATCCTGCTAATCTGTCAGCTCCCCATTCCCACCGAGTGCTCCTGGCCTCATCCTTTGTGCTTGACCTGGAGCCAGCTGTGGAGGGGACTGGAGGTCCCTATGGGTAGCCACACCCAGCCACAGTGTTGTCCTGCTCACTGGCTCCCCCCACAGGCTGCATGGGGCTGTTCTCCTCTGTGTGCATGTGTGTGCACATGCAGATGTGCATGGGGTGACCAGAGCACACGTGTGTGTCCATATATGTATCTGCTTGTCTGCACGAGTGCCAGAGCCTATGTGGACACTCGTGAGCACGTGTGTCTGCATGTGTGTTCTGGTTCCATGGATGGAAAAGGTCCCAAGGCTGGCAGTAGAGGAGAGGCAGACAATGGTACAGAAGCTGCATGTATATCAGGAACTGCAGGCCAAGTACCAAGGACGCTGCTCTCATGGCATGAGCCCTCACAAATTCAGGCTTCTCTCGTCACTGAGTTTGCAGTGACTGCACTCATGTAAGAGCCTGGAACACCGGCCTCTCCTCCATCACCGACCCTCAGCCTCTGATACCAAGTCCATTCTCAGAGGCCTCATGGTCCCCCTCTCCCCAAGTCCTGCTGGGACCTCCTGCAAGCAGAAGACACCCAAATGAATGCCCCTTCAGTCCAAGAAGTAAGACAGAGAACCCCAGGAGAAACAAAGAGAAAGCATGAGTTATGTCATTTTACCACACCAACGGAACAGAGGCACAACCCAGATCATCTCCAGAGATTAGAGAAGACACTTGATTTGTTCTGGCTGATAAATCCACCCACTGATGGTGATCACTCTTGACAAAATTAGGGGAAATGTCCTGGTTAAAGGGGAAATGTGAGAAGCCCCCAGGGAGGGCAGACAGGCATAGGAAGGCCACTTCCCTACCCTTGCCAGTTCAGTGTGGATCCCAGGGCTCAGGAGAGCTAACAAACAAAGGTATAAGGATGGGGAAAGAAGAGATGAGCTCAAGTGTTGGAGGCTTGGGACCCCCTTCCCCCTGTCTCCCAGGGGGATGCCTGAATCCCAAACTATGAAAGAATACTCGGCTTTATCCCTCTCACCCGCGGAAGGAACAAAGCGTGTTCTTATGGACTGCACTGAGCTGAGGAGAAGGTTGCCGAGACCCCCCTCCCCAGTCCCTTCACATGTCAGGAACAGTGGCAGAGAGAGGCATTGGAGAGACGGGGAAAAAAAGGCAAATTTGTACCAGCTAAGAAATAACAATTACAGTTGTCTAAATCATTTAAAAAAGAATAAATTCAATATGTAGAAGGAAACTATGCAAAACACATAAGGAATTATAAGCCATAGGAAAAATAAATGCATCTTCTAGTGATTATAAGTATCAAAAACTATCCTGATTTGAAAAAGTAGCTTCTATAAAATGTCAAACAGGCATTATTTGTCTTCAACGTGTTATTATAAGTGAGAAATATTGTCTTGATTAAACAGCAATATCAGAATTTCTTAGCAAAAAAATGTGGTAAACAGAAAAGTAGATATCTCTCATATTCAAGTTTTTAAGTGTGATCACCATTAAAATGTTCTCTACAATTGATAATAACTACATATACCAAAGTAAAATGATAATATAAAATATACCTGAAAAAAATGAAACAACACTCATATGTTGGGGGCTTGGACCCCCTTCCCCCTATCTCCCAGGGGGATGCCTGAATCCCAAATTATGAAAGAACACTCGGCTTTATCCCTCTCACCCGCGGAAGGAACAAAGCGTGTTCTTATGGACTGCGCTGAGCTGAGGAGAAGGTTGCCGAGACCCCCCTCCTCACGTGTCAGGAACGGCGGCGGAGAGAGGCATCAAGGAGACGATTCGATGGTCCATGAGTCTCACCCGTCTAGAGGGAGGGGAGAAGAATTTATTACGGTGACAAAGGCGGAAGGAGAGAGACCCGGGGTGACTAGCTGATTGGCTAAGCTGGGCTGCCCATCAGGTGATGTCATGAAACTTCCTCTGTGGACGGAGATCACAATCCCCCAAGGGCCAGGCCTCTGCCATTAGACATGTGGCCGAGCCGAGAGGTGGGGACCGCTTGCTTCTCTTCCGGTTGAGGCCGGAAGGTGGGAGGGGCTCCCTCCCACACTGCCCCATGGCTGGGGGAAGGGCAGCGTGAATCCCCAACACTCAAGGGCTGGTATCTTATGCCTGTAATCCTAGCCACTGGCTTTGAACCTTCATCCTCAGATCTCAGCCTCCTGGGTAGTTGGGATTTAGGTGTGCTACACTGGTGTCTGCTCTAAATTTTCCTCCTTTGACCCATGAGTCTGGAGGGGAAGCAAATGTGAGGCTGGGATTTGAAATGTTGAGGTGATTGTGTCACTGGAAGTAGTAGAGGTCACAGAAAAGGGATGCAGAAAAGTGGCTGTCATTGTAAGGATGGAGGAACAATAACCTAGTCTTCCTTAGCCAAGTCACCATGCCATGCTCCGAGGACTTTGGGGTATATATCATGCCCTTGGGAATCCCCCCATAGGTCTGACTCCTCAGTCATCATCTCCTCTCAGTCTCCATCTCCTGTGTATCATTTTCAGAGGAAGCCTCACTGGGAAATATAAAGGAACAGTCTCCCTGCAGATCTTCCCTCCTCTCCTGGTGAGGTACCTGTCTGTGTGTCCGTGTGTGTCCCCTCCCCCACCCGCGGTGTGTGTGTGTGTGTGTGTGTGTGTGTGTGTGTGTGTGTGTGTGTGTGTCCCTATGTGTATGGGGGGGGGTCCCATCCAGGCTGAAGCTGGATCTGGGGATTCCAGCTCCTGGCCTATGTCTAGGCAGGTTTCTCTGGCCATGTACAAATTTCCTCAACCCCATCTTCCCTGCTTGTGAAACGTGACCAGGGAGGAGCCCAGCCCACAGTGCTAAATTTGGAGAACACAGCAAGAGCGAGGCCAGGCCTTGGGACAGCAGGAAAAGGTGAGGTGGGTACAGCGCTGGAACCCCAGAAACTGGCCTGCGTCTGCCAGAGCTTTCAAGACAAGTGTCAGAACAGAACTGGAATCAGCAACTTTTTAAACAGAACAAAGAAAACACATCATATGTTAAGAAATAGAAGCACCATAGTTCTCTCTAGAATCTTTTTTTTCTTACAGGGCTATGCACTGCCTTTCTGCTGAGCATAGTTGGTTGCCCTGGGTTCACTGTGAGCTTCCTTGAGTCCTCACGTGAGTGCAGCCTTGGCCACGAAATGCCCACTTCCAAGCTTAGTCCTGGGGGATGTGGGCCATGTGGATCCTGGTACTTGGTGGCCTGGCCTCAACACACACCACATAATTTTTCCAGTGGGGAAATGGAAGCTAGTGGCTGACACCTGCTCCTTGTTCTCTCCAGAACACAGTTTGAGTCCTGCCCAGGCAGAAAAAATTCACTTAGACTCAACTTCTCCAATAACTAGAGCAAAGTAAGGCTGGAGGCATGGCTCAAGTAGCATAGCACCAGCCTCTGAAGCATGAGGCCCTGAGTTCAAACTCCAGTACTGCCAAAAAAAGGGTTTATCCCAGCATTCTATGTAGTCTCTATCATGGTGGATATCTAGAGAGGAAATGGTCTCCCATGGATCACTAGCTAAATAATTTACCCCCCAAAAGTGCAGCATGCAGCAGAGAGCATTTATCTGTAGCTGGGCAGCGGGGAAAGGGGCAAGGCTGTAGCAACACATCTGGACACCCCCCTGCAAAAACCCACACATGACACCCATGCATGCCAGTGAGAACTGATGGGACGGGCAGGAAAGGGGATAGGTCAGGTAGGAGGCTATTTGGAACTTATATCAACAATGCACTTTTTCTCTATAGCCTCAGACATTTACATTATTTTCATAATAAAAACTGTCTTCATCAGGTGCTGGTGTCTCATGCCTGTAGTCCTAGGAGTCTGAGATCTGAGGACCGCGGCTTGAATCCAGCCCAGGCAGAATAGTCTGTGACACTCCATTTTGGAGGGAAGCTGTTCCTGGGGCCTGAACTCAGGGCCTAGGTGCCCTGGCCAGTGGGGTTTTGTCAACAGGAGCCTGAGGGGGAATTGACCTGAATGAGAAACAAACCAGACACAAGGAAGGAGACCAAGACAGGATTCTGATCAAGGTCTGAGCATTAAGGTGACATAGAGAGTGAGCTTCTTTTGCTCGAGCTATAGGATCACATTTAGGCAAAGGGTAAGTTGAGTTGCTTGATCAGTTACTTCATTGCCTGCTGCCAAAGGCCCAGGGAGACCAGAGTGAACACGAATATGTCCTATATAAAAGGGACAATGTCTAATTAAAATATGTTGTTGGATTAAGGAAAACAAGGGAGTGGCATTTGTAGTTGGTTTAATATAGGGTACAGTTTCAAGTAAGGGGATGGAGTGGGCAATATAAGCGCTATCTGTATACAAATTAAATGGAGTATTAGGTAGTTGAGTAAACACTTGTAAAACAGCAAAAAACTCAACCATTTGTGCAGAGCGATAGGGAGATTGTAAGGAAGTGGTTTGGTTGTCAATAGTAAAGGCTGCCATTCCATTTGAGGAACCATCAGTAAACACCAGGGAAGCATGGGAAAGAGGTTGACGGGAAGTTTGAGTGGGGAAAACAAGGGATTGATATTTTAAAAATTGGAGGAATTTGTCGGCAGGGTAATAATTATCAAAGATTCCTTGAAAGGAAACACAAGACACCGTCCAAGTGTCATCATTTTGCATTAACAACTGAATTTGAGTGGAAGAATATGGCAATATTATTTTATCAGGGTCTCTGCCAAACATTTTTCTGCTATGTTCCCTTCCAATTTTAACTAGTTCCACCACCCAGGTGGTATAAGGAGTGAGAACTTTAAGCGGGGAGGCAGGTAAATGTACCCAAAAGAGGGATCCAAAAGAGGGTCCCTCTTGCCAGAAAACTCCAGTAGGTGTAAAGCTGGTGGCACAAATAATAAATTGGAGGGGCTTACTGTAAGAAATGAAAGTTACTTGCTGATTTGTGATGGCAGTTTCCACTATTTTTAAGGCCTCTTGGGCTGGGGCAGTTAGTGACCGACTGGAGGTTGGATTTGGATCTCCTTTAAGGATGTCAAATAAGGGCTTAAGTTCGCCAGTGGTTAAAGGTACGGCTGAAGTCAATTAATGTTTCCCAGAAATTTTTGAAAATCATGCAAGGTACGCAAATGAGAAGTCTTAATCTGTAATTTTTGACTAGTAAAATAATAAGGACCTAAAATATGACCAACAAATACTTGCCAGAGTTCTGCTGTAACACTTAGAGAACAGCAGACTGAATGAGATCCATGTGCCATTAAATCAAATCATATTATTTAAACTTACCTTACCAGCAGGTGGAAGAGAACACAAATGAATAACAATCAAGAGGGCAAAGGGTCAGGACAATGTAAAAGTCTCAGCTTCAGTGGATCCGAAGTGGCTTATGTCTTACATCCCGAATCAGTAGGCCAGCAGAAGAGATGGGTTCTATCTGGGCAAGGCTGTAGGGGCATCTCTTAGAGTCCCCTGGATAGATTGTCATACCTCCTGTTGGGTGGCCTGCAAATTTCTACACAGACTGGTTAAAGACATTTGAAACCTCCCGGTATTCCTTGGTTGTTTACTCTGAGTACTCTGGCTTTTGTAGACTGGTGCCCTACTGGTTTAATCAGGGTGACAACTTTAAAAGATTTTAGAAGGCTTGGGCCTTTAACCATCTTCTTAGTCACAAAATCCACAAAGACCAGAGGCCAACAAAGTCTGCTCTCTGCAGCAGCCACGACAGTTTCTGAGACATAGAGGGGGAAGACACCAATGCTTCCCCAATGCAACCCTGTGGTCACCAAACACAACTCAGATGCCTTTAACCTTGGAGTAAGCCTCGGTTGCAACTCTGTCATGACAGGCCTGCTATAAACCCAACTCTAATCTTGGGAGGGGGTGGGGCAGACCTGAGCCTGTCAAAATCTTCACAGAACTCCTAGATTCCCTGAGCAGTTTTCCATGAAAGAGAGAGAGAATAAGGAATCAGTGAAACCAGGCAGTTTGGGAGCAGACTGTGGAGGCAACTTCCTGTAGCCACGGACTGCCACAGTCCACACAGCTAGCACATATGTCGACCTGAATCCTATAAAGCAAAATATTAATTCTGGGTCAGGAAAATATAGGTTAGCAGCCACATTTGCATACTTGTTTTAAAATGACTCTGGTCCCTTGATCTTAAGGAGTTTATGAAAGCACAGGAAAAAAATGGAGAAGCAAAATCTTAATCTATGCCAAAGAATTGTCAGGATTAGATGTACACTTGACTTTTAGCATAGATAGAAATAAAGAATAACACACTGGTTTTACATCATTGTACTTATATCACGTGCTGTATATTAGAACCTTTTGGAGTTTTTCTTAGACACATTTGTTTGCACCCAAACACGGTTTTAAAACCTGTTTTGTTTTTGTTTTTAGTTTTACCAACAGACAGACAGACAGACAAAAAGACAAAAAGACATACAGAGAGTTGTGCACAAGCTTTGGGGCACGCTTAGAATTGTTCTTTAATTGGCCATGTAAGTTTTCTGGAATTCCAGTGGCAAAATGATATTATTTTGCCCATATTTTAGAACCACGTGGTTAGAAAACAGAAAACTTAGAAGCAGTGCAGATATGCAGGAAAACACAAAGGAGTAAAATAGAAGAGCCGAAAACCTACACGGAGCCGGAGAATCTTCGGGGCAACCTCCCCCCACCTGCTGACCCTGGCCCAAACAGGGCCAGGCTGGGAAAGGGGAACCTGGCGATCGGCAGACAGGGAGCGCAGAATTCAGACAGCGGGAGACCCCATGGTCACTAGGGAAGGTGCGGACCAAGACATACGACGGCAGCGACGAGAAGTTCAGGTCCACACCGGGTTTGGACGGATGGCGGTTGGGGAACCCAGCGCGGCAGAATGAGGGAACCGGGGACGCCACCACGACATTTCGCCACCCCCTGAAGGACCAACGGCTGCGCGGGACACACACACAATCCAGGACCAGTGAGTCCCCCATTACCCCCTCCCCCAACGGGAGACCAGCTATCAGAGACCCAAGCCCTACAAAGAAGCTAGATCTTCCTCCCTCCCCCTTCCCACCCCAAGGGAACAAAGAACCCCAAATCAGGCGGGAAGCTCCCATCAGGCGCTGGGAAGTCAGTTTAGCAGGGGAAGGGCGGAGCAGCCCCAAGGCCACACAGGATCCAGATTTGGCCGAATCGGCTCTACCCCCTTCCCAACAGGGGCCGGGGGATGGCCGGCAGTGCAAGCCCCACCCGAGGCGCCTGGACCTCGTGGACTCTTACAACTAAAATCACAGGTGCTGGTGGGCAATACCAGCACAGCAGGGACACCTGGGCCTGATCACGTCCCCCCCTCGCAGCAGAGGCGAGGTCTGAGGGTGCTAACCCACACCCGGACAGTCGATCCCACTGGGCCCCACACATACCGCCCCCCCCAACGGACTCGCGGGAGGGCGTAAACACAACCCAACAACCCGGGGCTCACTCTGGGAGGCGTACCCCGCTAAATTGGGTGGGGCCACAGTGCCAGCGCCTGTTATAGCAGGCAAGAACCTCCCAACAAAGAAAAGCCCAGGCCCAGATGGATTCACCAACGAATTCTACAAAACCTTTAGTGAGGAGCTAATACCAATACTCCTCAAACTCTTCCGCGAAATAGAAACAGAGGGAGAAATCCCAAACTCATTCTACAAAGCTAATATCATACTCATTCTGAAACCAGGCAAAGACCTAACAAAAAAAGAGAACTACAGACCAATATCACTAATGAACACAGACGCTAAGCTCCTCAATAAAATATTAGCTAACAGGATCCAGAAACTGATCAAGAAAATCATACATCATGACCAAGTAGGCTTCATCCCATAGTCACAAGGATGGCTCAACATCCATAAATCAATCAAAGTAATTCACCACATAAACAGATCTAAAATTAAGAATTACATTGTTATCTCAGTTGATGCCCAAAAAGCCTTTGACAAAATACAACATCCATACTTATTAAAAGCTTTGGAGAGAACAGGAATAGATGGAACATTCCTCAAAACAATAAAAGCCATATACAACAGACCAACTGCTAATATCATATTAAATGGAGAGAAACTTAAATCATTCCCCCTAAACTCAGGAACAAGAAAAGGATGCCCACTCTCCCCACTTCTTTTCAACATAGTGCTGGAATCCCTAGCCATAGCAATAAGGCAAGAGGAGGACATCAAAGGGATCCACATTGGCAAGGAAGAAATCAAGTTACTCCTATTCGCAGACGACATGATCTTATATCTGAAGGACCCAAAAAACTCAGTACCCAAACTCCTACACCTAATAAACCAATTTGGCAAAGTAGCAGGATACAAAATCAATCCACAAAAAGTCACCAGCAATATACAAACAGAAAAGGAAATTATGGAAACAATTCCATTTACAGAAGCCAAAAAAAAAGAATAAAGTACCTAGGGATCAACTTAACCAAGGACGTGACGGACCTATTTAATGAAAACTATAAAAATCTAATAAGGGAAATCAAAGAAGACACAAGGAGATGGAAAGACCTCCCATGCTCATGGGTAGGCAGAATCAATATAGTGAAAATGGCCATATTGCCCAAATTGTTATACAAATTCAATGCAATCCCTATCAAAATCCCAGCCACATTCTTCACTGAAATAGAGAAACCAATCCATAAATTCATATGGAACAGCAAAAAACCTAGAATAGCAAAAGCAATCTAGGCAAAAAAAGCAGTGCAGGAGGTATCACAATACCAGACTTCAAGCTCTACTACAAGGCCTTCATAACAAAAACAGCATGGTATTGGTATAAAAACAGATCGGAAGACCAATGGATTAGAATTGAAGACCCAGAAATAAAACTGCACTCTTACAGCCAACTGATATTCTACAAAGGAGCTAAAGACATACAATGGAATAAACATAGCCTCTTCAACTACTGGTGCTGGGAGAACTGGGCAGCCATATGCACAAAACTCAAAGTAGACCCAAGCCTATCACCATGCACCAAGATCAACTCGAAATGGATCAAGGACCTCAATATCAGACCTGAATCCTTGAAACTACTGAAGGACAGAGTAGGAAAGACGCTAGAACTTATAGGCACAGGAAGGAACTTCCTGAATATAGTCCCAGGGGCACAACAAATAGGGGAAAGACTCAACAAATGGGACTCTACAAATTAAAAAGTTTCTGCACAGCTAAGGACATAGCCACCAAAATAGAAAGACAGCCAACAATATGGGAAAGGATCTTTACCAGCACAGCAACAGACAAAGGCCTGATATCTGTCATCTACAGAGAACTCAAAAAACTAAGCCCCTCCAAGCCCAATAAACCTATTAGGAAATGGGCAAAGGAGCTAAAGAGAGACTTCACAAGAGAAGATATAAAAATGGCAAAGAAACACATGAGGAAATGCTCAACATCCCTGCTAGTAAAGGAAATGCAAATAAAAACAACCCTGAGATACCACCTCACCCCAGTTAGAATGGCCTATACTCTGAACTCAGGCAACAACAAATGCTGGAGGGGGTGTGGGGAAAGAGGGACCCTTTTCCATTGTTGGTGGGAATGCAAATTAGTACAACCACTTTGGAGAACAGTATGGAGGTGTCTCAAAAAGCTCAATATAGACCTACCTTATGACCCAGCCATACCACTCCTAGGCATCTGTCCTAAACAGCAAACCCCAAGATATCAAAAAGACATTTGTACTTCCATGTTTATCGTGGCACAATTCACAATAGCCAAAATATGGAAACAACCCAGATGCCCCTCCACAGACGAATGGATCCAAAAAATATGGTACTTATACACAATGGAATACTACATAGCGATTAGGAATCTTGAAATATTGTTATTCACAGGGAAATGGTCAGAACTCGAACAAATAATGTTGAGCCAGACAAGCCTAGAACACAGAAAACAAAGGGGCATGATCTCCCTGATACATGACTGCTAACAAAGGGAGACGGAGAGACAGTAGAGACCAAGTCTGTGAACCAAAAACCGATTGTCAAATAGTATTCCCCACAGGATTGGGGCAGTGACCCAACAGTATGTAACTAAAACCAAACAATTACTCAACATATAAAGGTCAAAAATTGACCTCTCAGGGGAATACAATAGCTCAAAAGCTATGTATGTACGTTCATATAAGACTACTGTCGACATATGGTCTAATATCGACATTACATTTAAAGCCCTAGGCGTACTTTCTTGGGCGTGGCCACGTGGCTACTGTATATATTCTTGATACATTGTATATTGTATATATGTCTATCTGACTTAGAGAAGAGATAGAAAAACAGGGCTTAAGATATCACAAGAAATGTACACACTGCCCTACTATGTAACTGTACCCTTTTTGCACAACACCTTGTCAAAAAATTTGTGTTCAATTAATAAAAAAAAAAACTTTTTCAGCAAACAAAAATTTTCACAGATTATCTGAGAAGCCACATTTTGAGAAACCAGTTTAGTTCCAATGGGGAGCTGATGTGGGATGCTATGACCAGAGAAGGTCCAGGAGATGGGAGACAGGACATGAACAGAAAGAACACAGACATGTGGCAAGGCATAATGGCGGCAGAGATGGTCAGAGCCTTAGCAGGCTCACAGCACGACAGCTTCACCTCCCAGCATTTGAATTGCAAGGCACCTTTGAATTGCAAGGCCACAGTTACAGTTTAGGGGGTGGGGCAGGGTTACCGGGAGCTGGAGACTCCATGTCCCTGCCCAGGCTCCAGGAATTTGGCACGCCCATTACCTGGGGGATGGGCAGGCTTCCACCTCCAACCAATTCTATTGTCCACCATGTGCTGAATGCTAGAGAAAACTTAGGATTTAGCCAAACAATCAGAATTTAACTGAATCTCCAAACTTAACAAACATCAATAACAAAAATAGAAAACCTGTCTTTCTGTCTTTCAAAGCAGATGTTAAACAAACATTGGTACCTTTTGAAGCTAGTACCATCCCATCCTATGTCACAGGCAGGCAGGCAGGCAGAGTTTAGAGAGAGGCAGAAAAAGAGACAGAGAGAACTTCGTCTGCCCAAGTGCTCATAAAAGTTAAATAAAATATTTCAAATTTGTAAGACTGGGCTCAAACTTGAGCAGCTTTTAGATTGTGCTCCTCCCATTGTAGAGCACTCGGTCAGGAGAAGTTACCTCGGTGGTGTTAGCAGTTCTCTAGCCTCAGGTCCCTCCCCTCTGTGAGCAGCCTGCACCTAGCAGAGCTGTAAGTCTGCCAGGACTGTTGGTGAGGGCTCACCAGTATCTACCTTTAAAGGAGTTTGTTGTTCTGGATGAAGCTGTGACAATAAGACTATAACCGATTTCAACATATTCTCAACATGAATCAATCTATCTTTAATAGGCTCATCATATGTTTTTTCCTCAGAGTCTGAGGCATCTGAGTCTTTCTTATTATCTAGCCCAGTGGGTTCAGATGTTATTAATTCTCTCAGCTCTTCGCGGGCAGCTACATAAGCTCCCAGAGCTGGGAAACGCTCATCAGGCCACTGTCTAGTCTCTCTGATCGACTGATTGAATTTAATCTGTTCATGTCTAGGATCCAAACAATCTCGGACCAGATTCCAAAGATTAATAGCGTCCACTGGGGTTTTCTCAGGGCCATTTGCATCATAATGTTCCTGAATCTTTTTTCCAATTTTCTGCCAAGTTTCTAAGCTAATGGTTCCTTCCTCCGGGAACCAGGGGCAAAGATCTTCCAAGAATATAAAAAATGTTACCAAATCCTTTTTCTTGACCCGTGTTCCTAGTGCCTTGATAGAGGCTTTAAGCTCCCGGAGAAACAGTTCATGTTTGCTACATGTTTGTCCCATAGTTGCATCGCCTCTCTTACCTTATGGATCTGTATTGCAGACGGGCCTTTCTGCGGTGATCTCAGTGCGGATCTTCACTCACCTGCTGGGTGGCGATCCAAGGGGAGTGAGCAGCGCTGCTCTAACGGGCTACGTTCAGACCCAACTCCGTTCCTCGAGCCTCACGTTGGGCGCCACTCTGCCCCGGCCTGCGGGGTTTTGTCAACAGAAGCCCGAGGGGGAATTGACCTGAATGAGAGACAAACCAGACACAAGGAAGGAGACCAAGACAGGATTCTGATCAAGGTTTCAAACTTTATTTTTTGCACGGCAGCTTATATACTGATTAGTAAAGGGTAACTAACGTAAGCAGGGCCGTTAGGTTGCTAGGTTACTAAACTGCAAAATGTACATTACAAGAAGGTTATGAGTGGGTGATTTTCAATGAAGGGTACTGCCAAGCAGGATATCAAGACTGACCAACCTGCATGGATGAGATATCACAGGAACCAAACATTCTTTTCAGATAAGCCCTATAGATTTTTCATGTTACAATATGACAGCCATTTGGCTGCCGGCATCTAGGCGCTGTCCCTGAGCCTCTCTGTGCTTAAGGCTAGCACTCTATCACTTTTAGCCACAGCACCACGTCCAGCATTTTCTGAGCAGTTTATTGGAGATAAGAGTTTCACAAACTTTCCTGCCCTTGGCTGGCTTTGAACTATGTTCCTCATCTCTCAGCCTCGTGAGTAGCTAGGATTATAGGCATGATCCATGAGCACCGGCCTCTGTGTGACATTCATTTCCAATCAATCACCAAAAAGCCAGAAGTAACACTGTTGTCCAAGTGGTAGAGTGCTAGCCTTGAGCAAAAACAAACAAACAAACAATTAAATAAACAATAAAATTAATGGACAGCACCAGACTCTGTGTTTAAGCCCCAGGACTGGCACAAAAACTTTCTTCATATTGAAATAAGGTACATGAGGGTGGGAATATGGCTTAGTGGTAAAGTGTTTGCCTTGCATACATGAAGCCCTGGGTTTGATTCCTCAACACCACATAAACAGAAAAAGCTGGAAGGGGTGCTGTGGCTCAAGTGCTGGAGTGCTAACCTTGAGCAAAAAGAAGCCAGGAACAGTGTTCAGGCCTGCTCAGCATCCAAGACTGGCCCAAAAAAAATGTAATAAGTTTCAAGGTTCTGGGTTTCAAGCCACATAAAAGAGGATTTAATGCTCTTGACAAAATAGTTGCTTTTATCTAACCCAAACACAAAATCTCCATCAAAATGCTTTTGGGACACCATTGCTGATCACAGGCAGTACAGCTGCCTGTGGGGTGCGGGCAGGTTGATAGGTGTGAGGATGGGCCAGCAGGGGTGATGATGAGCTGGCAGAGGTGAGGCAAGAGTGAAGGAAGAGTGGCAGCAGCACCCCACAGGCTGAGCCAGTTCCTGCACAAGCCATCCTTCCCAAGCTGTGGAGGATTTTCTGGGCCCTGTGGGAATGAGAGAGAGGCTGGGTCTGTCACGAATTTGTGCCACACTGTCACACAAAGCTGGGCAACCACTGGGGACATGGGAGAAACCTGGTATGGTCCCCTCCCTCCCAGGGTCCAGGAACCTCGGGCTTGCTCCTGTTGGCTCTATGATGAAATGTGGGTGTCCCTGTGCTGACTCTCGACCAAGTGTTGCCCAATCCAGCCCTCTTGCAACACCAGCGCAGCCAGTTCATATCTAAGGGCATCCCTGAGCCACAGGCCTGGACACACTCTCCATGGCCAACGCTGGCCCTGTGCCCCTATGGCTCTGGCCTTTGTTCTGATCCTATTGGGGAGGTTCTCCTGGTGGGCAGTCCTCCCTGTATGGACAGCCAAGCCTCTTGTCCCTAGGCCCTGAGGGTGGAGGCTGCCTAGGTGTGGAGCCCATCCCACCCTCCTCAGTCAGCAAGAAGGGTAAGGTCCTGGCCACCCACTGCCTTCCCCGGGCAGCTCCTGTCTTAGGCTCTGACTTCCAGGCTTCCCCTCCTCCCTCTCCTGGAAGCCTCCCCTCCTTGCCCCTGCCGGGTGCTGAGACTCTGCAGGGCCCTCTCATGGTCCAGATGCTGCTGAAGCTAGAATGGCCTCCACAAGCCAAGGCCTCCACCACCCTGACCATACCTTCCCACATCTGTCCATGGGCGTGCC
This sequence comes from Perognathus longimembris pacificus, assembly GCF_023159225.1. Lineage (NCBI taxonomy): Eukaryota > Metazoa > Chordata > Mammalia > Rodentia > Heteromyidae > Perognathus > Perognathus longimembris. The sequence goes on along the minus strand of NC_063183.1, from coordinate 1,006,110 downwards.
CTGTGCCCAGGTATCCCGTGCCCTGGCTCAGAACCTCAGGCTCTGCCCTCCCACTGGAGTGAGGTCTTGGTCCTGGGTGCACCTCCCTGACCCCTCCTTTCTGGGCCATTCAGAGTCACCATCTCTGGGCCACATCAACAGCCACCAGAAGAGGCTGCTCAACACCTGGAGCCAAGGGTCACTGTGCACAGAGAGCCACGGGGGCTTGCTCCTAACAGCAGGGAGAAACTGGAAGGTTAGAGCTGGGCATCCAAGAGCAGGGTCTTAGCAGCTGAAAGGAGGTTTGGGCAGCCGAGGGCAAGTGCTGGCTTGGATTACCAGGGAAATGCTCTGTGGGTTCAGAGAGGCACAGATAGAATGTGCTGGAGGAACTTAGGGCTGGTCTCAAGTGTGGGGAATGTCCCTCAGGGGTTTGTGTTGGCCCTACACCAGTCACAAATCAGCTAATGCCACACAGGATCAGTATGCACTGGCCACAGATAAAGTGCCTGGCCAGGGATACTGTGTGCGCCAGGCCCACCTGCTGTTACCACGTGGGGGAGAAGCAGTATGGTGGCTTGCCCCAGCTAAAAGGGTTGCTGTGCTCCACAAGGCAGCGAGGGTGAGGTGGGCAGTGCAGGTTTCTCGGCCTTGGGTTGTGCTGCAGTCCCCTCCACAATCCATGCGGGAATGAGGACTTATTCCCGAGGCTGACTCAATGGAGAGCCACACTTGGCACATGCGGGTCAGGCAGAGCTTCAGGGAAGCAGCAGAGACTGGGATAGAAGGGCAGAAGCCCATGCTCTGTGCCAGAGCTGGCCAGCATGTGGCTTTCACATGCTGTTGTCACAGAGGGATGAGGGAACCTGCCCAGCCGGTCCACCACTCTGTGAGCTCCCCTGTGCCACAGCCCTCTTCTCTCTAGAACCTTCCCTCTGTAGCTCCTTCAAGCAGAGGATGCCAATTGTCATGCATTGGGGATCAGGAACCCCAGGGAAGCCCTGGATCCACAAGTCAGTCAGCCCTCACCCCACTTGGCTGAGGCCAAACCCCTTCCTCCCAGCCTTCCTGCCCAGAGTCCTGGCCAAGCCCCTTGCCCACTTCCAGTGGCTGCAGGGTAAAGGGGCTGTGAGGTCCAGGGAGGACAGGCCTGTGGTGACCTGGTAAGGCAAGTGTGGAGCCCCCTGGCCTCCTGAGGGTGGCTGGGCCTCCCAGGACAGGCCCTCCATGCTGTGTCCTTGTAGGTGCAGATGCAGATGCAGATGCTGAGCCTGCTGGGCCCAATTCTCTTCTTCCTGGTGGGATCACTGCTGGGCCTGTTGTCCCTGAGACTCCCCCACAGCTGGTCCTCAGGACCCTGGGGGCTCCTTAAGGTCCCAGGAGTTTCTCAGGGTCCTGGGGGATCCTTGGGGTCCTTGAGGTCCTAGAGGAGGTTCTTGTGTTCCTGGGGGTCCTTGGGGTCCTGGGGTGCATGCCTTGCCCTGGCGGACCCAGGCAGCAGGCCGGGCCCCAGTCCCCTGACTCCTGCTATTGCTTCCAGCACCTGTCACCAAGAATGAGCTGGTGGTGCACATCCATGTTTGTTGTTGCTCGATTCACAATAGCCAAAATATGGAAACAACCCAGATGCCCTACTACACAATAGAATTCTACACAGCGATTAGAAATGATAAAATAATGGCATTCACAGGGAAATGGTCAGATCTTGAACAAATAATGTTGAGTGAGACAAGCCTAGAACACAGAGAAAAAAGGCGCATGGTCTCCCTGATATGACTGTTGGGGTGGGGGGTGGAAGACGGGACAGTAAAGACCAGGTCTGCAAAATAACAAACTTCTTTTCAAACTGTATTTCCACGTGTTTAGGTCAGTGACTGTTGGGGAGGGAGGAAAAGGGGATCTCGTTCAGCCACGTGCACTTTAGGCTTGCCCGTGTCCCTTTGCTCCACCTTGGCCACCCACGGGTCGGGTGCCCAGGGGAGAGGGTGAAAAGGGGAGCACTGATAAGGGAGTAAAGCTTAGCATCCCCACACCAGGGGAGGTAAATCTAGCCCTGCAAGTGACTTTACATCATGTCTCTAAAGCCAAACAATTACTAAATAAACAAAAAAAATGTCTAGGCTAGACCTATCAGAGGATCACAATCGTTCAACAGCTATATATATATGATTATTTAAGATGAAGCTAAGCAAAATGAATTCCAAGAGATGGGAACAGGATGACTGTATTGTTGTCATTATGTTTAATGTAATAAGTAAATTTCCTGTTGTTGGGGATTGAGCTTGGCCTTGAGGGGGAAAGGCCGATGAGAGCGCTCCTGAGACACTGCCCTTCTCCCAGCCCTGGGGCAGTGTGGAAGTAAGCCACCCCTATCTCCTTCTGGGTCCAGAACCAGAAGTGGTAGCTTTGAGACCATCCTCCACCTTGTGCCAGCGAGCACGTGTGCTCCCTTTTCGCAGGCTTTGCCCAGAGGGCGGTACTATGGAAAGTGATGTTAGCCCATGAGGGAGGTCCTTGGGAGCTGCTCTTGGACGGACAAGCTCGCCAGACTATCGCCGGCTCCTGCTCAATCACTATATTACTGTAAGCCCCTCCTGAATAAACCAGATTGCTCTCCGAAGCGTCTCCGAGATCCGTGTGCGCCTGGCTTCCTTGGTGGGTAAGGAGGGAGGAAAAGGGGATCTCGTTCAGCCACGTGCACCTTAGGGACACGTGCCCATGTCCCTTTGTTCCACCTTGGCCGCCCGCGGGTCGGGCGCCCAGGGGAGAGGGTGAAAAGGGGAGCACTGATAAGGGAGTAAGCTTAGCATCCCCGCACCAGGGGAGGTGAATCTAGCCCGGTGTTGGGGACTCAGTTTTGGTCTTGGTAGGGGAAGGGCAACAAGAGCTCCCGGGATGCTGCCCTTCCCCCAGCCCTGGGACAGTGTTGGGGCTAGCCACTCCCACCTTCCAGCCTCAACCGGAAGAGAAGACCCCAACCCTGGGGGAGGCAGACACGTGCGTGCCACCATGATGGGGGTTGTCCAGCCCACAAAGGAAGTTTCATGACATCACCTGATGGACACGGTCTTTAGCCTATGAGTGGCCCTTTGGCCAGTCCCCCTCCTTTCCCGCCATTACTGCTATATAAACCCCCCTCCCAATTAAATCCTTTTTTTTTTTTTTTTTTTTTTGCCAGTCCTGGGCCTTGGTCTCAGGGCCTGAGCACTGTCCCTGGCTTCTTCCCGCTCAAGGCTAGCACTCTGCCGCTTGAGCCACAGCACCGCTTCTGGCCGTTTTCTGTATATGTGGTGCTGGGGAATCGAACCTAGGGCCTCGTGTATCCGAGGCAGGCACTCTTGCCACTAGGCCATATCCCCAACCCCAATTAAATCCTTTGAGACCCATTCAAACATCCAACTGTCTCCCCGACATCTTTGTCCTGCGGCTCCTGACACATTATGGGGGGCTGGTAAGGACATGCCTTACTCCTTCTGCCGGTATGAGGGGTAGGGCGGAGTTTCTTTCATAATTTGGGTTCAGGCATTACCCCGGGAGATAGGGGAAAAGGGGTCCTAGAGATTCCAACATTTGGGCATCTCCTCCAGAGAAGTGAGGAGAAGGGATCCCTTAGGTCCCAACATATGGCGCCCACGCGGGGCTTGAATGCACGGCCAGGAATTTCGGGGTTCAGCGACCCCCACAGGCTGCTCTAAGTACATGGTTTTCAGGAGTGGGACGTGTCCTCCAAATGGGGGGGCAAACGCATAAAGAGCAGGTGGGCTCGTGGGTCTCCGCGAGTCCCGGGACGCACAGGAGGGAGTTGCCCCACCTCAGCAATTTGGTGCCAGGCGGGGGAGAGAGTGGGCGCGCGTCCCGCGGAGATGCGGCAGTGAAGCGGCGGGCCAGCGGGAACATGAGGGTGGCAGCCTCGGGCTGGTGTTGGTCCTGCTCCGCGTGCCCTGGGCCGGATGCCCCCATTGGGGTTCACTAGGGGTGGCGTCATGGGTGCACCATGGGCGCGCCGTGGGCTTCCGCCGCTTGGGGCCCGGGGCAGACGGTTTGGGTTCCTCACTGGTGTTTCAGAAATAGCGGGCAGCGGAAGCGGGAGTGCTAGGGATGGGCTGCTGGGGAACCCGGAGTGTATGTCGCCATCTCGCCCAGGAGCCCCCGCCCACCTGGCGTTTCTAGGTCCCGATCTGCGAAAGGGTCGCGGGAAGGGTGTGGAGGATGATTTGGGGCTCACGTGGCCTCGGGTGGCAGTGGCGCTCCTGGCCCGTGCAGCCACCTGGGCCAGCGCCCCCGTTGGGGTTCCCGAGCGGTGGGAAAACTGCTTTTGGGCCAAGCTGCGGTTCTCACAGCAGCTGGGTGGGGTCAGCAGCCTGCCTGCAGCCCCAGAGCGGTCTGTGAAAGGACCCCTGCTGCCTCTGCCTGTCATTTGCAAACTTACAGCTGCTGACGGAGTTAAACCAAAAAAAAGAAAAAAAAAAAGAAAAAAGGAAACAAAAGGGTTGTTGATGTTTGTTAAGCTTGGAGATTCGGTTAAGTTCTGCCTGTTGTTGGTTAAATCCTGTTTTCTCTAGCTGGTCAATACATGTGGAGGGCAATAGATTCCTGGTAACCCTACCCCCACTCTGAACTCTGTAACTTTTGCCTTGCATTTTAAAGGTGCCTTGCAATTCAGATGCTGAAAGATTAAAGTGTCTTTCTGTGAGCTTGCTGTCTGTGTTCATGTCCTGTCACTCTTAAGCTCCCCACGGGAGCTAAACTGGTTTCTCAAAATGTGGCTTCTCAGATAACGTGCAAAATTTTGGTTTGCTGAAAAGTTTTTTTTTTTTTTGTTTACTATCTAACCACATGGTTTTAGAATATAGGCAAAGTAATATTATTTGCCACTGGAATTCCAGAAAACTTACACGGCCAATTAAAGAACAATTTTAAGCACACCCCAAAGCTTGTGCACATTGTCTGTATGTGTATGTCTTTCTGTCTATGTCGATGTGTTGGTCAAACTTAAAAACAAAACAAAAAACAGGTTTTAAACCCAAACTGATCATGTTTGGAGGCAAACAAATGTGCCTAAGAGAAACTCCAAAAGGGTTCAAATATGCAGCATGTGGTATAAGTACAGTGATGTAAAACCAGTGTGTTATTTTTATATTCAGTATGTTAAAAGTTAAGTGTGCATCTAGTCCTGTGAATTCTTTGGCATAAATTAAGATTTTTCCTTCCCATTTTTCTCCCCTGTGTTCTCATAAACTCTCAAGATAAAGAAATTGGAATCGTTCCATACAAATATGACTATTAACCTAAATTTTCCTGACCCCAAAAATTAACATTTTGCTTCCTAGGATACAGGTCCAACGTGTGTGTATTAGCTGCATGGACTGTGACAGAGCCACAACAGTCTGTTCCCAAACTGCCTGATTTCACTACTAACAATCTTCTCCCAAGATTAGAGTTGGGTTCATAAATAGTCTTATCCTAACATTACTCCAGGTTAAATCACCATAGTTATGTTGGTGGCCACAGAGATAACCATGTGGATTTTGTGATTAAGAAAATCTTTTCACCATGCTTAAACCAGAAGGGTATCAGCCTGCCAGAGCCAGGAATGCTGGGGGGGGGGGGCGTTAAATATCAACCAGTCTGTATAGAAATTTTGCAGGTAACCCAAAACGAGATGTGACAGTCTATCCAGAGATGCCACTTCAGCCTGGCCCAGATCTGTGTTACAGCAAAATCTTAACAAGCAGTTTTTGGTCAGTTCTCAACGAGTTACAAATGAACTGTCTCTGTTGGTTTCCTTGTTGCTCAATTGGAGATAAAAAAGGGCTTGTATGACTAAGACTCCCTGGATACAGTTCAAAGCCAGCCCAGGCAAAAGAAAAATCTCTTTAAAATTCCACCTCCCAGTTAACCAGCAAAGAGCCAGATTGAGAGCTTAGCTCCAGAGAACCAGCAAAATGCTGAAAGTGGCACCGTGACTCAGGTGGTAGAGCACTAGCCTCGAACAGAAGTGCTCAGGGACAGTGCTCAGGCCCCGAGTTCAAAACTCATAAATATGGATGGAAAAATGCCATTCCAGCAACAAGCGCTGGAAGTCCTGGGACTTAGCCAGTCCAGGAGACGGGAATGTGGAGTGGAGTGAGAGGAGAATGGTGTCATATCCTAAAGGGAGCTGCCTTGTCTCGCCCTTTCAAAACGGATCAGAGCCAGGAAATCGAGAGAGGTAATACCTGTCCATTTTCCTTTTTCTGCCAGTTGTGTGTGTGTGTGTGTGTGTGTGTGTGTGTGTGTGTGTGTGTATGTATGTATGTATGTATGTATTTATTTTTCTGCCTCTGACTGGCTACGCCAAATCGGTTTTCTATCACTAAACACTTCTTTCAGTCATTTCTCCTTACCTGTTCACTTTACAATTGGGTTTATGCTCAAAAAGGAACTTTTCCTGGCTTATGCCCAGGATATACTTTATGTCATTCATACCAACCAGCTCTGAGAACTTGTCAATACTTTGCCTGACCTTTTCAAAAGCTTCTCTTAACAGAATCAAATCTCTTGCTGAGATCACCACCTGGGAATTTGCCGTTCATAGCCGTCACCCTAACACAGACCTGAACCCTGGAGGCCCCAGCCCTGGAAACTTCCGAGTATGCCCAAGATGCAGGAGGGGCCAGAGGAAACCATAGCACTCTCTGGCACCAGTGACCATTCTCGTGGTAATGATGGGAACCTTTGCCAGCCACACTGGACGGTGCCAGGCCCTTGATTACGTTGCCCCCTTGACAGCAGGAAGTAGCTACAGAAGAAGAGACCTCCACCCATATTCCCTGCCTGGTGCCCGCCCGCTGGTGTCATAATTTTATTTTATTTTATTTTCAAATTTTTATTATCAAACTGATGTACAGAGAGGTTACAGTTTCATACGTTAGGCATTGGATACATTACTTGTACTGTTTGTTACCTTGTCCCTCATACCCCCCATCTCCCCTCCCCCTTTCCTTTTGCCCCCCTGAGGTGTTCAGTTCACTTACACCAAACAGTTTTGCAAGTATTGCTTTTGTTGTTGTTTGTCTTTTTTTAACCCTGTGTCTCTCAATTTTGGTATTCCCTTTCAATTTCCTAGTTCCAATACCAGTATACACAGTTTCCAATATACTCAGATAAGATTACAGAGATAGTGTAGGTACAACCACAGGAAGGTGATACAAGAACATCATTAATAATAGAAGCTACAGATACACATGGGACATTGAAAGTAGTTACAACTGTGATATAACAATTGTCTCCATAACATGGAGTTCATTTCACTTAGCATCATCTTATGTGTTCATAAGGGTATAGCTATTGGGACTAGTGATGCTCTGCTATGACTTGCCTAAACCTGTACTAATTATTCCCAATAAGGGAGACCATAGAGTCAATGTTTCTTTGGGTCTGGCTCACTTCACTTAGTACAATTTTTTTCCAAGTCCTTCCATTTCCTTACAAATGAGACAATGTCTGTCATTCTTTCTGATAGAGGCATAAAATTCTATTGTGTATATGTACCACATTTTCCTGATCCATTCGTCTACTGAGGGGCATCTGGGTTGGTTCCAGATTCTCGCTATGACAAATTGTGCTGCGATGAACATTGTTGTGCTGGTGGCATTACTGTGATTTTGTTTGTGGTCTTTTGGATAAATACCCAAAAGTGGGGCTGCTGGGTCATAGGGGAGTTCTATATTTAGCCTTCTGAGGAATCTCCATACTGCTTGCCATAGTGGCTGAACCAGTTTACATTCCCACCAACAATGAAGTAGGGTTCCCTTTTGGCCACATCCTCTCCAACAATTGTTAGTTTTCTTGATATAGGACATTCTTACTGGGGTGAGATGGAATCTCAATGTTGTTTTGATTTGCATTTCTTTTATGGCCAGTGATGTAGAGCATTTTTTCATATGTCTCTTGGCCATTTTCAATTCCTCATCAGAGAAGTCTCTTTGTAAGTCTTTAGCCCACTTGATGAGGGGGCTATTGGTTCTTTGCGGTTTTGTTTTGGAAGAAGGTAATTTTTTTAGTTCTGCATATATTTTAGATATGAGGCCTTTGTCCGTTGAATGGCCGGTAAAGATCTTCTCCCAGTCTGTGGGCTTTCTGTTTATCTTGCGAGCTATGTCCTTTGCAGTGCAGAAGCTCTGCAGTTTGATGCAGTCCCATTTGTCCAACCTTTCTTTGATTTGTAGCCTTTCTGGGTCTTTGTTAAATGCTTCTTGTATCTGTATAGGCCTTTCCTTCTGGATATTTGGGAAGTTCTCAGCTAATATTCTGTTAAATAGGTTGCCTATCCCATTAACCTCTTTCTCCAAGTTTTCCTCAATACCTATTATCCTTAAATTGGGCTTCCTGATCGTGTCTTGAATCTCCTGTAGCGATCTGTTTTGTTGATTGGACTGGATTTGTATTGATTTTTGATCTTTCTCCATAGAATCTAAGGAATCTTCAGCTCCTGAAATTCTATCCTCTGCTTCAGTTAGTCGGGACTGTAGGCTAGCTACTTGATTTCGAATCTCTTTTCCTTCTGACTGGTCTTTCCTGATGATTTCCATGTCATTTCTTAGGTCTTGTATGGACGTCTTTACTTCATTAACTTCATTACTTTGGTTTTGAGTCTTATCTCTCAAATCTTTAAGCTGGGTAGCTATCTTTTCATTTGACTCTTGAAGTTCATTTATCTTTCTATTTGTGGATGTCATGAAATTCTCCATTAATTTTTGCTTTGCCTCCTCACACTCTAGAATAATTGCCTGAAGAGATTCAAACTTTTCATTTATCATGTTTATCAGTAGACTTTGTAGAGCATTTTGGGGGTTCTCTTCTATGTCTTTGATTGACTGCTCTGCTTCCTGCTTGCTTTGAGTGGGGGATAAGACTTCATTGTTTGCCATCTTTCTTGTGTTCCTTCTGCCCATTTGAATTGGGAATGCCAGTCTACCAGCACCTGTGAGCACCGTTTAAGACCTAAAGCAGCCCTTACCAAGCACTGTTGTGTAAATGTTACAAGTTCACAATTATATACAGATACCCTGTATACCTGTCTATAAAATTAGACTTGGTGTTCCTAAAGAATACAATTTCAATATAACAACCGATCCTGGGTCCTGTATTCAGTAGTTACTTATTTACTGTTACAACCCTATAAGCAATTCTTGTTTTTATATTAAGTTCTTTTAGGACTGGCTTTCTCTATGAACCCCTTTGATTCACTCAGATTAAGCTGGGATACCCTCTATCCAATAACCAGGAGTCAATGGAAACTGGAGGTCCAGGCAGTAAGTCAGGAGGGTAAGTTGGAGGTAGTAAAGAGAATAGAGTAAAATGTATTGGGGAGGGGGGTGGTGATTTTGGTTTAGTTTCAGTGATGTGGAAATGTGGAGAAGAGTAGAATCAGTAGAAAGAACAAGGTTAAAATGATAGATAATGGAGAGTTAGCAGAAAAGAGTGGAGGTGTTATTCATAGGAAAGTAATTTTTAAAGAAAGAGAACGCAAAGAGAGAAATAAAATAAAAATAGTGGAAGACAGATGCACAAAACAGAGAAAAAATTATTTTTAAAAAAATAAAAAGGAAAAAAAAAATCAGAAAAGGAACAACCCAAACAAACAGAAAAGAAAAAAACTTGATAAAGCAAACAGGTAAAAATAGAAAACATAAAAAAAAAAAAATGATGTTTCCGAAGTGAAAAAAAATTTTTTTTTAAAGTTTAAAAAATGGGGCTGGGAATATGGCCTAGTGGCAAGAGTGCCTGCCTCAGATACACGAGGCCCTAGGTTCGATTCCCCAGCACCACATATACAGAAAACGGCCAGAAGGGGCGCTGTGGCTCAGGTGGTAGAGTGCTAGCCTTGAGCGAGAAGAAGCCAGGGACAGTGCTCAGGCCCTGAGTCCAAGGCCCAGGACTGGCCAAAAAAAAAAAAAAAGTTTAAAAAATGTTGAAAAGAAAAACAATGGAGTCCTACTTGTTTGGGTGGTCTTTCCCCAGTCTCTGGTTTCCTTGTGATGGTCTGCAGTCTATATTCCTGATTGGCTGGGTTTGGCTTGATTTCAGTTTGCTCCTCTGTCTGCTGTGGGGCCTCGGCCTTTAATGCCTGGCTTTGAATAGGCTGTGGACTCAGAAGGGCGGGGCGCCTCTGGCCTGTTTTACCCGGCTGAGAGTTGCTTGCCTGGGTGAGGCTTCTCCCTCTTGGGCAGGGTGGCCTCCTTGGCGGAGGTGGCTATGGAATGTAGCTCCGTTTCGGGCTGGGAATTGGGCTTCCTCTGTGATGGGACCGTTTAGCTGTCTCAGGACCTATTCGTTCCCCCGTCTGGTGTTTCCGTGCCGCTGGGAGCTGCTCGCTGCTTTTGCTTTAAATTTAGGAATTCCGGCAGGCAAGGCGGGGCACCTCTGGCTAAGCTGAGGCTCAGGACATGTCTCCCGCCTGGGCAGGGGGCGTTCTCCTGGGTGGAGCTGGCTCTTACTGGTTGGTCCCTCTTGCCCTTTTCAAAGATGGCTCCTTTGACCTCACTTTCCCCAGGCCCGCTTTAGTTCCAATCTGGTCTGACCCTATGTCAGTGGCAAAGATGGTGCTTTGCTCTGGCAGTGGGGGAAGGGCTGCCTTCCAGAAGCTGCTCTGTGGGCACGAGTGAGAATATCTTTCGTGGGGTACTCACGCTTTCTCTGCGATTTCAGGTCGTCCGTGCTCAGCCGCCGTCTGGAGTATTTCTCCCTGGTCTCCGCTGTGTGCTTTAGCTGCGTGGAGTGCAGGTTGCTGTGCTGGGTGCTGTGCCGGCGCTAGCACTGGCGCGGCGGTGGGATGCCGCCCAGAGCTCGAATCTGTGTTCTCAGACGAGCAAATTCGATTTTTCCTTCCTGGCCAGAATCCCTGTACTGTTACAACTTACTCTGGCTGTCTTTCTAGTAGTAAAAGTTTCTATGGGGTGAGAAAACTGTGATGTCAGAGGGAGCTCAGCTAGTGCACTGCAGCTCCTCCGCTGTCTTCCTGGAAGTGTCAGTGTCATAATTTTAAAAAAAACAAAAGGGGGGGTAGCCCCCAGGACTAATTAAGGATAGTTACACTTATGTTAATTATCAAGAAAATTTAAATCATCCCAAATCAGTGTGGGATGGAGTACTGTATATGTGTTTTTCCAGATTGAAAAATTAAACCCAGAGCACCCACTCTGGAGAAATGTTTTCTTTTTATTCTCTCCAGGAAAATGAGGACCATGTTAGACTTCTGCTCTTCCAGGGAAATATGGAAAGCCTGACTGCATACGGCAGGAGGCTGGTAGGAGGCAACCAAGCTTCCTTTCCTTGTTTGCTTTCTAGATTCTTTCTTGAGCATCTCATGGCACAATGTTTTGCCGTGGTGATACTGCCCACAGCGTCACACACACACAAAAAAAAACGAAAGAAATTTTGCACCGTGTTTCTTTCTTTCCTCTCCCCCTGCTGCTAGACTTGGGGAGTCCCGTTGGAAAGAAAATAGGAACTGAGGGTTTTGACATTCAACCCCAATGTTTTATGATAGAAATGTTTGAAAAAGTAAGCGCAAAGGTTTAGCACCTTCGCTTCAATGTTTATAAAGAAAAAGAAATGTTTTACTAATCATTTATGTTTAAGTTATCAGCTACTGTGAACTACCAGGGATGCCAGAGCTCCAGCCTACTTCTACCTCACCACCAAAAGAGGGCTGATGTCTGCACCTTCCTGCACTTGGCAGAAACCAGCTGAGGATTCCGACTTCTCTGGACAAAGCCAGACAGATGGCCCCTTACCTACTACTCACCCTTTTTGTGGAAGGGTCCCCACAGATCTTATGTCAGCATTTGCCTTATGCCCACATATGCCATGTATTTACAGCATCCCCTGCTCATTTTAAAAACAAAAAAGGGGGAGATGTTGGGGACTCAGGTTTGGCCTTGGTGGGGCAAGGGCAACAAGAGCTCCCGAGATGCTGCCCTTCCCCCAACCCTGGGACAGTGTTGGGGCTAGCCACTCCCACCTTCCGGCATCAACTGAAAGAGAAGACCCCACCCCTGGGGGAGGCAGACACGTGCGTGCCACCATGATGGGGGTTGTCCAGCCCACAAAGGAAGTTTCATGACATCACCTGATGGACACGGTCTTTAGCCTATGAGTGGCCCTTTGGCCAGTCCCCCTCCTTTCCCGCCATTACCGCTATATAAACCCCCCTCCCAATTAAATCCTTTGAGACCCATTCAAACATCCAACCGTCTCCCTGACATCTTTGTCCTGCAGCTCCGGACACATTATGGGGGGCCGAGGAAGGGATTTTGGCATCCCACTTCAGCTTAGAGCAGTCTGGTAAGGACACACCTTACTCCTTCTGCCAGTATGAGGGGTAGGGCGGAGTTTCTTTCATAATTTGGGTTCAGGCATTCCCCCGGGAGATAGGGGGAAGGGGGTCCTAGAGACTCCAACATTTGGGCATCTCCTCCAGAGAAGTGAGGAGAAGGAATCCCTCAGGTCCCAACAGCCCGGCACCTGTGGTGTACCCACTGTGGTCACTGTATATGATTTTGGTACACTGGATATTGTATATATGTTTATCTGAGCTAGGGAAGGGAAAGAAAAATGGGGGGGGGTATAACAAATATGACAAGAAATGTACTCACTACCTTATGTAACTGTAACTCCTATGTACATCACCTTGACAGTAAAATTAAAAAAAAAAGAATGAGCTGGTGGGCATCATGGGGGGTGCCAGCGCCCCAGGGTTGGTGGCTGTGGCAGGTCAGCCATCAGCTGGTGTAGGTGACTGAAGAGTGAGACTGGCTGAAGTTAAGTTTGCTGGCCCCTGTGGAAGGCAAGAGCTAGAGTGGAAGTGAAGTGGGGCTCCAGCAACTGCCTGGCAAAGTGTAAAAGCTTGGGAAAGCCAGTGGCTGCCTGTGGTCCAGTGTAGGCAGGAGCAAAGGTCCGTGGGGAAGCAGGGTGATGGGAGGGGAGGCTCTTGGGAGGGCAGGGTGCCCTGGGACTTCTGGTCTGCCTTCTGTCACATTGTCACCACTTCCTTCCTCATGCAACCTCTGAGCTCACAGCATCACGGAGCGGTTGGGCTCTGCCAGGGCTGAGTGCTGTTCTGACAGGACTCTGATGACAGGACCCCGCAGTGCTGATCCAGGCACACAGTAATAGACATCTGGGGTGTTTCCAGTTTGGGTTCTTATGAATAAAGTTGCTGTAAACATTTTCGTGTGAATGTATGTTTTTATTTCTCTCACGTGGGCACTGAGTGGCACTATGGAGTTGTACGGAGGTCTGATGTATGAGGAGCCTTCAGATAGCTCCCCAGATGGGGGCAGCCATTGCACCCAGTCAGCAGGTGGGGCATGCAGGGTTGTGATTGTGGCTTTTAATTTTCTTTTGGCCAGCCCTGGGGCTTGAACTCAGGGCCTCAGCACTGTCCATGAACTGCATGTAAGTCAGTGACTATGTGTAAGCTTCATTTTTAGCTAGGCACCTGTGGCTCATGCCTCTAATCCTAGCTGCTCAGAAGGCTGAAATCTCATGGCACTTCAAAGCCAGCCCAGGCAGGTACAGTCCAAGAGACTCTTACCTCCAATTAACTAGTAAAAAGCTGTGGCTCAAGTAGTAGAACACTAGCTTTGATCACAAAAGCTTAGGAGCCTGAGTTCAAGGCACAGGACTGGCACAAAATAATAAATAAATTGCATTTTTGTCATGACTAATGTGCATTTTATCATGAGCTTACATCGCCTATTTATATATCTTCTTTGGTGCATGTGTAGATGATTTTTTCTTTTAAATGTTTCCTAATTTTTATATAATAAAGACTTCCAAACAAGGTACTATAAACATTTAAATGGGGTGGAGTGGGGTCAGCTGCAGGTGCTGTCAGGACAGGAGGGAGGAGAAAGCACGGTCCCCTGATGGCCCCGTCTGTCCCCTTTGCAGAGAGGGGTGGACACCTCTGTGTTCACATGGACACGGTAGGTCACAAACAAGAGAACAGCTCAGCAACAGAAGGGTAGGATGGGACCCTGATGCTAAAGACCAAGTATCAATGCATCCACTTAGTTAAAAAAAAAAAAAGAACAAACTCAATCTGGGTGCAGGTGGCTGTAATCATAGCTACTCAGTCTGAGATCTGAGGATTGAGGATCAAAGTCAGCCCAGGCAGGAAAGTCTGTGAGACTCTTACCTCCAATTAACCACCAGAAACTGGAAGTAGAGCTGTGGCTCATGTGCAGCTAGGGAGAAGAAAGTTCATGAGACCCCATCTTAGCCATTAGAGCTGGGTGTGGTGGTTCATCTGTCATCTCACTTACGTGGAAAGCATAAGCAGGAATGTAGTCAGAACAGCCAAGGTATAAGCTTGGAACTCTATTTGAAAAGGGCTAGTGACAAGGCTTGGGTGGCTGAATGGAGCCAGGGGCCTGGAGGCTCCTGGCTGGCACACAGCACCCCTTGCAGAGCAACCCACAGACCTCCAGGATCCCTCGAGGGGACTTACCTTGGCCATCCTCATGCCTCTCTGTCTGGGAATCCATCCCATCCTATTTATCCCTGCAAACCACCCAGGAGGCAGAGGTAAAGGACGGGCACCCACAATCATGACACGGAGGAAGTGATGACTCAGATGCAGGGACCCATGAGACATCTGCCCCTACCACCCACATGCCAGGCTGGTGCCCACGGACTGCAACACTGGGCCACACAGCCCCCACCACTCATGCGGGCCCTTTGTGGCCAGGAAGGCTGGGTTCAGCCCCAGGATGACCTCCGGGAGACCCAGGGCCCACCATGTCCATCATATTGGGATTCCAGGTGAGACCCATTGTGGACTGAGCACAGGACATCCGAGGGTCCCTCTCCCAAATGGCAGGTCTCTGGCACTGGGATGACACGGGTTTCCATCTGCTGGGGTAGGGCTCCTGTCCACTGCCCCAGTGCCCAGTGGGTCTCCCAAGGAGGTCTCAGATTCAATAGCAGGCAGGCATTGTGTGCCACCCCCTCCAGCACATCTCCCCAGGAAAACACAAGGCATGAACTGTGGGCCACCTTCAAAGAAGCAGTTTGGGCTGGCAGTGTCATGCACCCTGAGTCCTCAAGCTCCATGTCTTCCCCCCACTGGGGGAAGAGCATGTGAGACCCTTATCAGGGCCAAAATCGGCCTCTGGAGGAAGCACCACCAAGTGCCTGTCCAGGCCTGCTGTCTTGAGCAGATAAATCCCCTGGCGTCGCTCTGCTGACCAGAGGGTACTAGCTATCTCTGACATCTGAACTCACTAGCAGAGAGGAAGTGCTGGAGGTCAGGGCCATATAGCACAAGAGGCCGTTGCCAGCCTCCCTTGGGCACTCTTCCCCCAGTGTCACCTCCATACCCTGGGCTAACCACTGTTCTGCCCATCCATCCATCCCCTTTCTGGCTTGCCCTGGGCCTGCTGTCCTCAGGGTCCCCAGCCCCTCTTCACCTTGCAGTCTCAATCCCTGCTCCTGTGTGGACACCTGGCTACCACTCCCAGCGCCTCTCCTGCTATCCAAGACAGAGACTGAATCCCTGCCCTCTCTCTCTTGTTCCAGGGGCACATCTGTAGTCTTACTTGGGATAGCAGGGCACACACAGAGGTGTCCAGCACAACAATCCTTGTCCTCATTCATTCTTTAACAACTTGCCCTGAGCTCTCTCAAGCCCAAGGCGGACAAGAAAGGACTTGCAGGAATCCACAGGTGGGCAAGAGTGCGGGGTAGAGATAAATAAAGGACTCCAGTGCTGGGAAACCTGGAGGGACTACAGCTAGAAGGTGCCATTGAGTCAGGGGTCTGGCTCTGGTCTTCCAAGGAATGTCCCAGATTCAGGCCTGGGAGGTGGGCCAATCAGCAGCTTCGAAGATGTGATTGCTCTGATTGGCTGAAGCTGAGCCATTCAGCAGTTGTGAGGATGTGATTGCTGTGATTGGCTAAAACTGGGCCAATCAGAAGCTGTGAGGATGTGATTGCTCTGAGTGGCTGAAAATGGGCCAGTCAGTGGCTGTGAGGATCAGTGACTGTCACTAGCTGACACTGGGTCAAGCTGTGTCTGGGAAAAATGAAGTCTTCATTTCTTGAGACCCAAGAGGTTCAAGAACAGTTTCTGCTACATTAAGACCCACGCATCCTTCCAAGCAGGCAGACCCTTAAGGAGAACTACCATTCAGAACTAGTCTTAGGAAGACTGGATGTCCTCCACAGGACTCAGGCACTGTAGAGCACACTTGCAGACACAGCCAGGCAGCCTCCACTCTTCCCAGAAAAGATAGGAGCCTCATCTTATTGAGGCAGGACTACTGACAAACCTAACGTCTGGGAGTAAAAGTGCAAACAAACGAGAGCCCAGCACAGCTGACTGATTGCAGAACACTGGCAAAGCATGGGAGAGCAACGCGAAGCCTGCCAACCTTGCCAAGTTGAGATGACACTGGAGTCTACACAGGCTGTGCAGCCAGGACTTGTGAGGCAGAAAAGCTGCTGAAAGGAGAGGAGTTAAAAAATTGTGAGGAGTAGCTGGCCAAAACTTCCAAAATTTGATAAAACTGTAGATCAGCAGATCTAAACATTCCACCCAATGCCAAATAGAACAAAGTTAAGAAAAACATGTGAGAGCTGGGCCCCATGGGCTCACGCTGTCCTCCTAGCTACTCAGAAGGTAGAGAACAGAGGATCAAGGTTCAAAACCAACTGGGGTGAGAATGCCCATGAGACGTTTACCTTGAATTAACCTGCAAGAAGCCTGAAGTGGAGCTATGGCTCAAGTGGCAGAGTACCTTCCCTTCCCTTCCCTTCATTCCCGTCCTTCTTTCCTTCCCTCCCTTCCTTTTTCCCTCCTTCCTTCCTCTTTCTTTCTCTTTCCTCTCCTTCTTTTATTACTTTCTCTCACTTCCCCTTTCTTTCTTTCTTGTCTCTCCTGCCTCCTTATTTCTCTTGTTCCCATTTTACTGCAGGGAAAACTTTGCTGGTTCCTGGTTAGAGAATGTCTGTGTTATTTCTCTTACTGGCTTTCAGCCATTTTGAGGTGCCATCACATAATTGTGTATGTGTTGGTACTGGGGCTTGAACTCAGGGCTTTTTTGCTCAAGGCTATCTCTTAAGCATCCTGCTGTTTGCTGTTCATAAGTCAGGAAGGGTGATACTTGGGTCTTGTCTAGCAGAAACTATTCTTGAACCTCTTTGGGAAAAAAAAGGCCAGGCACTGGTGTTGCTTCCTCCAGAGGCAGATTTGGGCTCTGATAGGGTCTCACATGCTCTTCTCCCAGTGGGGGAAGACGTGGAGCTTGAGGACTCAGGGTGCATGACACTGCCAGCCCAAACTGATTCTTTGAAGGTGGCCCACAGTTCATGCCTTGTGTTTTCCTGGGGAGATGTGCTGGAGGGGGTGGCATGCAGTGCCTGCCTGCTATTGAGTCTGAGACCTCCTTGGGAGACCCACTGGGCACTGGGGCAGCAGACTGGAGCCCTACCCCAGCAGCTGGAAGCTCATGTCATCCCAGTGCCAGAGACCTGCCATTTGGGAGAGGGACCCTCGGATGTCCTGTGCTCAGTCCACAATGGGTCTCACCTGGGAATCCCAATATGATGGACATAGTGGGCCCCGGGTCTCCCAGATGTCATCCTGGGGCTGGCCACAAAGGGCCCACACGAGTGGTGGGGGCTGTGTGGCCCAGTGTTGTGGTTCTTGGGCACCAGCTGAACATGTGGGTGGTGGGGGCAGACGTCTCATGGGTCCCTGCATCTGAGTCATCACTTCCTCCATGTCATGATCGGAGGTGCCCTTCCTTTACCCCTGCCCCCCTGGTGGTTTGCAGGGATAAATAGAGTCGGACGGGCTCCCAGACAGAGAGGCGTGAGGATGGCCAGGGTAAGTCCCCTCATGGGGTCCTGGAGGTCTGTGGGTTGCCCCGCAGGGAGTGCTGAGTGTCAGCGGGGGCCTCCAGGCCCCTGGCTCCATTCAGCAGTCCCTTCCTGGCTCCCTTCAGATGCTCGCCCTGCTGCTGCTGGCACTGCCCCTCATGTCCAGTGCAGCCCTGGCCGCCCCTGGTGAGTTCTTCCAGGCTCACCCTGTCCTTTTTCCCAACCCCCAGAGCCCACGGGCTGGGGTGCAGGGGACTAAGGGCTTCCTTGGTGCAAGGAAGGTGGGGTCTGGCTTGGGTTGAGCTTGGTGGTAAGATTTTCCCCTGCACAGCCCTGGGCCTGGCCATGGAGCGCGTGGGCATAGTGGGGGGACAAGAGGCCCCCAGGAACAGGTGGCCCTGGCAGGTGAGCCTGAGAGTCAACCTCACCTACTGGATTCATATCTGCGGGGGCTCACTCATCCACCCTCAGTGGGTGCTCACCGCTGCACACTGCGTGGGACCGTGAGTCTGTGGAGGCCTGGTGGGGGGTCTGGGGGGCTCGGAGAGCTGGCACCCTTGCTGTGCTCCATGGACTGTCCTCACGAGCAGGGCTCTCCCCTCCCAGGCACATCATCAGCCCTGAGTTTTTCCGTGTGCAGCTCCGCGAGCAGCACCTCTATTACCGGGATAGGCTGCTCCCCATCAGCCGCATTGTCCCCCACCCCGACTATTACACTGCCCAGTTCGGAGCTGACATCGCCCTGTTGGAGCTGGAGGAGCCTGTGAACATCTCCCACCACGTGCGGCCCCTCGCCCTGCCCCCTGCCTCGGAGACCTTCCCTGTGGGCACGCCATGCTGGGTGACCGGCTGGGGCAACGTGGACAATGGCGGTGTGTGGGAGCCTGTGGACGGCCGGGCAGGGGAGGGCCCGCTTCCCCCCACCCCCCACCCACCACCCCCGTCCCTGAGGCACAGGGATGGGCAGGAGGCTCTCACCTGAGGCCCCTCCCATCTCTCCAGAGTCACTCCCCACCACCGTATCCCTTGAAGCAAGTGAAGGTCCCCATTGTGGAGAACCATCTCTGCGACATAAAGTACCATGGTGGCCTCTACACGGGTGATAATGTCCACATTGTCCGGGATGATATGCTGTGTGCTGGAAACAGCCGGAAGGACTCCTGCCAGGTGGACCTGGAGTCCTAGCCCCCACCCTTTGCCAGGTCCCCCCTCCCACTGCCCCCCTCCCCGTCTCCCCTCTGCCAGGTCCCCCTGGCTTCCATCTCTTGGGCCTCTGCACTGAAAGCTGCCTCCCACCTCCCAGGGAGACTCTGGAGGGCCACTGGCGTGCAAGGTGAATGGCACCTGGCTGCAAGCAGGAGTGGTCAGCTGGGGCGAGGGCTGTGCACAGCCCAACCGGCCAGGCATCTATACCCGTGTCACCTACTACTTAGACTGGATCCACCGCCATGTCCTCAAGCACCCCTGAGCCAGAGGACAACTCCACCAGAGGAGAGCCAGCATCCTCTCCCTGCTGGGGGAATGGGGGGCTTCCCCATGCTGAGATCTGCCCAGCGCACCCAAACCTCTGCCCCTCCTGTCCTTCCCCAGCACTGATTCTCATTAAAGTGATGAGAAGCAGCCTCTGTTTGTGCGTGTCACTCAGTGGGGCCAAGCCGGGTGCTAGGCCACAGCTCTTGGGGCTCAGCACGTGGCCTTGTCCCCAGGGCTGACTTTGCACGAGCTCATTTCTTTGGGGTGGCAGCAGCTGCACAGTGCACTGGGGCAGGACAAGGGGACAACAGGGATGCTGGAAGGATGGGTGCAGAGGACAGCCAGGCCACAGGCAGGTCCACCTCCTCTCCTGGGGCATTGTCCACACAGGATCGGACCATGGAGGGAACAGTTAGGGTCTTGGGGTGTCTATTCTCCACTTGTCAGAACTATACCTCTTTCACACCCAGGCCCCAAAAGGGCTGCATGGTGGGGGTGTGGGTGGGTCCTGGCCCTCCCCATCCCCCTCCCCCCATACGGCAAGCAGCATCTGGTGTAAGCAGCACCCATTTGCACTGCTGTGGCAGTTGTAAGGGTGGCCCTCCCTGGGAGGAGCTTTGTCCCTTGCTCTCTGGGCCCCCAAGGGCCAGACCTCCACTATTCTTCTCACCCCTTGAGTAGACATCCAACACTGTGATCCTGCACCACCTTCCCATGTCTCTCTGGGACAGGCTGTTTGCAGATCATTCTCAGAATGGGGGCTGGAAGCCCCGCGCCATGGGTCCCGTGCCCTCGTCCCTTGGATGCCCACACTCCCTGCAGGCATGGTGTCCTGCCAGCCCCTCAGGGGCCCTCCTGCCACAGCAATATGCACCTGGTTGCTCACAGATAGAGCAGACCCAGGAGCTGCCCTGGGAGAGACAGCGAGCTACAACTCCACCAGCTCCTGTCCACACTGGGTTTTCCTCCCAAGCCCTGTAGGCATCACACATCTGAACTTGATCATGCTTGTACGCAGAGCGCAGCTCTACCCCATGGAACTAAGGAGCTGTCCCCTTCTTTCTTTCCAGTTGTCAAACACAAAGGCGCAGGTTTTATCTGTAGGATGTCTGGAAGTGACCTCTGTTCTTCTCAGAGGAGAGTCTGAATGGCCCTTTTGGTACAAATGCCTTTTGGTTTTTATTTTCAATGAGAACCATATGTTCCTATTGCAAAATCAAAAAGGTAAAGATAGAAGATCTGCCCTCCCCCCTCTCAGGGGGAGCACAGCCCACCCCTGGGCTGCTGTGGATGTGGTGACCTAGATGATTGCTGTACCCCAATAACCCTTCCAGATAGATGCCTCTCAGTGGAGGCTGAGCAGGGCAGGAGACAAGAGGCCAAGCTCCCCGAGAGGCACAGCTTTGGGTGGGGGTGGGGCAGGAAGGAAAAGTGGGCAGCAGGGCTGAGAAATGGGGCAATCCGGGGTCCAGGGTCTGAGCCTCCTATCAGCTCCCAGATCCTGAACAGCCATTTAGTTCAAGTCAGCTGCAGCTGCGATAAAAGTCACTGTTGGCTCCGTCCGTGTTGCCCAGTACAGGGCCGGGCAGAGCCAGGCTGGCTTTGCAGCGTTCCAGCCTAGCCATCGCAAAGCCCTGAGTTCAAACCCTTATACCCAGGCTAGGAGGATAGTACCAGATGCCTATATGAGAGGGGATGGCCCACTTCTGCCAGTGTAGGGCTGGGGCTTCAGCTGACCTTGAACCAGAGGACACACTGGCCACTCAGAACTTTTTAAGCCCAGCTAGCTGGTTGGAAACTGCACAGCTCGCATGGCTGGACTTGCCTCCTGACTAGGTTTGGGTCTTGGGAGTGTCTGTAGCTGTCCACCATGCTGGGTATCTCCCAAGCAGGGCAGCAGGGTTCGGGGGTTCCCACAGTCTCTAGCTGCCCAGTCTCTTTTGTACCGAGGGCATCAGGTGTCAGTTCCTGGCGAGGGGGGGCGGTGTGTGTCCTCCTCACCTCTGCAGCTGGTCACTGGTGGCAGCCCTCACCCCTCCTCCCAAGTCCCTGAGCTCATCTGATCATGAGAGCTGATGCTGGGTCCCTACTTGTCCACTGTGAGGTAGGCCATCCTTTGTGCCAGCGCCCCAGGACTGCCAGGTCGAGTAGACATGGCCCTGGTGCAGCCAAGCCCTCTGACCTTTTCTAGGTGATTCTGCCTGTCTGCTTCCCACCCTGGGACACAGTGCTGGGTCACAGGCTGGGGCTACACGTGGGGGAGGGGAGGGAGGGAGGCGGCCTTCCCAGTAGCCCCTCATGGAAAGAGGGGGACTGGATAGCCACTTTGGACACCTGGGACCTGATGCCCCCATTTGCTCCGAGCCACTGCTCTTGAAGGCCAATTACACACTGGTCCCCATGTTTGACTACTAGGGGTGCTGCTGTGGCAGGGAGTCTGAGCATGTGAGACGGCCAGGGCAGGGCAGTGCCTGGGTCACCCTGAGCCTCTGTGGTCCCCACAGCATGTGGTAGGTACAGGTCTCCACTGTGGGGAATCTCCACCAGGTCTGCTCCAGCCAAGATGGCCCTACCATCCTGCTGGACATGCAGCATGCAGGGACCCTGGGCTGTTTCCCGGGTGAGTCGGCCAGACAGAGTGAGACCAGGCAGCCAGGAGCCAGGGAATACCCTGAGTCCATGTTCCTTCCCTCATCATGTGTTGCCCCCACAGGATGGCTCTTGGAGGACCTCTGCTGTCAGATGGACAGGTCCTGGCTGCAGGCTGGCGTAGTCAGCTGGAGCAAGGGCTGGGCCCCAGACCCACAGCTATATCCAGAAACCAGGGGCATTGGGTCAGAAGCCCCTCTCTCTCACCCACCCTCCCCCCGCTACCCTGAGTTCTGGCCTCCAGCCCTGGCCTGTGCCTCCCTAGCCTCCTCCTCCTGCTTCTTCCATCCTGGCCACTGAACACTGGCTGCAGAGCCCGGCTCAGCTCCCCACCCCACTGTGGACCTCTCTGACTCTGATCTGTAATCCAGTGCTTTTTTTTTTTTTTTTTTGCCAGTCCTGGGGCTTGGACTCAGGGCCTGAGCACTGTCCCTGGCTTCTTTTTGCTCAAGGTTAGCACTCTGCCACTTGAGCCACAGCGCCACTTCTGGCTGTTTTCTGTATATGTGGTGCTGGGGAATTGAACCCAGGGCCTCATGTATAGGAGGCAAGCACTCTTGCCACTAGGCCATATCCCCAACCCCCCAGTGCATTTTCTTAAATAAGTATTTATTCTGCTCTGCCTCCTTCCTCCCCCCCTTCCCTGATCTTAAAAAGCTGAGTTTTCTGCATCCGATTATTGCAACATTTAACCTGAATTTATATATATATATATATATATATATATATATATATATATTTATATATATATATAAAAACAGAACAAAGGGACATCAATGAAGATGGAGGGGAGGCCAAGGGTGTGTGTCTTATTGCGTGGGT
This sequence comes from Perognathus longimembris pacificus, assembly GCF_023159225.1. Lineage (NCBI taxonomy): Eukaryota > Metazoa > Chordata > Mammalia > Rodentia > Heteromyidae > Perognathus > Perognathus longimembris. The sequence goes on along the minus strand of NC_063183.1, from coordinate 983,313 downwards.
TATGCCTCCTGGTGACGTGGCCCTTCCCAGATGCACTGGGATGTTTCTGGAATACTCAAGTGGAGAGACCCGGGGACTGGTATGGAGGGGCACACTGAGGGTGAGGGACGGAGGAACTCATACTGTGAGCAAGGGGGACTCAGCCTGGCGGCCTCAAGAGCAGCGCCTGCCCACAGGCCTGTGCTCTCTGAGAAGGCGGCTGGGCTGTGGTGGGATTTCCGGTCCTTTCTAGTCCTGGGCTGATGGCCTGGCCCCAGCACAATGCCCATGGTGGCAGCAAAACTTAGGAAAACCCAAACCTGAATCCACGCGATGGAAGCTAGAGGGGCGGAGGGGCTGCACCTGTGCTGCCAGGCAGAGGAGGCACTGTGCCCGCCGCCAGGCCCACGTCCTCCCGGGCCCTTCTGCCCTTGGAGCTCACCATTGCCTCACCTGAGACCAGCCCATGGGTTCCCTGACCTTGGTGAAGCTGTGTTTGTCAGGCCCCGGCTACACAGGCTCAGCTTGGGTGTCCGCTGGGGCAGGGGCAGTTGGCAGAGGCCGTTTCTCAGGCGGGACCTGGGGAACGGCGAGGTACAGCCCCCGCCCCTTCTCCAGGGGCCCACAGGGGGTCACAGGAGGCTCTGCTTCGTGGAATTCCAAGGGTGCAGGGGGCCCTGAGGAAGCTCTGGGCCCTGGGGTCACACTGCAGCCACTGTCCAAGAATGGGTCTCCCCCAGAGCCCCCCACATCCAGGGGCTCAAAGGCGAAGCTGGGCACGGTGAGATGCTCGGCCCGGCAGGACACTTGGGCCCGCCGCTCCCCCTTGGCTGCCGGGTCCCCGCCTGTGCCCAGGCCCTCAGCGGGCTCTGGGCAGTCCCTGTGGGCCTCACAGGAGGGGGTTCTGCGTCGCAGGGTAGTGCTTCCACCCTCTGCTGCCGGGGGCCGAGTAGAGCCCTCGTCCTCTGTGGGGGGGTCCACCGAGATGCAGGGGGGGCTCATCTTCTTCTTCCTGCGTGCCCCCAGGGCTGGCTCCAACTCTGGAGCCCGGCCCCTCACCTCCCCAGGGTCTAGGTGACTGTCCCCAATGCCCAGCTCCATGGAAGGCCACCTCTGTGTGTCTGCCCGGCCTGGCTTGTTCAGGAAGCCCTGGGCATCCATGCTACAGAACCGGCGCAGATCCTGCCCACTGCCTGCTGCCCCATGGGCCACTGGGGAGGCCGCAGGGCTGTGGGGCCCAGCTGCAGGCCAGGGCTGAGCAGAGCTGGTGATGTGGCTGACCTCCTCGTCAGCCAGGTCCGCAACTTCGGCCTCTTCCCCTCCCGGGGTGGGTGGCCGGCTGGAGATGCAGCGCTGGCCAAAGGTGTGCTTGCGGGTGCGGACGCTGGCAGGTCGCGGAGAGTGGGGTGGGGACTGCAGTGGGTCCCCCAAGGTCACCTGCTTCAGTGGCGTCTTCTCTGCAGGCTCTGCGGAGTCGGGGACAGCTGGGACGCTGTCCCCAGAGCCACTGGCTTGTCCATCCAGGAGCTCAGGATGCACAGCCTCCTGCAGGTATAAGGTCAAGTGAGAAAAGCCCTGTCTGGCAGCCACAGGCCTCTGGTATTCTGGGCAGGCGAGGGGAGCAGACCAACTCAGCTGCTCCTTCCCCCAGGTTAGGGCCGGGGAGGTGGGGCTGGAAAGAGCTGGCCCTGGCCTCCCTCACTGACCAGTAAGGCCTCAGAAAACAAGCTTGCACCTGTCACCAGGTGGATGGAGGAGCTCATTGAGGCCCCCAGGGACCCACAGGACACATCATCTTCCCACCTTTGAGCCTGGCATACAAGGACCGTGATGGGCCCCTGCACTGGGCAGCGGGAGTGGGGGCCAGGCCAGGTGGTCTGTGTATAGCAGAGATCCAGGAGCCCAGGTGCTGGCCACTGTGGGGGCCGAAGCTCTGAGCAGCTCTGCCATTATAGACTGGCTTCTCAATGCTGTACTAAGCCACCCAAGCTTGGTACCCTGAGTACTTGCCAGTGGCAGATGGAAAATTCTGAGCTCTAAGGATGCAATGTCCACTCTCCTAGGCCTCAGTCCTGCTCATCCTCCCGATGGAGAAAGCACCCCCCACCCCCCCCCCCACCCCCTTACCTGTCTGCAGAGCATGCGGCCAAGGCTGGGGGAGCGGGCTGCTTCTCGTGGGGAGCAGGCACGTAGGGGGTCGCCGCTCCTAGCTGGGGAGGGTGGGCTCGATGGGGCCTGGAGGGATGCACAGGACCCCGGGGCCAGCGAGCGAGTGGAGGTGACCTGGCCTGGGGCAAGGATGCATTGGAAGCGTGTAGCAGTCCACCCTCGCTCCCGCTTCCCAAGCCTGGTCCCATGCCAGTCCACACCTGAGGGCGGGCGGCCCGTGTAGGCCTCCACCTCCACCTCCTGCAGTGGGTGCACCTGGGGGCCCGTGGCGGGCACCACCGGCCGGAACATGTAGCTGTCGTTGGGCAGTGAGAGCATTCTGGACACGGACACCTTGCGTACAACCAGGCTTGCAGCGCCGAGCCCGGAGCCTGGGCTCTCCTGTATCGGGAGGAGGAGGCTGAACATGTGCCTGTGGTGCCCTCGGACCCACCCCCAGATCGCTCCCCACCTGACCTGTGCCGTGCGAGGGGGTCCCTGTGCCATGGCCAGCTCCAGCTCCGCGTCTGCCTCTGCATCTGCCTCTGCAGCCTCCCGGGCCTCCTTGTTGTTCTCCTCCAGGTGCTTCATGAGTACAGCCACCACCACATTGACCAGCACAAATTGTGCCACCAGCACGAAGGTGACAAAGTAGACAGGTGACAGTGCAGGCAGGTAGCTGAGGCAGTGCTTGTCCTCCCTGGAGCACTCCCGCAGCGTGTCCTGGGGGTAGGGCCGCAGTGCAGGGCTCTAGCCTCCCTCCCTGCTAGGCTCCTGGGGCTCCAGCCTTCCTCCCCACTAGTGTCCTGGGCCCCACTTCCTCCCCACTAGTGTCCCAGGCCCCACTCCCTCTCCACTAGGATCCCGGGCCCCACTCCCTTTCCACTAGGGTCCTGGAGCTCCTGCTTCCTTCCCTGCTAGGGTCCTGGGCTCCAGCCTTCCTCCCCACTAGGGTCCTGGTGCTCCGGTCTCCCTCCCTAGAGGGCCCTGGGGTCCCCTGCCTTCCCCTCAAGGCCTCCATAGGTACCCGCATCACCTTCATGATCCCGTTCCAGTTGTCCCCTGTGGACACGCGGAACAGTGTGAGGAAGGCCATGCCGAAGTTGGTGAAAGTGGCATGCCTGCTCAGGCCCTCGCAGGGGTTGTCCTCGCTGCACTCTGGGAGGAGAGGCCCACCTGGTCAGCCATGCGGGTCTTTGCCCCTTTGCAAGGGCTGCGCAATGCCTGGGGTGAGGATGTCCTGGGTGGGATGGTTGTGAGGCCAGCAATCTACAGCTGGGTGTGGGGCTGGCAGGGGTGTGGCCTGGAGCCCGGGGATGGGGAGCATCTTGCCTTCATTTATCCTTACAAGACCTCCAAACCCCCACAGCCCTCAAAAAGAACCCCCTGGGGCACAAGTTCCCCTCCCCACATGAGGCCCTCTGGATGTGGGGCCTGGCCAGGTCATCACACCTGGCTGGGGACTGGGGAAGAGCTGGGTATATCTGCCCTGTGCCATGTGGCACCTACCACACCCCAGGGGCCTGGCTGCCACAGGGGAGCCACAGCATCTGTCTCTGCTCAAATGGGACAGGCTCTTGGTTAGGATGGGGCAGGATAGGACAGGACTAGGCAAGTCAGGGCAGGGCAGGACCAGTGAAGACAAGATCTCAGGACAGGACAGGTGTCTCTAGTGAAAATCCTAAAAGACCTGCTGCTGGCACCTGTCTCAGGACCGTAAGGGCTCAGGGTACAGGGTGTATGAGCATGTCTAGGAGCAGGCTGTACTCCAGAGTGTGCCTACTGGGTGTGGACATGTGCGCAGGTGCCATCACGTAGATGTGGGGGTACAACTCCACGGGCCTGTGAGGCACTGCCTTCCAGAGGTGCAGGCTGGGAAAGGCCCCTGCAGACCCCAGGCCTGCCCAGGCTGGCCGTGCCCTGCAGCTGTCTGTGACTATGAGCCTGCAGGCAGAGAGCACCAGGAGGCTTTCCTGGCCTGATGCCAGTGCACTGCAGCAACTAGCAGGGAAGATGGTGGCCACTCACCCAGCCTCCCGAACAGCTCCACTCCCAGGGCAGCATAGATAAAAAACAGGAGCATAAAAAGAAGGCCAAGGTTCCCTACCTACACAGGAGAGAAGCAGAACAAGGTCAGCCAGTGAGTTTGGCCCCCTCTCAGCCATACTCAGCACATCCCAGGTCACACAGAGCCCACCCTCAGCACGTCCCATGTGTAACCCCCACCCTCAGCATATCCCACGTGGAACCCCCACCCTCAGCATGTCCCACATGGAACCCCCACCCTCAGCACGTCCCACGTGGAACCCCCACCCTCAGCATGTCCCACACGGAGCCCCCACCCTCAGCACGTCCCACGTGGAACCCCCACCCTCAGCACGTCCCACACGGAGCACCCCACCCTCAGCACATCCCACGTGGAGGCCCCCACCCTCAGCACATCCCACGTGGAGGCCCCCTGAACACCCAGCCTAGACACCATGGAGCAGGAAAGGACACGGGCCTTGTCCTTTAAGTCCTATGACTCAGAGGCTCCCTCCAGGGGATACACTGAAGATGAGACAGACCTCTGGGCAGGCCCTCAGCGGAAAGGAGCACCACCTAACCCAAACTATGGCCTTCCCTGAGGCCCAGTACTCATGGACACCGAGCCCAGGCTCCACCCCAAGCTTCCCACCACCCCCGGGACTGAGCATGGACGGAGAACAAGCAGCACCAGGGACATCACTTGATGGTCAGTAAGTAAACTGGCTGAGGGTTGGTGGGTGGGCATATGACCCGCCGTGGTGGGTCACAAGAAGGGAGTGGTGACTGGGCATGTCCACCACTGGAGGGCAGGGTGCAGGGGTGTCAGGGTGGATGGACAGCTGGCTGGGCCATGGCAGTGGGCACAGAGGGATTTGGTACTATGCAACACATCGAAGATTGGAGGAGGGTGGAAGGGACAGGAAGCTGGGGTTCAGGGCCTGAGTCCAGGTGGTGGTCCTCGCCCACAGGCAAGCCCACTTTGGCCTCCTGTGGCTTCTGCCTGATACCCACTTTGTGTCCAAAGTGCATTGGCTGGGTCAGGTGAGGTCTCTGTTCTTGCCCAGAGCCTAGACTGAGGCTGGAAGCAATGTCCACTCTTTCCACCAGCCCTGCACTTCCTGCCTTCTCTGCTTCCTCCTGGGGGTGAGCTCCAGAGGTCAAGCTGCCATGTGGGGCACTGGCTTGGCCGTGGACCATGAGTGAGGGGGAGGACACAAGCCCAGCCCATGCTGCAGGCGTTCTCCTTGGAGGGCTCCAGTGGCCTCCTGCTCTGGCAGTGCCAAGTCCCAACCTACCTGGGGAAGGGCTTGAACCACCGTGTCCAGCAGGGCCCGCATACCCGTGGCCATCTTAAGCAGCTTCAGTACTGGAGCCAGGAGCTGAGTGTTAGTGTAGCCAGGCTGACCTTTCACCTGCCCAGAGACCCTGTGCCTCTGTTGCATCACTTCCCACCAGCAGGCTGGGTCCCCCCTGCGCCTCTGTCCCATTGCTTCCCACTGGGAGGACCCCGCCCACCTCAGCTAGGAACACCTCAGACACACTCTCAAGACGGAGCCCACCCCGGGCCTGTTCTGGACGACCTCCCCATGCCTGGGGCCCACAGGGCACCAGCTCCTACCACGGGCAATGCGAAGCACCCGCATGATGCGGATGATGGTGGGGTTGATGGGCAGCGCAGCATTCATCTCGATCTCCTCCAGTGCAATGCCCATGATGGACAACAGGACAATGGCCAGGTCTAGCTGGTTCCACCTGCCCAGCAGGGGTGTGGCTCGGTGTGCTGCCACCCGGGGCTCTGCCCAAGTGCACCCAGAGGTGGAGGCAGAGTCTCCACTCCACCCCCCTGACCTGTCCTCCCACCCCGCCCCCACATACCTGTCCTTGAAGAACCGCCGGAAGCCGAAGGCCACCAGCTTGAGCGCGGCCTCAAAGACAAAGACGATGGTGAACACATAGTTGCAGTACTTGAGGGCCTCGTCCAGTGACTGGGGCAGAGGGCAGGCTGGTTAGGGGCGCCCCCTTCTTCTTCCACTCCCCCCGAACACAAGGCCTCCTGCAGCCACATGGCGCAACCCAGACTGGCTCCACTGCCCACTGATTGTCCGTCTCCAGTGTGGTACACAAGTGGCACTTGCTATGTGGAGCTGAGACGGCATGGGGCCGCTTATTACCTGGGGACCAGCTGCAGAGGCCAATGCCAGGAAACCCAGGAACCAGGCTCCTGTCCCTTCCCTGTTCCCCGGCCTCACACAAGTTAGCAATTTCCCAAAGCCAAGCTTATCCCCATGAAAAGTCTTTTCTTCTCTGTGCCCCAGGCTTCCTCCAGAGGAGGGGAGGGAGAGGATAAGGTGCTGACCCCAGCATTCAGCCCCTATCCTGCTATGAAGGGGCAGATGGATGGGAGGAAAAGGAGTGTGGGCCATGCTGGGACTTCTGGTACACAGTGGGTCCCTCACTGAAGACAATGATGGCTAGCACCCTGCACAGCTGCTGGGCTGGGGAGTTTCAGGCCCCTTCAAAAGCCTTGTTGGGACTTCCTAGCATGGGCCCAGTGGGGTCTGTGCCGCTCCCCCCCTCCCCCCCCCCACCCCGCTGGGCTGCATGGCCCTGCCCAGGCCTATGCCTAGCCTCCCTGGGCTTACCTTGGGCTGGTTGTAGTGTTCCATGGACATGGTGATGACATTGAGGCCGATGATGAAGGTGATGAAGAGGTCCAGGTAGTGGCTGGTGCACAGTGAGTGGATGGAGCGGCGTGTGTGGGAGTAATCAGCATAGTAGGGCCGGCGCTGGGCCTCTGTGGGGAGAGGGGGATGGGTGAGCATGGCTGGGGCTACCTGCGCCCCTCCTGTGGTACCTAGAGACCCCCTCCTCCAGCTCTCAGGGGCTGCTCCAGGCTGGGGTGGGGGTTCCTGCAGGAGAGCGGCTGTCCTGCTCAGGAGGAGGGTCCCCATGAGTTCTCCAGTGACTTTGCCTGGGGCCAGGTTAGACTCCTGGACTGTGGGCCCTGGGTTCCAGAAAGGTCTGGCAGCAGCCATGGCTTCTCCACCCCACCTAAGCCCTCACTTAGACCCCACCTTCCTGGGCCTTGAGGCTAGCCAGCAGGAGGGCTTGCCTCTGCGTCCACCCTGGGCCAGTGTTAGGGTTCAAACACTTGGCTGGGGCTGGGCAGACATGGGTCCCCTGGACAGTCCCTCCCTGTCCTCCAAGGGGCCATGGTGACTGCAGCCCTCCCGCCAGGGCAGCCACGGCAGCAGAAAGGTGGGAACCTCGCGGGGTCTCTGCCCTGCATGCGTATACGCAGGGCTCAGCAGCAGCAGACACTAAGCCTGCGTGGCCGTGCCCCCACAGTGCATAGAGGGCATCCTGGGGGGGCGGGGGGGCACAGCACCCTGCATCTGAGACCCACCTCAGCCACAGAACCATGCACTCAGCAGAGAAAGGGCAGAAAGCCCAGGGCCAGGGGGTGCAGAAGTCAACCCCCACCCCCATGCGCCCCAGTCCAGCATGCAGTCACTAGAGAGCTCAAGTCAGCTGGGCTGCTAGAGGTCACCACAGACACAGGGCAGTCACAGGCCACAGGAGCAAAAGGCGGCCTCGGTCCCTGAGCACAGCAGAAAGCGTGCACACAGGCCGGCATGGGGGACAGGCAAGAGCAGCAGCTGGGACCACACAGCAAGCCACAGCCCTTCCTCCTGCCCATGATGCCCACCACCCTGGCACCTGTGCCCACCCTTCCCCTGTGGCAGCAGAAGCGGGCTGAGCATGCGATGCAGGATGGGGCAGGTACCTGGGTTGGGGAAAGTGCCTGGAAAGACAAGGAAACGTCTGAGCGGCCGCCCAAGTTCCCTGGGGCCTGTGCAGGCAGCCCCCCTGCTCCCAAGCAGCAACCCTTGCCCAGTTGGGCAGGGACCTATCCTGCACACGCAGGAGGAGATCTGGGGATCCAATCCACCTCCTGGACCACTTGGGGGGGACCCTGCCTCCTGCCATGGTGGACACCCTGGCTGCCTGCTGCTACTGTCCCCTCTGCCGAGGCCCCCATGCAAGGCAGCCATGTGCGGAGCCATTTGGGCTCATAGGCCAGGGAGTCGGCCCACATGGTGTCCTTGTGGGACCCACAGACCAGGGAGCCAGACCCACATGTAGAACCCACAGGCCTGGGAGCTGGACTCACACAGTGTCTTAGGGCATGGCCCACCACCGCCACTAGGGCTACGCGGGTCCCGACCCACCACCACCTCTGGGCGCCTTACTCCTGCGCCTCCGCTCCAGGCGCCGGAGCCGCTTCTCCTCCCTCCTGCGTGCCTCCTCTGCCTCCTGGTGCTGCCGACACTTGTGGAAATTCTCTACCACTACACCCACGAACATGTTGAGCACAAAGAAGCTGACGATGAGCAGGAAGGAGATGAAATACAGCAGCATCCAGGGGTTGTGGTTCTGTACAGGCTGGGTGACAAGGCAGTGGGTCCCGACCTGCCCGAGTGCTATCATCACCCACCCAGTCACTGTCCCCACCTGCCTGGGCACTGTCCTCATGGCAGGCTGCTTGGGCACTGTCTCCACCTGCCTGGGCACTGTCCCCAACCGCCTGGGCACTATCCCTACCCACCTGGGCGCTGTCCCCACCCACCTGGGCACTGTCCTCACAGCAGGCCTCCTGGGCACTGTCCCCACCTGCCTGGGCACTGTCCTCATGGCAGGCTGCTTGGGCACTGTCTCCACCTGCCTGGGCACTGTCCCCAACCGCCTGGGCACTATCCCTACCCACCTGGGCAATGTCCCCACCCATCTGGGCACTGTCCTCACAGCAGGCCTCCTGGGCACTGTCCCAACTCACCTGGGCACTGTCCCTACCCACCTGGGCACTGTCCTCATGGTGGGCTGCCTAGGCACTGTCCCTACCTGCCTGGGCACTGTCTCCACCTGCCTGGGTGCTGTCCTCATGGCAAGCAGAGCCAGGATCCCAGAGGCAGGTCCCCAAAGTACCCCATCCATTCCCGGGACGTGCCTTTTGCTCACCGCCACCCAGAGTGGCCACCCAAGCCCTGTGCACCTGCTGGTCGACGCCCACGGCATCCAGCCCATCGTACATGATGTTCACCCAGCCATCCTTGGAGGACAGCACGAACAGAGACATCAGTGCCTGTGGGTAGGGGCAAGGCTGGTCACCCACAGGGTGGGGGCCTACACATGCCCTCGACCTCCCTCGGCACCCCTCACACTCACCTGTCCCAGGTTGTCAAAGTTGTACTTGCGCCGCACCCAGCGGTAGTGGGCCGCCCTGCACTCGGCCTTGGTGGAGATGTTTCTGGTGTCTGCACCCTCACAATAGTAGAACTTGCCCTTGAAGAGCTAAAAGGTGGGGCTGTCACCTAGGGCCTGGCCGCAGACTGCCCCACGCACCTTCCCACCACCCTGTGGGAGGGCTGAGGCTGACGCCAGGCAAGCAGGGGCCACACACCTGCACCCCCAGGATACCAAAGATGATGAAGAAAGCGCAGCAAATAAGCACAATGTTGCCGATGGGCCTGAGCGATGAGATCAGCGTTTCCACCACCAACTTGAGGCCTGGAGCCCTGCTGATGACCCTGGACCCAGGCAGAGGAAATGCTGGGTACACGCCATGGAGTGGCTGCTGGGCAGGGGGCAGGTGGCCTGAGAGCCACCTGGGTGGGCGGGAGGGATGCCTGCACCTACCTCAGAGGCCGCAGTGTCCGAAGCAGGCGCAGCACCCGCAGGATGCCCAGGATCTTCGCGCCACCCGCAGAGGCCATGGCCACAATGATGTCTACCAGGGACACCAGGACCAGCAGCCCATCTAGCACATTCCAGCTGCTTTGCAGGTAGGCGTGCTCACCCCATAGCAGGCCCAGGGCCACCACCTGTAGGGAGTGTGTGCAGGTGTGGTGGGATCCAGGGTCGGGGTGTGGTGGGGGCCCCTGTGGAGATGCATCTTGGGGGGCACGAGTAGGCATGGTGGGGACCCTAGGTCAGGGCATGGTAGGAGCCCCTGTGGAGACCTGTCCTGGGTAGTACAAGCAGTCATGGTGGGACCCAGGGTCAGAGTGTGGTGGGGGCCCCTAAGGAGATGCATCTTGGGGAGCGCATGCAGGTGTGGCTGGGACCTGGGGTAAGGGCATGGTGGGGGTCCCTGTGGAGACCTGTCTTGGGGAGCATGAGCAGGCATGGTGGAGACCTGGGGTCAGGGTGTGGTGGGGCCCCCTGTGGGGACAAATGTACCTTCACCATCATCTCTGTCACAAAGATGGCTGTGAAGATGTAGTTGGAGACACTGAGGAAGGCCCGTTCCTGCAGGGAAGTCATGTGGTGGGGAGGGCTGTCTACCTCTCCTGCCTTTCCCACCCCCTCCCTCCCCCTACCCCCCACCCCCTCTACCCAACGGCCCCTGCTGGGGACTCACGGTGCTGCTGGGGTCAATATCAGGTCTCTCCAGGGCGATGGTGATGCAGTTGAGGAAGATGAAGACAAGGACCACGTGGTCAAACATCTTGTGTGCGATGACCTTCTGGCAGGAGACTCGCAGCCTGGGAGAGCAGCAGGGTGAGTGTGGGGACCACCCTAGGAATGGTCCCAGGCTCTTGCCTGTGGCCAGGCAAGGCTGGCCATGTCTGCTCCTCCCAGTGGGCCCTGGGGAGCCAGTGCCTCACCTGTTCTGCTGCGAGAAGAGGTACAGGGCCCAGGTCTCACGGCTACGGCACCACTGGGGGGTATAGGGCTCCAGCACCTTGTGCAGGCGGAAGCAGCAGCTCTGGAGAAAGGGAAGATGGTTTCTGCCTGTGTCCTATGTCCCCTGCTGAGTCTTACACCCTCCTGCCTCTTCCTCGTGCCATCTCCTGCCCTGCCCGCCAGCCTCACCTGCCCTGCCCAGCAGTGGGAGAGGCCTTGTGGGAGTCCACAGGGGGGCAAGTGAACACTGGGGCCCAACCCTGTGGAACTGCTCTGGTCAACAGGAGACACCCATCCCAGAGGGCGCATGCCCTCCTTCTCCAGTTACAGGAAGCTCCTGACCTGCAACTGATCAGAACACGAATGCCGGGGCCCTCAAGAGCAGCTCTGGGGTTAGCTGGCCTGTCTGCTCTCTCCCCTTCTCCTGGGTCCCTGTGAATTTTACCCTGAACCCCGGTTCAATCTCTGCTTTGTAGAGCCATGCTAAGGCAGGCCAGGCGGGGGCTGTGGATCCGCCTTGCCCACCACTCACATCCTCCACGTCGTCATCAAACTCCACCGCATCCTCCTTGTGGCTGTCAATGCTCAGGAAGAACTCACTGGGGAGGGCCACCATCTGCCCATTGCAGTCATGAATTTTGGCAGACAGGAGGGCGGCTGGCCGCGGGGGCCGGGAGTCCAGTGTGCTTCGGTGGCCCAGGGACTCAGCCCGACGCAGGGGGGTGGTGCGGGGCCCTGTTGAGGAGTCTGGGCGGGTCCCTGCTCCAGGCTTGCTGTCCTCCGTCTCATCATCTGTGCTGCCTTTGCCCTCACCCGACAGCAGGGACTCACGCTCCCCACTCTGGTTATGGCGCTTGAGGCTGGGTGCACGGCCCAGGCTGTTCCAGCTCGAGCGCCGGCTGCTCCAGGCACTGCCAGGGCCCCAAGGGGTGCAGGGGGAGCTGCGGTGGCTGGCCTGGTGGTGGGGGAGGCAGGGGAGTGTAAGTGGGTTGGCACAGGCCTGCTCCCCCTCACTGCTTCCTGGCCCAAGGAGCCTTTACCAAGGCTTCAATGCCAATGGCCATCACTGTCCTGGCCACCAGGACAGGTCACCAGTGGTCACCCTACTGGATGGGAGGGGCACTACCAATGCTGTGTCGGCTAGCTACTGCCTGACTCGGCTGAGGCACACCTAGCAAGCACCTGACAGGGCCCAGATCCAAGGCTCAGGACCATCCCTGGGCAGGCAAAGAACACTTCTTTTTAGCTCAAAGACTAGCAGAAAGAGGTGAGCTGCCATCTTAGGACACAAAACTGGCCCCAGACCCAGGGCCTCTCCCGGGGCTCTGCTGCTCACCCTCTATCCTCACTTCTTGAGTCTAACAGTAGCTGAGACTCACTCCTGGCCCATCTCTGCCCACCTCCAGAAAGACCCTGGCACCTGGTGCGATGTCCTGTGCCCCGGGGGCTCTGTGTCTCCTCCATATGTCTGTGGCCTTCCCCTCCAGCCCCCCACCCCTGCAGCTGCCCCTGCCTTCCCTCTGTGCAGTCCAGCTGCTGCCTCCGCCCATCCACACTGGGCCTTTCTCAAGCCAAGGTGGCCACGCCCACAGCCACGGCACAGCACTGCCTGTCCTCTGTCTCCAGAGCTGGATGGGCTAGCTAGAGGGAAAAGCTAGCCGAGTAGCTGCGTGGCCTCTAGCTCCAGGATGCAACACTGACCCATGTCAGGCAGGGCTGGTGCACAGCGGGCATGGCCCCTCCTCATCTTAGGCCCAGGGATGGTGCCTACCAGAGACTTCTGGTCCCCCAGCTGAGGGTCTATGGAGCTGCTGCTGCCACGCCGGGAGTCCAGGAGGCTGTGGGCTGTGTCCAGGTGTGGGGAGCTCTTGGGGGTGGGCATGGGTGTGGCTGCCGTGTGCATGATGAGGGGTGGGGGCAGGCTGCCTTGACCCTCCAGGTGCCCATTGGGGGTCACTGCCAGTGAGTACATCTTCATCTCTGGTGGGAGTGAGCCCTTAGCCTGCTGGGCTCCAGGAGTGGCGGTTCTCCTGCAAGCCCCACCTACCCATCACCCACTAAGAGAGTAGGGGTTCCCCTGCAAGCCCCACCCACCCATCACCTACTATGGGAGTGGGGGGTGGTGCTCCTGCAAGCCCCACCCACCTATAACCCACTATGGGAGTGGGGGGGGTTCCCCTGCAAGCTCTGCCCACCCATCACCCACTAAGAGAGTAGGGGTTCCCCTGCAAGCCCCACCCACCCATCACCTACTACGGGAGTGGGGGGGGTGCTTCTGCAAGCCCCACCCACCTATAACCCACTATGGGAGTGGGGGGGTTCCCCTGCAAGCCCCGCCCACCCATCACCCACTAAGAGAGTGGGGGGGTACACCTGCAAGCCCTGCTCACCCATCAGCCACTACACTATGAGAGTGGGGGGGGTGCGCCTGCAAGCCCCACCCACCCATCACCCCCACACACACCTGTGGCACACAGGTCTCTAAACTTGTCAAAGTCTTCCTCAAAGTGGGTGGATGTCTTGTCCTCGTCGGTGTCGGATCTGGTGGCGTCACCCTGCACCCATGCAGCAAAGGCAGCGTGAGGCTCCCATGTGGGACCCTCCCTGCCCAGCTTGGCATGGGCAGAGCAGGGGCGGGTGTGTGGAGGCTCCCACGCCTCTCTGCCCCTCACCTCTGCCTGGAAGCCCTCCACCAGGATGGCCACCAGCAGGTTGAAGAGCACGTAGTTGCCGAAGGTCATGAGCGCCACGAAGTAGAGGGCAGCCCAGGACGAGGTAGAGGCCATGCCGTTGTAGAGCACCACATTCCAGTCCTCCTGAGTCAGGATCTGGGGCCAGGGCGGCATATCCCCAGATGCAGGGCTCGAGGCGGTTCAGGCCCACGGGGACCCGTTACCTCCCACTTCTCAGGGCTCTAGCCCTGGCCATCCTGGCCACCCACCTGGAACACAGTGACGATGGCCCACAGCAAGGAGTCAAAGTTCTTCCTGTCAGGGACGGTGTCTCCTGTGTCTGTCTTCAGGCTGAATTTGCAGCCAAAGAGGTGCATGCCCAGGATGCTGCAGGGGGCCAGCACTGAGCAGGGAGGAAGCTAGCACCTCCCCAACCTGCCCCAGATGTACATGTCTCCCCCTACCCAACCGTGTTCTCTGTGAAGACAGATCCCAGGGCTGCAGGTTCTCACCTGCAGAGGGGTGGCATAGCCAGGTGCCACCTTGGCCCCAGGCAGCAATCAGGGTTTGTGAGACCATCTCTCTGCTCATAAACAAGCTGCAGCCTGCCCATCCTCTTGACACCCTCCTACCACCCTTGCCAGGCCCAGCCAGAACAGTGTGTTCTCTCCCCTGTCCCTGTCTCCAGTCTATGTCAGTCTGAGGGGCTCCCCATCTCTACCATGCCTCTGTGAACCCATCGGAGCAGAGCCTGCCACACACTCAGAACCCAGCAGGTGTCTAGCCAGTGCCACCTGCGTGTGTGGATGCTCAACAGAGCCATGGTGGGCGACCGCTCTGGGGAGTGGGCCAGGGCAGTGCCGGATCTGCTCCCGCCTTCACCTCTGCCTCCTGGCTGCCAGGGCTGAAGGCTGTGGCCCCACCGCATTTGCTAGCTCCCCTGCCCCCGGGACCCTGCTGCATGTGGTACTCACCTGAAGATGAAGATGAAGAGCATGAGCAGCATGCAGAAGGTGGCCACGTTGTCCATGGTCTTCATGAGAACCACGAGCTGGCGCCGCAGGGCCGGCAGGAAGCGCACCAGCTTCAGCACGCGCAGCAGCCGGAAGGTGCGCAGCACCGACAGTCCACCATCTGCCTGCCCCACAATCTCCCAGACGCTGTGGGCCAGAGTTCCCGCTGTGAGGGTCAGGAGGGTGGGGCCTGGGCACCAGGGTCACCAGCCCCGGAGCCAGAGTGACCCCTGGTCAGCCCTGCATGCAGGAAGCAGGCAGGGTTTCTACCGGGGTCTGGCTTCCCAGGCCTGGCTGCCTGGGCAGAGTGCTGGGTGGGGGTGGGCGCACCTGATGACCACAATGATGCCATCGAAGATGTTGTAGGGGTTCCGAATATAGCCCAGCGGGCCACAGGCCAGCAGCTTCAGCAGCATCTCCAGGGCAAACATGCTAGTGAAGACGATGTTGCTGATCTCCAGGGCATTGGTGAGCTCATCGGGCTGTGGGCAGGAGGGGCGGTCAGGGGGTCCTGTCCTGGCTCTAACTCCTCCCAGTACTGAGCTGCAGCTATAGCCATGGGAGGAAGCTGGGGGTATCGGGGGTCCAGCATGAGCCACCCAAGTAAACCCATCTGCACCCACGCACATAGCAACCTTGCCTGCCTTCCTTGCCCTGCCCTCCCTGCCCTGCCCTCCCTGCCCTGCCCTGTGCCCTTCCCTTCCCTTCCCTTCCCTGCCTGCCCTGCCCTTCCCTGCCTTGCCCTCCCAGGAGCTGGAGCTGACAGTAGTTAGATTTCTCCAGAACATATGATGAAAAAAAACAAGCAACTTAGAACAGTCTGGAGGGTAGAGATTAGCCCGTCACCTCACTCAAAGCACACTTAGTGGGGCTGTGTGCATTGGTCCCCCAGGAGAGGGTATGTATCAAGCTGGACCTGGCCACTCTCTCCCACACCGTGTGGCTGCTGTCCCCTTCCAGCCCACAGGGCTCCAGTAGGCACAGCAAGGGGCCTGGGCCTGTCTGACTCCAGGGACCAAGGCAGCTAGGTAAACATTCTTAGGCCGCTGGTCCCTGGCCCCCTCGGCACACATTGCTGGTGTCGGGCCTTCCCATTGCCTTGCCCAGAGTGGAAGCCCCACAGGCTGTGTGCACTACTCGACAGAGACCCAGCGCAAAGAACCATGAGCATTTGTTGAGTGAATGATAACCCCCTTATCACACACACACAAACAGCCCCTGCTAAGGCCAGCCCCCCGCAAGCCATCTGGAGAGATGCAGAGTCCTGCTGCCCCTGTAAGCCCTGGCCCTGAGCACCCGGGAGGGCAGAGTGAGGTGGACACGCACTCTGCCCGCACCCTGGCCCACCTGCTCATGGTATTCAACACCCATGCTCAGCGTGTTGATGAGGATGGCCACCATGATGCCACGGTTGAAGTACTTGCTGTCCACGATGCGGCTCAGCTTGCCGCTGAAGGAAGCCCACATGTGGCCCAGGCCCCTGGGCTGGCCTGAGGCCCCCTGCTGCTGAGCTGGCCGCTGGGGGCTGCCCGGGGCCACCGAGTCTTCTGGGGACCGCATGGGGTCACGCCGGTCACTGTGCTGCACGTCCCGCGTGAACTCATAGACTCCATGAGTGTCGGAGTCCCCGCTCTCTGAGCCACTCAGCTCCTGCTCAGGGTCCTCCAGGGCACTGGTGCAGTATGGGCAGCTCTTCAGCTGGCAAGCCAGTGTGCCCGCCTGGGGGATGGGCAGGGGGCAGGGCACGCTCAGGCCTGACAGATGGCTGGGGGCCTGGCCCAGTCCTGTGGGAAAGGTTTGGGGGTTCAGCTTTTGCGGTCACACCCAGGGACCCACACCCACACAGCCATGGGGGCTGTACTGAGGCCGCCTGGCTGCTGTCCCCATGAGGACACTATGTTACCTGGGGAGACGCTGCAGGGACACTGGCACCGGGAGATGCCTTGGTGCCAGGGGACAAACCCTGCACTGTGCTATGATGTGAGTGTGGATAGACAGTGAATGTCTATGTCCCACACGGCCTGGTCTCCAGTGTTTGCACAGCAGCCACACAGATGTCCTGCAGTACTCACACCTGGGCACACTATACCCATTCCTCACTTGGGCACTCCTATCACCCTAGGTGGGGACCACTGGGAGGGACAGAGAGCTTCTATGCCCATGAAGACAGATGAAGCTGGGGGCCAGCAGCCATGGAAAGCTGATAGAATTGGCTCCCTGTGTTTCTGGGTGTCGCCACCCCAAACTGAGTGGACCTATAATTTCTCATGACCACCTTGTGGTCCCCACTCCCACTGGAGCCCCGTGTACCTCACCTGTCTGCTCCTCACAGCCTGATCTCTGCACCCATGTGTCTGGGGCCTGGTGCACAGGGCAGGCCCAGCATGTCCCCACCACCATCTCAAACCAGACTGGCAGATCTGACCTCTCAGGGATCTGTGCCCCCCACCCCCTGGCCACCTGAGGAGCCCCAAGGCCAGGGTGGAAACCCCAGCCCTCTCCCCAGTCTGCCTCACCACCCCCAGCAGCCCCTGGGGCTGCTCCAGGGACGTGGCTGGGCCACGGCCTAACAGTGCTTCTTAGGGGTGAGTAGAGGACACAGGCCCAGGAGACTGCACTGCCCTGCAGCCCACCCACACCCCCCAACCCGTGCCCACATCTGGTCCTTACCATGTTCCCCAACTGCATGCTGGATTTTCTCGTAGGGGCTCAGTGGGCTGCATCCTGCAGTGCTGGGCACTCCAGCAGGCTGCTTCCCCTTGGGCCCAGGACCTATGCTGTCTTTGCCGCTGCCCATCCCTGAGGGCAGAATGGTGGGGTAATTCATGGCACCCAGCCCTGAGGCCAGCTTGAGGCTGGCAGCTGCGGTGGCTGCAGCCTGTGCGGCCCTTGCCCTCTCCTGGGGCCCCTCCACGTGGCAGTCAGCATGGTAGATGCTGTGCACAGACTCAGAGTCCTGCGGCCCGTGTCCTGAGGGCGGAGAGGAGGGTGGCACCCCAGCAGGGACCAGCCTGTTCTCACTAGTGCCTGGCTCAGGGCTGGGCCTGCGTGGACCGCCATGACTGAAGTGGTAGTGGTGGTGGTGGTGGTGATGGTGGTGGTAGACTAGATGGTGCACCGAGGCAGTGTTCCTGCCAGCGCGGTGCGGCCGTGACCCGGGGCCCCGGCCATGCAGGGCACTGCTGGGGTCTACCTTCTTGCAGCCCTGGCTCCGCCAGCGGGCATAGAGGCGCAGGCTGCGGCGCTTCACCTTGCGGAAGACATGGCCCATGTACTTGAGCAGCTCCTCATAGCAGCTGCCTGGCTCCGAGAAGCTGGCCAGCGTGCTGTCATTGGACAAGTAGCGGGCACGCTGCTCCCGCATCAGCTGGTTCTCCCGCTGCTTCGTCTCCGAGAACTGCGTGGCAATCACCACCAGGCACAGGTTGATCATGAAGAAGGAGCCCACCTGCGGCAGGGCAGGCGTGACCACAGGTGTGACCTCAGGCCCAGGCCCATGCCAAGCCCTGTCTGGCCGTTCTGGGGGTTGGGATATGGCCATGATACAAGGGGTTGGGAGAGGCCTCATGTCTGTGGAGGATGGGGACCAGAGCCCCCCTCATGGCCACTAGAGCCCCCCTCATGGCCACCAGAGCCCCCCTCATGGCAACCCACAGAGCCGTTGCTCGAGTCTGTCCCAGACACAACCATCTACAGCAGCTGCATCGTCCCTCCACAGACCCTGCACTGCCTGTGGCCAACTTTCCCCTCAGCCACTTCCTGAACAGGGCCACAGTGAGGAGCAAGGGGCCACACCTGGGTCGCACAATGTTCATGACTGTGTCCTGGGGCCACCCACTAGAGGGCTGGGTGAGAAGTCCATACATTGTGGGCCAGGCCTGGGGACCCCTCAGGCCCCCAGCCAGGGCCCAGGAAGCGTGAGGCAGAGGCAGGGCTGTCCCCCCTTCCCCACACCACACCACACTCACAATGATGAGCAGGATGAAGTAGATGAAGTTGTAGAATGAGTGGGCATCCATGACATAGTACATGATGTCCACCCAGCCCTCCAGCGTGATCACCTGGGGAGGGAAGTGCCCAGACATGGGTGGCCTGCGCCCCTTACCCGCTCCTGAATGACTGGCCCCACACCCTCCGTGTGAGTGTCTGTTTCAAGGGTCCCTATTTCACACCCTCGGTGCCTACTGTGATGGGGACGTGGCAGCAATATCCCACCATAGTGCTCACCTGAAATATGGCGATCCAGGCATAGCCAATGTTGTCAAAGTTGATGGCACCATTGTGGGGGTTGAAGTCCCCCGAGCGGCACACGTTGTAGTACTGGTTCCAGTTGATGCAGGCATTGCGGCTGGCACCAGTGCCCTCAGCCTGCGGCTGCCCGTATGCCTCCCAGCCCAGTGTGCACTGCACACGCAGCTCGCGGCGGCTGGGGATGTGCGAGCACTTCTGCATACCGTTGTCTCGGCGGGAGGAGCAGATGAAGGGGTTCTCCTCTCCCTCCTCTGTCTGGTAGTATGGCCGCAGGAATGTCAGGTTGTTGTTCCTGGACAAGAGGCAGTGGCCACGGTCGGGGAGCATGGGGGCCCGCACACCTGCCTGGCCTGAGCCCCACTGGCCACAATGCCCGCAGAGTCACTGCCCTGCAGGCTTCACTCGCTCCCCAGGCACAGGTGGAGGGGGACAGCACAGATAAAGAGCATGGGAGAAGATGAGCACAGCGCAGAGCTCCCCACCTTCCCTTCAATGCTGGGGGTGCCACCTGTACCACAGCTGAGGGGACCTCTGGACCTGGCCTGCCAAGAGCTAAGGGCCCCCAGGGCAGCAGCCTGCCCTGTCCTCCTGAGTGGGGCCTGTTATCCCCCAGCCCCAATGCTTGCCCCCCTCCCTGGGAAGTGCCAGAATCTCAGAGCAGAGGAATGGTGCCTGGGCCCAAGGGCCGCCAGTCCATGTGGGGGAGGCTGGAGCCCTTCTCCTTGGGCAGCCCTGACAGGCCACAAGCCCTAGGCCAGAGGGGTTGAGGTGGATGGATGGCCCGTTGGGGTGTGGCCTGATGATGACTGGAAAGGAAGCCAAGGGGTGGCTCAGCAAGGAGCCCAGGGTATGGCTTGCAAAGTGGGTGGGCATGGGGGCGGCACCCACGCACCTGACGAAGGCGCTGTCCAGGAAGCAGCGGTTCCGCAGGAGGCCGGCCCAGAGCTGGACACCAACGATGCCAAAGATGAAGAAGACGAAGAAGCAGAGCAGCAGGACATTGCCCAGCATAGGCAGTGTGTCCAACAGCAGGGTGACCAGGATCCGCATGCCTGTGGGAGGAGGGCAAGTTGGGCACTGACAGTGGGCACAGCTGGGCTCTCCTGGAGGGCGCCTCCGAGTCTGCCCTGCCCACAGGCGCACACTGGTATGCTGGTGTGGGCCGCCAGGCCCCAACCTGACTGGCGCTCTGCCAGCAGACACACAGCAGACCCTGAGGACTCAGGCCACAGTTGTGCAGGCTGTTCAGCCTGTGCAATCTGGAGGGGTGAGGGGTGGAGAGGGAAGCTGGGTCTGAGGCTGCACTCGTGCTGGGGGCTCCATACTCTGGGCTCTGGCAGCCTGGGGGCCATCAACTTACTTGGTGGTTTTGAAGCTTCTTGGAGTTGCAGGCTGTGTGAATGTGAACAGATCTAGGAAAGGTCCAGACAGGCCCAACAATCCCTTGCTTATCCCTGGGCCTGCCCTTCCCAAAGCCCAGGCAGGCGCAGCTCTCCTCCTCAGGACCTGTGCAGGGCCCACTGAGGCTGCATGCAGAGCCCAGGGCTCTGTGAATGCCTGGGGTGTGCTGGAGGGGAGTTGAAGCCGGGCAGGCCCCCAGGGAGGAACTCTGGAGAACACTGCATCAGCAGACGGGAAGCAAGGCTACAGGGTACACATGGGCTCCAGGCAGATGAGGCGGTAGCCTGAGGGTCACCCTGCCGGAGCCTGGCAGCAAACACCTACAGACCGCTGAGGTAGGCCCTTCAACAGGTAGACCCAGACATGGGAGCCCAGAAGCAAGCCCAGGGGCCAGCAATACCTGGGGGCCCCTCACTCCACATTTGAGCCCCTCACCTCACACCCGCACCCCTCACCTCACATCTGCACTCCTAACCTCGCACCCATACCTCTCACCTCACACCTGCACCCCTCACCTCGCACTCGCACCCCTCACCCAGCACCTGCATCCCCTCACTTTACACCCACACTCCTCACCTCGCACCCGCACCCCTCACCCAGCACCAGCATCCCCTCACTTTGCACCCACACCCCTCACCTCGTACCCGCACCCCTCACCCAGCACCTGCATCCCCTCACCTCACACCCGCACCCCTCACCTCACACCTGTACCCTTCACCTCACACCCGCACCCCTCACCTCACACCCGCTCCCCTCACCTCACACCTGCATCCCTCACCCAGCACCAGCATCCTCTCACTTTGCACCCACACCCCTCACCTCGCACCTGCACCCCTCACCCAGCACCTGCATCCCCTCACCTCACACCTGCACCCCTCACCTCACACCTGTACCCTTCACCTCACACCCGCATCCCTCACCTCAGACCTGCACCCCTCACCTCGCACCTGCCACTGTCCTGGGTCTGGCAGGGTATTGCATTGTGAGTGGGTGCCAGAGCTCAGAGGCGGCCAGAGATTTCCCCCTGGAGGCCAGGTCAGTGAAGCAGGTAGGAGGCTGGACTAGGGTGCCATGGTGCTACCCTGCGTTGTCTCCCTCTCTTAACCCCCGTGGATGTAACAACTGAAGGATCAGAGCTCCTTCAGTGCCAACGCCTCCAGGACCAAGGTTCCAAGATGGAATAGTGGTACAAATGCCCAGACACACCTGCACATGCATGCGTACACATCACCCAGCTCTGTGGGCATGTTGCCCTCACATGGCCTGCCCAGACACATCTGCACATGTGTGTGCACACACACTGTGCTGTGGGCACTGTGCCCTTGCCCCAAAACTAAGCAGCTCAATTTGGCTGCTGAACATGTAAGGAAAACCCACATCCACTGTGTACAGTGGACAGTATCTGGAGAGGCTCATCCACATGTGCCACAGCTGCCTGCAGGCCCTGCCACATGGGGCAGGCAGAAACACGGGGCTTCCTTCTGCCCCACTTGCAGTCATGGGCCCTGGAGGGCTCCCCATGGCACCAGCCCTCCCCTGAGTTTGACGATGGCTGCACACACAGGTGTTCTTACTGGGCTGCCCAGGCCTGGTTCCTCTTCTCCCCTAGGCTGGGGCCCTGTCCTGGGCAGAGGGCAGCTCTCCTCCCAGCCCCACTGAGACAGCCAGGCTGCCACTGACCAGCCTGTGCACAGAGGAAGAGCTGACACTCCAAGCGGTGCTGTCACCCAGCACTGCCTCAGCTCGGATCTCCTAAGGCGGTGGGTGCTCCAAGCAGGTAGGGTCTGGGGTGGCCAGGCACTTACTAGGTACGCGGTTGATGGCACGAAGGGGCCGCAGCACGCGCACTGTGCGGATGGCCGAGAGGCTCACGTTGTGTCCATCCAGTGAGTACTCCATCATGCTGGGGAGAAGAGGCGGAGGCTGAGGGGATATCCGGCAGGGAGAGCCACACCCATCTGAAGCAGGATGAATCACAGCCCCTGTCCCTCCTGTCCCTCGCCTCACAGGGACCCAAGCACGCCCATCCTGGCCCCATCTCCCACCTCATGGGGATCTAGCACGCTGTCTTGGCCCCCGTCCCTCCTGTCCCCCTGCCACACATCCATCTTGGCACCACCCTGCTGGATCCCAGACCTGCCCTCTCCTGGCTCTCTAGGAGCTCAGGACCCTAGGGCCAGTCCTAGCACGATGGGGTGACACCTACCCTGCCATTACTATGAAGAAGTCCAGCCTGTTCCAGGTGTCGCCCAGATAGCACTTCTGCCCAAACAGCCCCAAGGCCACCATCTTGATGACCATTTCCACAGCAAAGAAGGCAAAGATGAAGTCATCGAAAGCCTGGCAGAAAAGGCAGTTAGGACAGGGGGGCCTGAGCTCCTCCCCGCCCCCACTGCCCTCCCAGCCCCTCTGCTCCCTGCCCACGTTGCCCACCTCCAGGATGTGACAGCGCTCCGAGCGGCACTCCACGTCCTCACAGGGCCGGAACATGCCAAGGGTCACACAGTTGAGCATGATGACCAGCATGCTGATATGCTCGAACCACATGCAGGAGAAGGGTTAAGGACCACTCGGAGAGGACACCCCACGCTGCCACCCCAGCCATCTGGGTGCACCTTGCCCCAGCCTGAGGTGCGGTTCGACTGTGTCCCCAGAACACCCTGGCCACGGGGCCTCGGAGCAAGAATGCATGTCCTTCTGAGTGAGGCCACAAGATGGCAGCACAGGTCTGCGCTGGCCCAGAGTCCAAGGGTCTCACAGAAAGGATGCAGGCAGCCTCGCCTGCATCACTCAGACCCAGAGCCCTGCAGAGGGCTGCAACACATGAGGCCCGGGTGGGGGCAGTTCAGAGAGGCCAAGACCCCCACACGCCCCACCTGTAGAGCAACACTGACCTTTGAAAGTCAGCTGTGGGAAGAGTAGGCCCTGCCTGTGGGCCTCATCTCCTCATACCGTAGAGACCGAGAAGTGACAGGGACAGCAGCATCCACCCTCCATGGGGTCAGGCTGACAAGTGACCTTGAACAGGCTACTCTCCCCTCCCACTGCCCAAGGAGGCAACCGGGCAGCATCAGCACAGAGCTCCTGCCAACACGTGCATGTGCCCATTGCGATGAGTCTGTGCAGAGGGGCACTGGGGCCAGGGGATTGTGTGGCCTGTCAGGGGCTATGATCCTACCCCACAGAGGCACAAGCAGGACCGGGGCAGGGTGGGCCTGGGAGACCAATGCCTCTGTACAAGAGCTTCCCTTCCCTTGGCATTGGTCCTGGCTTGGAACTGAGGACAGGGCCAGGCTGGAGGGCCCTGTGGACCTCCTCCCAGGGTCCCAATTCTAACCCCTCTACCTCCCCAGCCAGACCCCCAGCCCACGGTGGCGCCAAGCTCCATGGCTTTGAGCCTCCGATGTAATTACTGTTCCCGCCGAGAGCGTCATAATTACACTTAATGGGTTCAGCAGTAACAAGAGCCTCTGCTGTAATGGGACTGCGGAAAACAGAAATCAGCCTCCCGCTAGGGCAGCACTGCTGGGCCCCACTCAGGGAGGTTGTGGCTCGAAGCAGTACCTGGCACACCATGCAGGCTGTTCTGTGCCGCCCTCAGCCCTGGACAGATGAGGTAGGAGGGGGACAGCAGGCAGAGGAAATGTGAGGCTGGGACCCCAGGGCCCTTGGGGCTCCCTGGCCTCCAGAATCTCTGCTGGTGCCTTTGTGTCCTTCACTGCTACCACCAGCACCTCTGGTGGAGCCGCCTTTGTGGGGCCTAGGACGTGAGGGCTGGGGTGTGCCGGGGTAGTGCTGTTGGGGTAAAACACAGCAGGCATCTATCAGACCCAGTGGGGACCCAAGGCAGGAAAGAGACTGTGTTCCACTAGGCCCTGAGGTACAGCAGGCAGCAAGGAACCAGAGAAACACAGAGGGGCTTAGGAAGGAGCCCTGGACCCATTGCTGGAGTCCAGGCCTGGAAGATGCCCAGGCCAACAGGCCTGTGGTCACTCTAAACACTGTGATAAGTCTCAGCCTCAGGCTCCAAATTCACAGCCGGCTCAACTGCAACCTCTTCAGTTCTTGGGGCTTGTGTATTTTGGAAGCCACCTTCCAGCTCCTGCAGCCCCTTCCAAGGCTGGCACACTCTCCCCAACAGCCTGGGTGGGTGGGGGGCTCCAGAACACCACCCCTAGGTCTTCTGGGAAGAGATCTTTCTGTAACTCCTCCAGGGAGCCTAGAACACAGGCCACCCTGAGAGCCGAGAGCGCAGGCCACCCCTAAAAAGGTCCCCTTCTTCTCCCTTGGACTAGGCCCACAGTTGCTAGTGCCCAAGCCCACGACAGTGCTCTTAGGACAAAGCTGGGGTGCTTCCCAAGGGGCTTGGCTCCAATGCATCCCAAATAAATGTCCCTGGCAGCCAGGAGGAGGTGACTCGGGACAGGAAGTGCCAGTGGCCTCCGCTGTCCATGGTGCTGAAGCAGCCTGCCCCAACACCTGTCCAGCACAGGAGGGAGGGGCTGGGAGACAGGATGCAGAAGGACTCTGTTGCCCCCACCCCCACCCCCAGGGTGAGACTGCCTTCTTTGAGGCCATTCCACCCACTTACCCCTCCCCACGCAGGGGACCTGGAGGAAGAACTGGACACTGCTCTCTTGAGATTCTTGAGAGAGTGCAGTGGCTGTTTGCCCTGTCCTCGGTCCAGGTGAGGCCATGTGCCCATGCTGGGTGGGGTGGCCATGGTCACCCCTGCACTGAGGTCACTTGGGCCTGGCAGGCCTGCCACTCATCTACCACTCATCTCCTATGCAAGCACATCAGCTCCCTGAGTGACTGGGCCCTGTGGTCCTTGGAAGGGGTCAACAGAGGTTCCTACAAAGGGCCACACACTGCAGCCAAGCATGGCCCTGGACCACTGGACCTCCATCCTTGCTGTCATGCTGCCTGGCCCAGCCCCCAGGCTGACAGGCTCTGGGGCTGGGCTGAGACCACCTGTCTAGTGACTCACACCCAGGCTAGAGAGCTGGGGGCTCAAGTATGCCCAATCCACCACCACCTGCCACTCAACCCCTCTAGACTTGGTTTCCCCTTTGTATACTTTCCTTCAGATGCTGGTCCCTCCCATAGGGGCTCATACTTCTGACAGGGGCTCTGTCCCTGGGCCCTTAAGTATGCCACAATGGGGGGTAGGGAGGAGTAGAGCGGATGGGGGAGGGCTGGGGAGCACAACAGGGCAGCAGTGGCTTGACATCCCCACCCAGGGGGCCCTCAAGATCTGAGTCCTACAACAGCTACAGCTCCTCCTCAGACCCACAGCCATGCTAGCTGGGGCCAGGACCAGCCCCTACCCTGCCCTCCCATGGTCAGGACACCCCCAGCTCAACAGGGTGCCTTCTGGGCAGTGTCATGAAGCTGGAGGATTAGAAGGATAAGATGCCCCAATCCCAACCCCAGCTCTAGTGCAATCTGCTCAGCTAGCTAAGCTCCATTAAGAACAAATCCAGAACAGCTTGACTCATAGGAGCTGGGGAAGGGGGATGACTGGGGTGGGAGGTGACGAGGCCACCATTAAGAAGGGGCATGCTGGGACTAAGGAGCCAGGATCTGACTGAGAGTCCACCCTGCAGGCCCCAGCTGCCTCACCTGGCCCCTCACGAAAGCCACTAAGCAAAGCCCTCTCAAATGGGGGCCCGGGGCCCAGGGCTGCTCCTGAGCCTGCTCTGCATAGTGATGCTCCTACAGCCTGGCCCCTCCTCCTGCTGACCATGCATGGCCTGCCCCCTCCTTCCACCACATCCTCCAGGGCACTTAACCTTCGCTTCCAATTTGCTAGAGGAGAAAGACATGTTTGTTAATGCAGGAAGCCCATCCTACAGAGAACAGGATGGCCCAGTGGGGCAAAGGCTCCCATGCATGGTGCATCTCAGGGTGCAGCTGCCTTTGTGGGATGGTGTTGCACCCAACCCCAAAGAGCCCAGGTAAGACAGCAAGACTCCATCTCACTCCAGTAAGACTGGCTATCACTGAGAATCTCAACAACAATGAATGCTGGAGAGGATGTGGGGGAAAAGGAATACTACTTCACTGCTGGTGGGAATGTAACATGCTACAACCACTCTAGATGGTTATTTGGAGATTCCTCAAAAAACTAAACACAGAACTTCCCAGGCATTCCACTCCTGGGCATCTACCCAGAGCACTGCAAGCCAGGTTACCATAAAGACACTTGCACACTCATGTTCACTGCTGCACTAACCACAAGAGCCAAGCTGTGAAACAGCTCAGATGCCCTGCAACAATGAATGAGTGGACCAAGCATGGTACATATATACAAGGGAATTTTACTCACCTATTAGAAAGATTATGTCATTTGCAGGTAAATAGACCCAGAAATATTATGTTATGTGAAGTAAGTAGGGCTCAGAGGAACAGACAGCATGTTCTCACTTATGTGGAAGTTAGATATAAAATATAAACATGCATGGTAACACGTACAGGGTTTACGCATATACACACCGACTAAAGGATGGTATACTTAGGAGAGGAGACCAGATGTGACTTTTCTGAATGAAGGGACAGTTTAGCAAAATCAACATCAGGAAGTGAAGCATGTCCTGGGGGAAGAGCGAAGGGGGCACTGCAGGGAGGGAAATGAGTACAGGCACTGTATTCAATGCACACAACGTGAAAAGCAGACTATGTAAAATGGAGGACAAGGGAGGGGTGACATTGTCCAAGAAGCATTGTGATCATAACCTGACTTATGGAATTATAACCCTTTGGTACAACTACTTAATAAAAATAGATATTAATACAATAAATATCGTTTGTGAGGAGCAATCAGGTTCTCATACATGTATGAAGCTGCTCTGTGAGGATATGTGGGAAGGTGAGGCATGGGTTGGGGCATGACAGAGGGTTGTGGAAAGAGCCAAAAGCTAAGGCTGTACCTCTACTCCCTCGCCCCACTGTTGTGGCTTTTGGCTTCTGCATCATGGAGGTGGGTCCTGTATATCTGATTATAGCCAGGCAAGTGTGGTCAGGGCAGGCTCCTGGCTCAGAGACCACAAGAGGACCAGGTTCTGGCTGGCTGGAGCACCAGGAGAGCTCTGCACCCACGCCCCCTGCCAGTCCAGGGAAGACATGTGGCTGCCACTACCACAGTCCTGGTGTCGGTGGGGCTTCTGCCCTCTCACATGCCAGTGGCCAGTCTTAGACAGGGTATCTGTAGATGGAACACCCAACAGGAACAGTCACACCTGGGGATGGGTATGCATCCTCCTGGAAAGGGCCAGGGTGAAGCAGGTGGGGCGCTCAGTAAGGGGGTATGGGGGGGCATAGGTGTCTGGGGTCTGCCCAGGCCCTCCCCCTGGAAAGGGTTGAGGCCATGGGGGGGGCTGGCTGGCGTGTTCCCAGGCCCTCCTCCTCCTGCACAGGTTGACTAGGAGACCCATACCTCAGCCTGTACCCTCAAGAAAGGCAGAATAGAGCGGTGTCTCAGACCCGGGGTGCGGGGGGGGGGAAGTTGGGCCTGGGGGCTTGGCCAGGTCCACCATACCCCTAGGGACGGCCTGTAGGCAAGCTCGGGTAAACCCGCTGCTCCCTTCCCTGGGGCACCCAGGGCTCAGGGTAAAGCTGGCATCCAGGCTCCCATGCCTGTGTCCTTCAGCCCCAGGAGCCTGCGGGGGCAGGAGGGTGCCTGGGAGTTTCCAAAAGTTGTCCTGTGGGCACTTGTCCGGCACTAGCTCCTAGGATGTGCTGATCAGGAAGTTTCTCTTCCTTCCACTGAGGCTGTTACCATGGTGACCAGCAGCTGAGAAGGCCAGGAGGAACATGAAGGCCCAATAAGGGCCTGCCAGGCCATCGTGGCTGCCAGGTCCCTGGGCTGGCCCACACCACCTCCGTGCCGTGGTCTCCAGGGAGAGGAGGACGTGCAGAGGGCCCTGTTTGTACTTGGGAAGGAGGGGTGGGCTGGCAGAGCAGGCACGATTCTATGGCCCTCTGTGGGGGTCATCTTACTGTACAGGAAGCGCCAGGGTGGGCAGTGGAGCCAAATGCCCCAGTCAGTCCCGTCCTGAGGGACAGAGTGCTTCCTGCTCAGATCTTCCGGGAAGAGGCGCACTCCACACCATGGCATGGGTGAGACCCGGATGCTATGAGACCCAGCAGTTCCTCCAACCCAGTCGCTCTGTTCTTGGGAGCCCCAGCAGCTGACTGAGGTCACATGGGGGGCAGGGCAGGATAGGGGTTCCTCACTGAGGACAGAAGTCCAAAGTGGAGATGGGCAGGCTCAGTTGCCTGAGTCCTACTCTACAGGACAAGCTTAGGCTCGGTGAAAATGTCACCTGTGCCTATTACAGACAGGGGCGCAAGCTCCTCACAGCATGAGAAGCAGGGTCAGGGGCAGCCAGGGCAAGCCAGGGCAAGGATGTTCTCTCAGTTCACCCTCTCTGTCCAAGATTCAAGGTCTTAGGCACCTATGGCTCCCTAGTGATCCTGACCCTTGAGGAGTCCCTAGCCACCCCCACCCCCTACCCCCACCCCCACCTCACCCCCCACGGGCCCAGGAAACATGGCTAGACAGCTGGTGGCCTGGCCCTGAGTGACTCACGCCTGGCTCTGCTGGGCTGGGCTGGGAGAGAGAGAGGTGAGCAGGCCAAACATGGAGCTGTTTGCTCTCCAGCCGCTCGGGTCATCCGGGGAGGTCTGTGGGAGAGGACCTCCCAGCAGGGAGCCCCGCCCAGCCCCAGCCCATCACACGGAGAGGGGCTGCCTGTGAGCAAAGGGCGGGCTCCAACTTCAGGGAGGTTCTTTCTCATGCCCAGCTCCTTATGGTGCCAGTGGCATCTAGAAACTTCATCCCATGGAGCTCTGCTGTCCCAACTCCTTCATAAAGCAGGGCCAGCAGCACAGCACTAGGCCTGGCTGGCACACAGACCATCTGTCATGGGCACAGGAGGGTGGGCAGCCAAGTGAGGTCCCGGGCAGCCTGGGCTGGGGCACGACCAGGCCCATACCAGCCATGTGCACCTATGTGCACACTGCCTGCTCCATGTGCCTCATGACATGTGTACACACACTCCTGGCCTTGACTCAGGGCTGGACCTGACCTCCCCAAAGCCCCTCCTTGGGAACAAGTGGGAAGGTCCATTTGCACACTGGAATCAAGGACATGCCAATAGCTTCCTCTACTCATGCAACTATTAAAAAAAAAACATGCTAATTAGGAGGAGTGCTAATGTCTCTGCTTAGCTCTTAATAAAGAGCTTGATTCAGGATCATTTCAAAGCATAATTGAGTAGAAAAGCACCTGATCCCATCCTCCAGTCACTGAGCCTTCAGAAAGGCAGGCTGTGCCCTCTGAGTTCTCATGGAGACCCCACCAGCCACATGGTGGCAACCTGCAACAGGGCTGGCAGATGGGGAGGGGGGCACCCCCCAGGAACAGTCCTGCCTGATCTCCATGTCACAGCTCTGGCCTGGGGCCTGCCACTGGTTTTGGAGCTGGGGCCTCCTCCCTCCAGCTGGCTTTATTCTGGGAAGAGGTAGGAGGAGCTGACCTCAGCAGGTGACATCTTCTTAGCCACCCTCCTGCCCAGCAAGGTCTCAGCAAGCGGCTTTGAACACCCACCTGAGGCATGGGAGAGCAACAGGAGCAGAGTAAACAAATCTGGAGGGGCCAGGAGGAAAATGAGGGCTGGCCCACAGGGACAGGCCTCTGGGGCCTGCTCTGCTGGAATTCTCTGGGCCAGAAATAACTGCCTGGGCATCTCTGCACAGCTGCCCATGGCCCGGATTAGTGACCCCAGGGGACTGGATGCTCCTCCCAAGCCTGCTCTACCCAGGTCTGGCTACTGCAAGAGAAGGAGGTACAGCTGGCTAGACCCCACATGGAAGTGGCTGGCCTGGGTGGCTTCTAGGGATGGCCATATGTAGGCCTTTGGAGCTACAGGCTGCCTTTGGGGTCAGGAGGCTGAGGAGTCTACCTCTCCCCTCCATCTCTAGTCTGCAGCTTCTCCTTCCTGTCTACCTCACCCTGGCACGGGCCCCATCTCAGTCCTACAGCCCCATTCCTCTCTTCCCCTCTCTGCAGTGGCGAGAGTGCATCCTTGCCCAGGAGGGGCTGTGCCCCATGCCCAGGAGAGGGACACCTCCCCACTGGTCCACACACTGCTGCCTTGTCCCTGAGGAGAGCTAAGAGCTTGTGCCTTGGGAGGCAGAGGTGTTCCCAGCTCCACTGCTCACCCCAGGCCTGAGCCCCCAAGGGTGGGCCTGAGCAGCCTTGCCCACTGCCCAGGCCCTCATGTCTGCTCACCACTGCTGACACCACACTCTCCACTCAGTTCATCTGACATGTGGCCTTCTTCAGGAGGCCTGGGCTCACCCATTACTCAGGCGCTTGGTGGCCTAACAGTCCCCTCTCCACAGGAGGCCAGGTCCCCAATAGCAGTCCATGTCCCTGGCCTCTACTTCCTACTGTCCACCCCTGCAAAGTCCCATCTCCCTACCAGTGTTGCTTGGCAACCAGGATTTTATTAAAAAGGAGGGAGACCTCTCTGCACGTCCTCAGGCCTGCTCGCCCAGCTTGTGGAAGCCCGCTCCAGGCCCTCCTGCCTCACCAAGCTGCAGGCCCAGCCTCACTCCTACACAGCTGGACAATGGTCCCTGCACCCCATGGGTACCAGGGGTCAGACAAGCGTTTTAGACATTTTGTCTCCCAGGTAGGGTCAGGAGCAGCAAGGGCAGCCACCTACTTGCCCACTTTCCTTCCTCCCCCTGCCCAGACTCGAGTCTCCAGGGACCACCCACCATCACTACTGATACAAGACCCCAGGTGGCAGTGGGGACACCACTAGACTCCCAGTCTAAAAAGAGCTACTTACTGAGGGTCTGGCCAGCCCAGGGAGAGGCCCAAGGAGACTGCTTCAGCAGAGGCCCAAGTAGGCAGTCTAAACAAGTCCTGGGGCCCTGGGAATGATGGCGCCTCACCCCCCTGAGCACCCACAGGCCTAGCTGGCAGCTGGGAGAGGCTGAACACAAGAAGTCCTGGGGCCCTGGGAATGATGGTACCTTGCCCCCCTGAGAACCCACAGACCCAGCTGGTGGCTGGACCCAGGGGCTGCCAGGTCCTCTTCAGGGTCTTCTGACCAACACGACCCCAGGAACACCTCACACAATGTCTGTGTCCGACAGCTGTGGGTACAGACCAGGCCACAACAACCCCTGCCCACTGAAGAAGCAGTGACTGCCTGGGCTGCCCACAGGTCAGCCCACTGTTCACTGCACAGGTAGACAAAGACCCAGCTTGAAGACCATGAGTTAAAGCTGGGTGAGATCTGCCCAAGATGCCTTCTTGCTCCTAAGCAGGCCCCACTGTGCCACCCTGAGCCCCAGCACCTGGGAACAGGGCAGCCCCCTCTTCTCTCAACTGCACCCCCAACCCAGCACTCTGTACTTCCTCTGGACCCAGAAAACCTCTCTGGATGTGGAGGCTTAACGTAAGCAGCATCCAGCCTTGGCCCTGTCCCCCCTTCACTAGCAGCATGTTATTAATAGCAATGACATTTTGAAAGGATGGCCAAGACCCTCAGAAAGCCTGATTTCAAAGTAAGACTACCTCCAAGGCCAGGCCTCTGACAGCCTGAGACACTCCTCCAAGGCTGGGCCTTTGATGAGGAAAGCCTCTGACGATGACATGAGCCTCCCCTCCAGGGCCAGGCCTCCGACTACAACCCTCCAAGGCCAGGCCTCTGACAACTCAAGCCTCCCCTCCAAGGCTAGGCCTCTGGCGACGCAAGACGCCCCCTCCAAGGCCAGGCTTGTGACATGAAATGCCCCTCCAGGGCCAGGCCTCCGATGATGTGAAACGCCCCTCCAGGACCAGGCCTCTGATGACCTTCTGCAAGCTGTATCCCCCAAACTCACAATCAGCCCCAGGCCCTGGATTTCAGAATGTGACTGTGTGGACACAGGGTCTCCATGGAGAGACAAAGGTAAAATGAGGTCCAAGTGAAGGCCTGTAGTCCAACAGGGGTCCTCAAGCATGCAGTCAGGACAAGGACACATGGAGAGGAAGACCTTACAAGGTCAGGAGAGATGCCACCTCAAGACAAGGAGGAACTACCAATGTAGTGGCACCGTTTCCGGGAATGGGTGGACTGCAGTACCAGGCCCCACACATCACACCCCTTTCCTGGACATCTTGGACAAAGACTGAAAGGTCATCGCACCACAGCAGCACCCAGCCGTGGGGTCCCTGACACACACACACACACACACACACACACACACACACCAGCACTGCCCTTTTCCTAGAGTGCTCACTGAGGCCATGTTGAAGAGAACTGAGCCTGGCTGGTCTGAAACCCCATCTGCCCTCCCCTCTCTACAGCACAGCCAGATAACAGAACACGGCGCAGCCAGCCCACCTGCTCTGCAGAGTCCTCCCCACTGGCCCAGCCCAGCCTGTCTGGACCAGGCACAGCAGGACCCATGGTGGGGCGTGGCAGGGGGTGCAGAGACTTCACAGTTGTGTCCAGCGCCCACACCCCAATATGAGGGAAGCTCCCCAGGCACTAATTAGAGCTCCATGTGGCGGCTCTGAGACGCTGGGTGTCAGGGCAGCTCCAGCACAAATATTTCAAACCACACAGCATTTGTGTTTAATGGGTTGAAATTCTTTAAGCCTAGAACCCAGCTGAGCCATTATGCCAGCCAATTTGCAGAAAAGTGGAAAGAGGCACACGTGGAGCCTTTACGTGGCTGGTCCCCGTGACTAGAGAGGGAGCAGGCAGGTGGATAGAAAGGGCTGTCCCAGGCGGGAGCAAGTCAGGAAGAGCATCACAGGGTGGACACACGAGGGTGCTGGTGGGAAGGTGGGGGAGCATGGTAGACTTGACACTGGCAATGACCACTGGGCAGGCTCCGGCTGTGACCTTGAAGGCTAGTTGGACATACCAGCTGCCCACAACTCTGCATTTCCTTCTTCCTCAGCTGCAAACCCAACCAGGGATTTTCCTTGAGAAAGAAAGGGCCTCATCATTATAGATGTGTGTGCCGGTCCTAGACCCTGAGAACCAGGTGGCAGGCATGGTGCTCATCACACTGAGGCAGGATGGTGACGCGGACAAGCGACACAGTCAATGGAAGAGGACAGACACAGGGTGAGGCACAAGAGCCAGCAGAGGGGGACTGGAGGACACCACTACTGGCCTCATGGTACAAACCAGGGGTGACCTCCTGGGGGTGAGGAGCTGCCACGGGCCTACTCAGAGCCCATCTGCTTCCTCCCAGAGGGAGGTGGACACTCAGACCCTGCACTCAGGAGGCCCTCACACTGCATGCATAGTGCAGGCTTTTGTCTTGGTGGGTTACACACAGTAGGGCCTTGCCTGAGGCAATTATGAGCTTGCCACACTCATAAGTACACACACACACAAGCTGTGCACAGCAGGCCCTGGGCACAGGGACCCACCACTCAGCCAGCCTCATGGTCCCCTGGCAGCGTGAGGCTGGTAGGAGGAGAGTGGGCGTCTCTTGCTGGCCACCTGCCCACCCACTGACCACAAACCTGGGCCCAGGGGAGTCTCCTAGCCAGAGCCACACCAATTTGTCCATCTGGCTCTAGGCCAGGTGCCCATGTCTGAATCGATCCCCTAACAACTTGATCCATTTTATCAGAGTGAAGTTCTTGGAAACCTGCAGGAAAAGGAAGGCTCTGTGAATTGTCTGAGTCACTTTTTTTTTAAAGCAAAAATGGGGCATCTCTTCCCTCCCCTATACAGCAGGCTCTCCACATGTTGTGAGTGTGTTCTGGAAGGTCCTGTATGTTCCAGAAGGTGCTGGCTGCCTCTGCTCATGGATAGCCTAATGCAGACAGGTCTTCCTCTCCAGAGCTGATGTCCCTGCTCTGGTCCATGGTCCCAGAGTTGGCCATGCCCTGGCTCCAGCTGCCCCCACTGGGAAATTCGAGTGCTGCCTCCTCCACCCCAAGGACAGTGTGGACCCCACCTCCCAGCAAGCTTGGCTGCTGGTGTTACTCCATCTCCTCATGGAAGGGGTGTGTCTTAGGGTTCAGCACCCCATGAGGGTGGGAAGGGGCTGTGCCCAGTGCCTAGGACCAGTGTGGCCTCCAGGTCTGGGGTGATTCCAATGGCTCATGTAGGGACAAGCACTCAGGAGAGCTGCTTCCCTCCTTCTTTGGAGCCCCATCCCCAAGTCAGGAAAGTGGGGTTCCTTCACATCACATTCCCATGACCAGGAAAGTGGGGTTCCACACATCACATTCCCCATGACCTGGAAAGTGAGGTTCCTTCACATCACATTCCCATGACCAGGAAAGTGGAGTTCCTACACGTCACATTCCCCATGACCAGGAAAGTGGGGTTCCTACACAGCACACTCTTCATGACCAGGAAAGTGGGGTTCCTACATGTCACATTCCCCATGACCAGGAAAGTGGTGTCCCACACATCATGTCCCCCACAGCCAGGAAAGTGGGGTCCCACACATCACATTCCCCACGACTAGGAAAGTGGGGTCCCACGTCACATTCCCCATGACCAGGAAAGTGGATCCCACATCACATTCCCTATGACCAGGAAAGTGTGGTCCCACGTGTCACATTCCCCATGACCAGGAAAGTGGGTGGTCCCACATCACATTCCCCATGACCAGGAAAGTGTGGTCTCCTGTGTCACATCCATCCACAAGGCAGCATGTGACAGAGAAGCCCAGGAATTTTCCCCATCACATATTACAAACTGCTGCCCTGGCTGCCACCACACTCCACAGCCCTGGGATCCTCAGGAACAGATGTGTCCCTCCTCCTGCTGAGTCTTCCTATTTGATAAATGCAGACATTTTTCATGAGAGAAATGTGTTAATACTAAGATGGCCATTACTCATATTTTTAGATGAATGAGTTAGTAAGGATTTTTAAATCTGCCAGTTTTAAGTTCTGAAAGCACAAAGGAGTCAAAGACCTCCTCATAGCCACTGGCTCCAGGGCCTTCTCACATGACAGAGTCCAAAGACCGTGTGAGAGCCACTGGGATTAAGGCCTGGCAAGCAGGTTCAGCCTTGCTTGGGAGGGGTGCCTTCAGGCATGGGTGCAGCATTGTTCTAAGGTTCCTGTGCACCCAGCTGCCTACCAGGCCTCTAACACACCACCCCACCTGCTGGCCACTGCACCTGTGCAGATACAGCCCTCAGAGTCTGAGCAGTGATGGCCCCACCTGGACACCTTTCTTTCCGGGGGCCCCACCCTGCTCCTGGCTGAGCCCTCAAACTCCCCAGGCACCCATCAGGAGGCCTGGCCTGGCATGGCTTCAGGCCTGTGGCTCCATGAATCATCCCAGAGCAGGCCAGGCCAGACCCTGCCTCACCTCAGGCACTAAGGAGAGCACCAGCATGCACTGGATCCTACAGTGACCTCAAGGGCACCGTGCTCCCTTTGGGAATGCCAACACATTCTAAGTGGGATGTCAGGCCACAAGCTAGCCACTGGCCTCCCCACAAGACATGAGCCAGCCTCAGGCTGAGGGACCACGGGAATCCTGCTTGGAGGGAGCTGACGCTTTAATAAGTCATGGAATTAGGGAATCCCTGGGCTCCCATTAGGAACTGCACAGCGTGCAGCTCTAGCTCCAGGGTTACCTGTTGTTCCTATATCTCAGGGCTCCCCCCCCCACCCGAGCCTCGTAGTGGGTGGGCAGCCTGTGCAGGCAAAGGTATTCCCTAACAACAGGGGCAGGTGTACCCCCCGGCTACCAAAAAGTGAACCTGTCCATCCAGTTTCTGTCCTCAGATTCAAATTTCATTTCTAGAAACTTCTGTGCTGCAGCCCCCATCCAGAGTAAGGTTTGAGATTTGATTTCCACACTTCAAGGATGTGGCTGAAGCCTATGACTGGCAGGTGTGCCAAGTCCTCAGACCTCTTCCGCTGCCACTCCAGCTCCTCCAAGTCGGGGGAGGGGGGTGGTTGGCCGCAGAGTTCCCCAGAGCAATTGTAAGAGCCTTACAGGTGGGGGAAGGGGCACAAATGTGGGAGGAAGGCCTGGAAGGAGGGAGTCAGGGTGCAGCTCAGGGGGAGGGGGCATGGACACTCTGGGAGTGGAGAACCAGGCTGGACATGAGAGCCTCCCATCCTGGCCTCTCCCAGTGCCTCCGGGCCCACCCTCAGGCTCTCTGGCACCAGGGCTGCAGTGCCTGACATGAGGCAAGCATGAGCTCCCCCAACAAGGATCCTGGAGTCTCCTACAAGCCTCCTCCAGCCCCTGGAGGTGTGACCCATCCCCAAGTGAAACAATGCGCCACATTCATGCAAGAGTGGCACACAGCCCTCTGCCAGGGGGTCAAGCTGAGGGTCCTGCCTCACAATGGCCCCTACCCTCTCTCCACACAGCCCCTATAACCCAGGTGGCTTCACCAGAAACCAGCTCCCCAAGCCCCAAACTACAAAGGATGGACCAAGAGGAATGAGTGCTGACTCTGCTGGTGTGGCAACCAGGAAACTAGCCCAGGCCCTGAAGAGGAAACTGGGTTTTTGTAAATTCTGTGCTGGGACTTGAACTCTCAGCCTCTCGCTCTTGATTGGCTTTTTCTTCTTATGGCTGGTACTTTACCACTTGAAGTACACCTCATTTTCTGCTTTTGTTTCTGGCTAATTAGATTTTCAAGGCTGTGTCTACCTGGACCGACTTCAAACTACAGGTCTCAGATCACAGCCTCCTGAGTAGCTAGGATGACAGGCATGAGCCACTGGCAACTGGCAAAATAGTTCCTCATTACAGTTAGAAAGTCATCATCAATCCTCAGTCCTTAGAGCCCCTAGGGGCTCAGGGCATGGGGTAGGGGGTGGGGCTCCCCCACCTCCATCCCTGCTTGTCTCCCCAGATGACCGGTGAGCCCATCCAGTTTTGCCAGATTTCCCCAAGTCCCAATCCCATTGGCTGCGGGGGTGCCTGGCTGGCAGGACCGCCTGGCCATAGCATGACCTCTGAACCCTATTCCAGAGAGGCCTGGAATGTGCAG
Organism: Perognathus longimembris pacificus; assembly: GCF_023159225.1. NCBI lineage: Eukaryota > Metazoa > Chordata > Mammalia > Rodentia > Heteromyidae > Perognathus > Perognathus longimembris. The sequence goes on along the minus strand of NC_063183.1, from coordinate 946,118 downwards.
GGAGGGGCAGCTGCCCTCACAGAGGGCTCTGTGGTGGGAGCTGAATGAAGGTAGGTAGTACTCAGCTGACCTAGGGTGGTCCTGGGGGGCTGAAGGGGTCCTGCCATGGCTGCAGGGGGGGTTCAGAGTCCTGGCCCCACTCAGCACAAACTTGGCAGACCCCACACCCACTGGGCAGCTAGCACAGGGCAGGCAGCAGGGAGGCACTGGGAGGAACAGGCGGGGGCTCAGCCCCCACCCCTGGGATTCCAGCTCTGCACATAAACAGTCTAAATTAGGAATTAAAACATCCCTCGATCCCATCCCAACCACTGTCAGGCAGACCATATTTCAAATGAACAGGAAAACACCCTGGCCATAAGCCCTAAACGTTTAACGTGGTGTACCGTCTGCCTGTGGGTGCAGCCAGACATGGACATGGCCAGCTTGTCCTGGGTCCAGGCCTGGGGTGCAGATAAAGGTCCCCCCACCAGGACAGGCTGGGCAGGTCTGTCCAAAGCACCCTCAACCACAGTGGTCAGCCTGCCCGGGTACCTGGACATCTCCCAGCCTCCTCAAACTTTCCCAGTCACTCACTCACAGGCTGAGCCTCCTTGCTACCAAGGGGAGGAAACCCCAGGGGCAAGTACACACAGCTGGGAGGGCGGAGGAGGCGGGGGTTACAGCATCCCTAGCTGGGCTCCTCCTGCAGGGCTGTCTAGTACAGACCAGGGCAATGGAGGCCCAGAGAGGAGCTGGCCCTGCAGGTCCCCGGCCAGCGTTCTACCTTGGGGGGGCCCTGGCAACCTCAACACCTGGCTCAAGAAGGGCACTGATCGCCACCCAGCTCCAGGCTGGCCCAGCCCTCTGTGCTGTCCACCAGCTCTCCAAGGCTCACAGGCCTGAGAATGGCCCAGTTACTACCCCGCAGGAGGGGGTCTTGAGGACAACTGGCACTCCTACTAGGTCCAAGTGGACAGAGCTGGCACAAATGGGCAGAGGGCTTGGGCCCTGCTAAGGGTGCACATGCTTATCTCCAAGGAGCAAAGCGCTGCAGTGGCTGTGGACGTGCCAGATGAAGAAGCCCCAAGGAGGCTAAAGCCCATCTTCCCTTCAGGAGGGAAGACCTGCCTGAAGGTGGGCAGCAGTGCCCACTGCCTCGGGCCCGACAACACAAGTGGAGAAAGAAGGAAGCCCACTGGCCCAGGCTGCCATGTGAGCAGCCGCCCCCTCACATGCCCCATTACCACAATGCTCTGCTCCCCACCTCAGGCCAGGCCAGCAGGGCCAGAGCGCCAGGCACTGAACCTTGCAAACATGGGCCAAAATAAACCCTTCCTCCTTTGAATTGCTTTTCTCAAGCCTTTGTCACAGTGACAAGACACGAGCCCCACAGGAGCTCAGGTGGTCCCCAAGCAAAGTAGTGGTGTGGACACAGGCTAGAACCCCCCAGAACCAGGCCTGTCCCGGCACAGCATGTGAGGAGCTGCTTGGAACAAAGCTGCCTGGCCCTTCGCATCCACAAAACTGCGATCCTCCCAGATCTCCTACCAGAGTGCTTCTAAGCAGCAAACAGAGGTGCAACCTCCATGTGGTCTCCTGGAGGTCACCCCTATGTTTCCCCATGAGGCTCCTGGGTGACTCCTACAGAACCCAAGGTCATAGGTGAATAGTGACAGGACAAGCTGCTGACCTAAGAGGACCACCAGATGATGGAAGGCACATGCCAACTGCTCTTTTCTCCAGAACAATCCACACCCTTCTGCCCCTTCACTGCCTGGACAAGCTACTTGCTGAACAATGGAATGTGTCATTCAGGACCCCTTAGCATTGCTCCAAGCCCTAGCTCTGGACAGGACCTCAGAATCCCAGCCCTCAGTTCTGCCCACCACGCACGCAGCCCCAGCTCTGGCCTAACACTTGCACTGCTCCAGCTCCTGCCCACTGTCCTGGCTCTGCCCACTGCCCGAGCCCTACCTACCGCACAAACTGCCCTGGCTTCAGCCACTGCACACACTGCCCTAGCTCCAGCCCATTATACACACTGCCCTAGCTCAAGCCCATTGTACACACTGCCCCAACTCTGCCCATTGCACGCACTGCCCTGGCTCTGCCCTGGCTCTGCCCACTGCCCCAGGCCTACCTACCACACGCACTTCCCTGGCTCCAGCCCACTGCACGCACTGCCCCGGCTCGGCCCTGGCTCTGTCCACTGCCCCAGCCCTACCCACTACACACACTGCCCCAGCTCCAGCCCACTGCATACACTGCCTCAGCTCCAGTCCACTGTGCACACTGCCCCAGCTCTGCCCACCAAGTGCACTGCCCCAACTCTGCCCACTGCACACACTGCCCCAGCTCAAGACCACTACACATACTGCCCTGGCTTTGCCCCACTGCCCATACTGCCCCAACTCTGTCACACTGCACACAATGCCCCAGCTCTGCCCCGCTACCTGTACTTCCCCCCAACTCTGGCCTACTGTGTGCACTGCCCCAGCTTTGCCCACTGCATGTACTGCCCCAGCCCTGGCCCACTGCATGCACTGCCCAGTTGATGGAGCATGCTACCCTACCATGCCAGTGTAGGCTTCCAAGGGTATTTGGAATGGGTCCTCTGGCCTGCTCCTCATCCCAGTTGTCTCCCTAGCAGAGCCCAGGACACTGGATCTGTCCTCCCTGTCTGGAGGACCCCATGTGGCCTTGGATGAAGGGGACATCCCAAGGGCCAGGTAGGTGGGGCTGGGAGCAGTCCTGAATTGCACTAAGTGGCTTTATGTAAGCGGGCAGCAGGCTCCTGGGGCCAGACCGGTAAATGGGGAGCTGGCCAGGGATTAGTGACAGGCGTTGCCACAGCAACCCGATTAGAGAACATGCTGGTCGGGAGCACAGCTCGGCCTTCCACGCGCTTCCGTAGCGCCTGCTCGGCAAAGGTAAGAGGAAACCCCAGAGATTCATTAGCAACAGGTTCCCATGGCAACCGCACCAAGCTCATTAATATTTTTTTTTTTATTCCAAGTGTGGGTGTTGAAATCCTCCGGAGAACTGATGGAGGAATGGATGCCAGGCAAACACACGCGCCAGCTACTCCCACCCGGGGCCCAGGCACCACGGCCTGCCAGCAATACCTGTCCCCACCCCACCTGTTCCAAGATTCTGCAGAGAGAGGCAGATAGCCAGGATGGTCTGTCAGCCAAGGTCCAGAGCCCAGGGGCCACACTAAGACTCCTCTTCTAGATCCAATGGGTAGTGGCTGGCCCACCTACACACCGGTGTGGCTGCCACGATCTCAGGACAGTGTCTAGGCACCTGAGGCAGAAGCCCAGGAGTTAAGTGGTCACAGCTTTCCCTCAGATGGCCAAACACTGCTCTTCCATGAACTGAACATTCTGCTCCCCAGGACCCTGGCCATCCACAGAAGCCCCTTCAGTGCCAGAGGTGGCTGCAGTTTGCATGTCATGTCCATCCACAGACTCACACAACACAGCCCACCACTCACACAACAGAGCACATCTTGCCCATGAAAAGGAATTGGAGCCAGGCACTGGTGGCTCCACCTGTCTGTAGTCCTAACTACTCAGGAGGCTGAGATCTGAGGATCATGGTTTGAAGCCAGCCCAGGCAGGAAAGTCTGTGATACTTTTATCTCCACTTCATCACCAAAAAAAGTTGGAAGTGGAGCCATGGCTCAAGTTGGTAGGGTGATTGCTTTGAGCAGAAAATGCTCAGAGACAGCACCTAGGCCCCAAGTTCAAGACCTAGTTAAAAAAAAAAGCATTGGGCACTACAACTTGTCACACATGGACGAACTGCAAACCAGAAGCTCAGTGGGCACCATCACCTAGAGGCCTGTGCATGATTCCTGCACACAAATCCTACCAGGGCGATGCAGATCTGAGCAGCAATCAGTGTGGAGCAGATGGGAATGTCTGCTTTGTACATGGTGCTCCTTGCTGGAGAGGGAACATGGGGGTTACTGGGGAGCTGGCTATAATGTGAACGGGATAAAGACACGGGTAACAACTTTTACATGTTTCTGTGGCACACAACCCAGAGCCCAACAATGGAATTTGGAAAAGTAGCAGCCTGGGCCGCCATGGAGCCCCTAGCCCTGGGCCCCAGTGGCACAGCCTGCGATGGAGCCCTGCTGGAGCCCCTGGCCCACTCAGCACCACCAGTGCTTAGCTTTGGCATCTCATGGGCAGCACAGCCAGAGCCTCGATAAGGGAAACAGGATGCCCTGACACTCCCGTATACCAGAAAGCATCACCTCTGAATAACCATGAGGCTGGGAGAGGAGCCTCCTGCAGCAAAACACAGCTCAGCCCCAGGGGTGGTGGGTATATGGGCGACTTTATGGGACACAGAGCAAGCTCCACAACACTCACCTCCCCTAGACCCTGGTCCCTCTCACCAGACAGGAAGATGCCCAGTCCCAAGGCCATTCTGCCACTGGGGGACTGACAGTCCTCCTCCAGTCCTTGCCCACTAGAAAATTACCACCTGTGCCTTTGAACTGATGGCTGTGATCCACACCATTTTCAGCACAGGCTCCCACTATCACATGGTCTGGCCAGACCTGAGACATTCTTTGATGTTTCCCATCGGCTCTAACATCCCTGGCGCCTGGGTTTCTTGATATCTGTCCCAGGCACAGAGAGCATTGGCAGAGCAATGTCAGCTCCGGGGTGGAGGCCCCTGGGTTTGCGTGTTCCTCCATTCACCACCTCCTCACAGAGGTGGCCTCAGTAGCTAGGGCTGCTTCCTGGAGGGCGGGCAGGCCAGTCCCTTACGTCCTAAAGCTGACATCAACCATGGGTGAGAGGTTCTAAGCCCTGGCACTGACTGGTGATCATCACAGGTCCAATCTAGTTCCTGAAGCAAACAACACAGCAGGAAGGGGCCAGGGCTCTTGCTAGCACCTGCTTATAGTTGAGCCTGCTTGTGGCAGGCAAGCAGGCAGGCACAGGACGGGGACGGGGGTGAAATGATAGCCCTCCTAGCTGCCACCAGTCAGTGGGGTGCCCAGCCGCCTCAGGGACAGCCCAGGGCCATACGGGTGTGGGAGGCTGCTGGGCTTCCCTGTCAGCCAGGAAGAGCTGGTCCATTTCAATGAGGCACTAATGCAGGCTGACTCACCAGACAGTGGCTGGACAGGTGTCTGCTGCCAAAGACAAAGGGACATAGGGACAGTGCCATGTGGCTCCAGGGTTGCCCTGAAAGGCAGCCGCCTGGACATCTGGACACCTTTCCTGTTTGTCTGGCCTTGACTTGTGAAGCCAGGCTTGGACACTGGGTGCAGGCTGCTCAGGGATCCAGCTTCCCTGGAGGACAGCACTGCCCCTGGAGGAATACGACCAGCATCAGACACCGATATCCTCCCTCCCAGGCACTACATAGATACTGGGTCCCTGCCAGATCCTGCAGAGTTGGGTAAGGACCACTCACTACCAGCTGCAGGCAGGTACCCTGAGCCCTGCCATAAGGCAGAAGGGGCCTTCCTCACCCTCAGCCCCACCCCCACCCAGAGCACAGGACAGGCAGGCTGGGCACAGAGCCCAGGGACACAGCCACCTCGAGCATCAGACACTCCCTTGAGGGTTTGGCCAGGCAGAGCCACAGCCCATCCAAAAGGAGCCAAGGGCAATGCTAATGTGGCCCCAGGGTTGCCCACCGAACTGCATGAAGTTGCTCCCAGTGACCTCAGCTCATGCCCACATGCTACTGAAAGAGCAGACAGACCCCCAGCCTGGCTGGACCACTGCCTGCCCAGGAGCAGAGATGGCCAGCCTCAGTAGTGGCCTTAGTGCCCCTGCCCCACCCAGTGTGGCCTCCAGTTCCTCCAGATCCTCACTAAGCAAGCTTTAAGGCTGGAGTCAGAGGTTCAGGCACCAGCCACTTCCTTCCTGGCCACCTGTGGACACCACCATTCTCCACGGATGCCGAGAGGCCATGAGCCTGCCCCTTCTCCACAGAAGCTGAGAGGCCACAGGCCTGTCCCTTCTCCACAGAAGCTGAGAGGCCACAGGCCTGTCCCTTCCCCATGGATGCCCAGAGGCCACGGGCCTGCCCCTTTTTTCCACAAACACTGAGAGGCCACGGGCCTGTTCCTTCTCCATGGATGCTGAGATGTCACCAGTCTGCTCCTTCAGACACATGTGCAGCAACTGGAGATGGACATCATCCAAGCCTGCTGCTGCTGGACTCAGGATACCTGGCCTAGGGCCATGGCTAAAAATTTCAGATACCATCTCCCAACTGTCCCCCTGAGGGGCAGAGGAAAAGTCCGGGACTATCCTGGATCAAGGAGACGGGGTGGATGCTCTAGCTGTGTTAGGGTCCCAAACTCACAGAGATGCCTTGGAGGACTGCCCTGTGGGGCAACCAGCCCCATAGAAGTTCTCCTGCAGACACTGCCCAGTGTGTGGGCTAGTCCTGATGGGTGCTTCCCAGAGACCCCAGGACTGGGGTGATAACAGCACCTGACTCCCTCTGGAGGCCCCTATCCCCCAGCAGGGCCTTGGGCCTACACAAGGAGCTGGCTTCCCCTGGCTAAGAAAGTGTTCAGGATGACGAATTTCACAGCTGATTTTCCCGCTCTCCAGGGGCCTGCTCCTTGTCTCTGAGCCTGACACTGCCAGCATTTAGCTGTGATGTGTTCTGAGAGGACGCCTCCTCCCATTGGTGCTCAGAGAACTTTCTGCCCACTGCCTGTTTACTGGGGTGGGGTGCTTGGGGCACTGCTGGGAAAGGGGCTATGCAGGTGTGTAGGGCCTGCCTCGGAGACCCTCGTGGCTGGGCAGTGTGTGTGCCACAGACTGGGCTGGTGTCCTATAAAAAAGCAGTACAGGTACAGGAGGGAAGTACGAACAGACATTTACTCCTGCACTGGTTTGGAGACCATAAGCCCACAGCCCAGGGCCTGCTCCACAGGAAGGACACAGGCCCAAGGATGGCCTGTCCACAGAGGTGGTCAGCTTCCCTCGGGGAGCCCAGCAGACCCAGCCCTCACGAGGGCCTCCCACAGGTGTCACTCTCGGTGTCACCTGCCCCTCTCATCTGCCACCTGTCCCTCATTCACCACCTATATCTCATCCACCATTATGACTTTGGGGGACAGCAGGCGGCTCACCCCAAACGATGCTGCTCTGTGGAAAACCCACCAGAGCCACCCTCCTCCAGTCACCATGCTCAAAGCCACACACTAAAGTGAAGGCCAGGGAAACCCAAGGGAACTGAGTAGCACTCAGAGCCAGGGATGGGAGCAGCCATGGTGACAAGTTCTGTGCCACTGGCCAGCCAGAGCTGTCCAGCTGCCATGCTGCCCCATACAGAACTGATCAGGCCAACAGTCTCTCTCCCTAAGGCATACGCAGCCACTGCTCCCTCCAGTTGCAGCCCCCCTCCCCTGGAAAATCCCTCTGCCATCATCAAAGAAGGGAGTAGGGGTGATAGGATGGGGAAACCAAGGCAGGCAGGATGCACTATCAGCCCCCTACTGTGATCAGATCCCATGAGAATCACTCACTTTGGTCCTCACACCAACAAGAGATGACCCTCACACACACATCAGGAGCTCACAAGATACAGAGGGCTGGAAAGGGAAGGAATAAAAATAAAGAGAGATGCTGGCAGAGTCCAGAGGGGGACAGGGGGACCAGGCGAGCCGCTGCTCCTGCCAAGAATGTTCTATGTGCTGCTGGGGTTGGGGCATGGCGGCCACAAAGCTTTTCCATGTCCAGAAAGAAATATGGGTCCCATACTACCCAGAAGACTAGCCTAGGGGTGCACCCTGGCTCCTTGCCCCCTACTGTACCCTACAGATAATGCCTGCCACAAGTGGTCTGTGGCCAGCCTCACCTAATGCTCACCTAGGGCTCACCCAGTACCTGGCAGTTTCCCACACATGACAGAACGCAGACACCCCAGGATTGATGACATGGCAGCAGGGGAATCTGACCCACCTAGGGAGGGCACAGGTCTCCATCCTGGAATGACACAGGAGGAAGCAGGCTCAGGCTAGAGGACTGCACCAAGCTACTTTCTCTGGTCAGTCCAAGGGCCATCCTGCCAGCAGGCAACCTGACTGCCTCCAGGAGCAGAGGAAACAGCGAAGGCACTTCTCAGTCCCCAGCCTCACAAGGGCAGAGGTGAGGTTGCCAGGGACATTGATGAGGTACTGGGCAGCATCATGTGTGCAAAGAGGTCCTCTGGGGACCCTGGAACCCTCCCTCCTGTGTGAAGCCAGAAAGGGTGGCGCCACCCCACTCAGGGCTGTCTGCTTCGCCATGCTGAATGGTGCAGAGGCCACAGCCATGTTACAGGGAAGCCTGGCACGTGCACACACACGTACTGCCATCCAACACACTCATCAATGTTCCCGGCTAATCGCCCTTGCAGGCTTAGAGAGCACCACCCTCACCTCACTTTGACCTGCCTCCCCACAGCTACCCCCCAGGGGCTCGGGAGGCAGGCAACTCTGGCCCTGAGCAGCCACACAGAGGCAGTGGCACACACCTCTCTATTCTGTCAGGACTTTGGAACAATCGGCATGCAGCTCAGGAGGACATGTCACCCTGGGCAGACAGAGAGCTCTGAGGATGGTGCCTGGACCTCCTGCCAACTCTCAAGCCTGGCAGGGGGATGAGGGCCAGCCAGGCTCCTTTCCTCCCTGCCCCATGCCCTGGACTAGGCCTTGTCTGGGATCTGGCACAGTGAGCTACATCGGCTGCCTTGACGTCTCACTTCTGCAAGGAGGGTGGCCAGTCTCAGGCTTGGAAATTCAACCTGGGCCACAGGACTGAAGGTTGCTCCTAGTTATTCCTGGACTAACCATTAATGGAGGACAGAGGATTAGATACCCTTTAGAAGGAACAACACTCCAAGTCTGGCCTCAAAGCCTGCCGCCCCTTCGTGGCAGGCTCAGCACAGGCTGACATCTGCAAAAACAAAGGTAATGGATGTGTGCCTGACCTTGACTGAGCAGGGCTGTGATTTGGACCTGGCAACCCGCCGGCCAGGCTGCTGAGGATTCGCCCCGTCTCCTGCATCCCTTCACATTCTGACCCTGGGAGGGGAGTCTGCCAGAGGCTCTCAGAGCCTGGCCCACAACACATGAGGCAGGGGGCAGGGGGGGAGTGCCAGACCACCCTGAATGCTATGTGGACCAGGGAGGCCATCCTGGGCCTGCAGCAACAACCCTTCAGCTGAGGACTGAGTGTGATCCCAAGCTTCCTTCATAGCCTCAAAGGTGTGGGTCACCCACATCTCCCCACCTTTACCACTGCCCCAGCTTCCATCTCTGCAATGCCCTCTACAAGCCCTCCATGCCTACCTTGCCTCAATAACCCCCACCCCCACCCCAGGCCTGGCTCCAACACTGTCCCATCCTGGAGGTGCTAGGATAACCCACCACTGCTCTCCATGCCTCAGCCCACGGCTTCACACTCCCTGGAGCAGCTCTGGGTTGGGGCCCTGAGTTCCTGAGATAACCCACCACTGTTCTCCATGCCTCAGCCAGTGGCTTCACACCCCCTGGAGCAGCTCTGGGGTCGGTCCCTGAGTTCCTGAGATAACCCTCCACTGCTCTCCATGTCTCAGCCCATGGCTTCACACTCTCTGGAACAGCTCTGGGGTTCCTGAGCTCCCAAGATATCCCTCCACTGCTCTCCACACCTCAGCCACAACACTGCTTCAGGGAGCAGCTTCAGGGCCCAGGATCCTCAGGCCCACAGTAGACAGGACTGCCTTGGATTCTCCTCGCCATACCCCTTAGCCCACCTTCACTTCCCATCAGCTCCATTTCCTAGCCAACCCAGGGCCTTGGCACATGCCAGTCCTGATGCCTAGATACTGCTCCTACTTCACCAGCCCCTGCTCACACTCAACCAGCCGCTCCAGCTGACCCATCCCAACCTCCACAAGCGATGGCTGATTGCCAGGCAGGTGCTGATGGAGAACCCCAGCCCCAGCCAGGGGGCCTTTGCTAAACAAAGGAATCAAGGCTGCTGTTCACAGGTGCTTCCACCCCACTACACACCCCAGTGTCCCCAAACAGCCTCCAAAGGGCTGGCCGGGGAGGCTCACAGGGGCCTGGAGCATGGGGCCTTACATGACACCCATGTGGTTGAGGCTCAGGGTTGCCCAGACCAGAAGACAGGGCGGTAGGCTCAGACACCACCAGTGACCATTAGGAATAAGCAGGCAGAAAGCCAAGTGGAGGAGCTACCATGTAAACCCAGCCCCACAAGACACCCCAGGGCCTAGGAAAATCCTTCCCAAACACAAGGTTTCAGGGCCACCCTCAGATGCCCAAGCAGGTCTTGGAGGTGGACTCTGGAGCCCATGCATACCATGACCCCCATGCAGAGCAGGTCCATGCATGTCACGTGACCCTGTGTGTGGGGTAGGGAGGAGGGAAAGTGACATTGTGGGGTGTGTCCACAGTGCTCTCCTCAGCACCTCCGGGACCAATGGAGTGACAGTTGGGCAGAACACAGCAGCCAGATCCCCTCTGCCTCCACATTCTTGTCTGAGTGCCGCCAAGTCCCAGCCTGCTAGGTGCAAGAGAGGCCAGCAGCTGCCCACAGGGTCCACCTGAGCATCCTAAGTCCAGGAAAAGACACAGCCAGTGCTAGAGGGGGATGGAACCAACACAGTGCCAACCTAGGGCTGGGGTCCAGGACACCCCCAAGGGATAGGAGAGGCTCCAGAGGCCAAGCCACTCAGGCAGACAGAACCCTTTCACTGCTGAGTATCTCTGGCTGAGTTCAGGCCCAGGAGTTCTCTGAAGCCATGCTACCTCCAGCACTAAGAGCCAGCCCTGAGATTGCTAAAATGGACAACATGAGAACACACAGGGCAGGCAAGGTCAGGACAAGGCCAGGCCCCCTACAAACCGGTGTCCCCTGAGTCCTCATGGGACAGCTTCAGGCTGCCTTCAGCTTGGGCACTGGCAGCATCAGAAGTAGTGAGATGAGACATCTCAAAGCACTGACTCTGTGTGTGTGTGTGTCCTGGGGCTTGGACTCAGGGCCTGAGCACTTTCCTTCTTTTTGCTCAAGGCTAGCACTCTACCACTTGAGCAACAGCGCCACTTCCAGCTTTTTCTTTGAATGTGGTGCTGATAAATCAAGCCCAGGGCTTCATGCATGCTAGGCAAGCACTCTACCACTAAGCCCCAAGCACTGATTTTTAAAAGATGTCATAAGGACTTAGGCCTGTTCAGTCAAGGAGGTACCGAACTTATGAGCCTCCATGTCATGCCAAATTCAACCTAGCTCTGCCCTTGACCTTGGCATGTCCTTTGCCATTCCAGAGCTGGGTGACCCAGGGCATTTGGTGTCTGACCCCAGAGGTGGAAAAGCTTTTAAAGGACCTTTCTGACAGTCCTACCATCCCCTGGTGTCCAATGGGCAGCTTCGTGCCCCTCAACGCTGGCCTCCCCTCTCACAGGACAGGAGAGTGGCCTTTCCAGCCTGTGTATCCTGGCAAGTCCTTGCCTGCTGTGCTGGGACACCAGCAGCTGCATCACAGGCAGCTAGGAGTCAAGCGCCTGGGGGAGCCGGGGCAGAACATAACCCAGCCGAGCCGGCTACAACACACGGGGCCCACCCACCTTCCTCTATAAATAAGCCTGTGTAGGAGCAGCAGTACTCGCCCCAAAGTTCCAGCCCAATTGTATTTTTAAAGAGCAGAGTAAATCAATCAAGACAAGGTCTGTCCTTGGAGACTCCTTTGCCATGGATAGGAGCCACCCCTAAGGCCGGACCAGAACCACATGTGTGGTGCTGGGAACCTGGGGGTTCCAAAGAGATCCAGGGCTGTGGGTCTTTCCTACCTGCCCCACAGAGACCCCAATGGGCCTCTCAGACACCCATGGGAGCCAGCAGAGAAACATCGTCAGAGTGGGTTCTCAGCAAGTTCCGCTTCCCTCCCTGTGGAGCTGACCCTCCCAGGAAGGACAAAGAGTCTAGCCAACACCATTCCCACCTATAGGAGACACCCAGGGCCTGGGAAACACCCTCTGGCCACAAGACCTGGAGAGATGCTGGCCAGGCCAACAGCCCCCAGCCTCTTACAAAGTCCTCCTCCCAGGCCAATGGTTCCCAGCTCCTGGCCTCTTACAAAGATCCTCCACCCCCTAGGCCAATGGCTCCTAGCTCAGGGACTCTTATGAAGAACCACCCCCCAAGGCCAACAGGCTTCCCCCCTCCCAGCCTCTCACAAAAATCCTCCTCCAAAGCCAATGGCCCCCAGCTCCTGGCCTCTTCCAAAGTCCCCCATCCTCCAACTCCCAGGAATGCGAAGTCTTGGAAAGCCTCAGCCCACATGGGCTTCCCCAGTAAGCCAATCCCCCACCTGTCCAGGCGTGCCAACTTATTTTAGGATCTCCCTGAGGCCCAGACACACCCTCCACCAGGCCTGACATCTGCTAGAGGTCAGGTCAGTCCCCACACAGCCCTCTGGACAGATGCAGGGCGATCCTGGAGCCCAGCTCCATTGTCTTCAGATGGCTCTGAGCTCCCAAGGCTAGTGGGATGGTCAAATTCTGCCAGGAGGCACAAAGGGTAAGGACAGTAGGAGCCAGGCAGGGTTCCTGGAGATAGGTGGTAGCTGGAGGGAGAGGGCAGAAGACCTGTCTGTCACACCAGGTAGTCCCACCAGAGGCAGGCCCAGCTCTCCAGGCCCTAGCCATGAGCACTCCTTCACCTTCCAATACTCTTCCCAAGGGCAGGCAATGATGAACTCTCTCTTTGGGCTACAAGGGTGTCCTCCTGGGCCATGAAAGAACCCAGAGAGGAGACTCAGGCCAGGGGGCATGGCCAGCCACAATCCTCAGCTCTCAAGGGAAACCTTCCACCTGCTCGAGACAGGCAAACTCCTCTTTCCCTGCATCAAGCAATGCAAACAACCTGCTTGGATCCTCTGGGACCAGGGCACCAGGGTCAGCCCCAGACTCCTTGACTACCAGAGGGCAGCTCAAATTGGGGCTGGGAAGAGAAATCCAGGCATGCTCAGCACTTTCTCTGCTGGTGTGCACAAACTGGGAAATGACAAGAAAGCTCTGGCATGGCTATCCTCCGTCCCACCCCTAGGGCCGGTGGCACTGGTGAGCGGCCATCACCACCCCCAACAACACCACATCCCCACTCCTCTCCATCCTTGAGACCAGAGGAAGATCCTGACCTTAAAAGATGCCAGCAGCAAACGTCACCTGGGCTGCAGGGATAAAGGTAGCAATGGGGCCTAACACCAGCTCAGGGACGGCCACAGCCCAGGCCTTCGGCCCTGGGACCACCACAGCAGAGCTGAAGCTGACTCACACCATGTTTGGATTTGAGAGAAGAGAAACACGGGCTTTATTACTTTTTTTGGTGCAGACTCCTCTTTTGTATTTAATATTTATACAGTTAAACACACAAGGTAGGAAATATATACACACATTGCTCACTTTGCCTGTCTCCTCAACTCTTGACAAGAACAGTTTGTGGGCTTTGTGTCAACACCTCGACCTCCCCATCAGCCCAGCCCAGGGAGGAACGGAGGGGCACTCAGCCTGGCAACAAGCTCAGGGAGGGCCTCTGGGGGGAACCAGCCCTGACCCTGCAAGGAGCAAGGCCTGGCTGGGATGGACCCCAAAGGCCACCTGCTGGGGGCCACCAGACCTCAATCTACATCCCAGAAATGCTCCTGGCCCTAAGCCAACTCTGGAACCTTCTTTGAAAGTCTGCGTGCCTGTGGCTAGGAGCATAAGGGCAGTCTCTTCCTCTCTGGCCCAGGGTAGGAGAAGGGGCTTCAGTGCGGTGCCAGATGCCTCCCTGCCCCCCTCCCCCAGCTGCGCATGACTGAAATCAGCCCCAGCACCGAGTTCAGCCTGGAGAATCCAGTTCTCCCCCAACGTCACGGCCTCTCTCCACTGGGCTCCCGGAGGAGCCCCGCACCGCGCCTAGTCCCCGAGGGTCTCTCCCCTGGCGCCGAGGAACGTGAGGAGTAGGTGGAAAACTTCGCTCCGCACCCTCTGGTCCCGCCCGGTCCCCCCGCCCCGCGCCCCAGCAGCCAGGGTCCGCCCCAGGCTGGACGTTGGGGACGCAGGCGAGGATTCCCCTCCTGGCCGCGCCCAGGGCGCACGAGTTATCGCTTCTGTCTTCTCCGCCGGCGGCAGCCCCGTGCGCCAACAACCGTGCGCGGACACCCAGCGCCGCCCCGCCCCGCGCCGCCCCGCGCCGCCCGGAAGGATATGGGTTACACACCAGGCGCAAGCACCAGCTGCGGGGCCGCGTGGTCTGCCCCAGGCAGAAGAAGACGGTGGTCGCCAGCGCCGGGTACGGGACCGGCCCCTCCTCGTCGGCGCCCAGCTCCGCGCCGCGCTCGGCAGCCGGGCTCTCGGGAGGCGACACGCCGGCCGCGGACTCCCGCTCCGCCGGGTGTCCGGCGGCCCCGGGGCTGGCCGGGGACGCCGCCGCGGGGCCCGGGGGCGACGCGCCCAGGGGCACCCGGACCTCGCCGGCGGGCGGCGCGCCCTCGGTCATGCTGGCGGCAGGCAGCACCTGCGGCGGGGGGCGGCGGGGACCGGCTCGTCACCGCGCCGCCGCCCGCCTCGGGCGCGCCGGAGCTGCGGGAGCCGCGGCCGCCGGGCGTCTTTGTCTCCGCTCATTAGCAGCAGCGCCCCCGCCCGCCCGCCCGCGAGGACGGCCCCGCCCCCGCCCGCACCGGCGCCCAAGTTGAGAGGGGCCGGGGAGCGGCGGGCGCCGTATCTCACCTCACTCCGCCGGACGGCGGCGTCCCCGCGGGCATCGCCCGGGCAGAGGTCCCCGTACCCCCGGCCAGCACCCCCGGCTCCCCGGGCGCCGGCTCCCGCCGCGGCTCCGACTCCGGCTCCCGCCCCGGCGCGCCCGGCAGTGGCGATGGCTGCCTGACACCGGGAACCGCTGGGCGCGCGGCGGGGCGGGCGCCGGCGGAGGTGCGGCCGGGCCGGCTGGCGAGCGAGCCCCGAACCGGTCCGCGATCAGCGCTGGAAACTTCGGAGTGAGCGGTGGAGGGGGCGGGGCAGGGGCGGGGCCCTGATTATGGGGGCGGGGCCGCGCCGGCGGGGGGCGGGGCCGACCCGGCGGTGGAGCGCCAGGGTGGGCGTCCTGGTCCAAACCCGAGGCGCGGCCACGGCGCGGGAAGTAGTCGTCCAGTCCCACCCCACCCCGCCCATGCCAGGTCCTGGGATGGCTGGGCCTCTCCTCTTCAGCTCCCTCTTCCCCTCCCCACCGTTGTCTCGCTGGCGCTCTGGACACCAGGGGGCGCTCGCGAAGAAGCTCGGGCGGGGGGCGGGGGCGCGGCGCCAACCTCCTTCCCCGCCCCCACTGCGGGGGCGCGGAGCCGGCGGGCCCGCCCCCACCGCGAGGGTCGGCGTGGGGCGGAGCCGGGAGACGGGAGGCGCGGCGGGACGTACCCCGCCCCGCGAGGAGGGCCCACACCCCACACTGGACCCCCTGCCCCTGTAAGGCCGACACCCCACACTTGTCCCCATAGGCCCGCACCCCTCACACCCCCTCGCCCCCCCCCGTAAGGCCCGCACCCCACACTCCCCATCGCCCCCTATAAGGCCTGCACCCTACACTCGCCCCACCCCACACTCGTCCTCGCCCCTGCAAGGCCCGCACCCCTCTACTCGGCCCGCAGCCTCTACTCGAGCTGCACCCATGCCACACACAGCTTCTGCAAAGTTGCCCTGCCCAGCCCTCCCCCCACCCCCGTGGAAACTGAGGCTAGCCAGGGTCTTCCCTGGGATCCACAGCAGAAGCAGCAGAGAAGGGCCTCCCAGACCCGGCGGACTCCCTGTGACCCTCAGGCCAGGAAGGCCTGGTCAGCGGCTGCCTCTGGAAGACCTGTGGGAACAGCAGGCCCGGTCCAGTCGCGCTGAGACAACAGGCTAGGCTGCTCGCCTCCTGTCCCTGTCCTGCCAAAACTCACTGTGTGTGGTTTGGTTTCCCCCAAGACAACCATTGAGGGTGTCATGAAACATTCTCCACCGCATTCCAGCTGGCCAGGGGATTCTTCCACAACTTTCCCTACTCTCCAGCCACAGGCATTGAGAGGGTACACACACACGGGCACATACACATGTGAGCACATGAACACACATGTACACACATACACACTTATAGACACACATACACACATACACACAGTTCCTACACAGTCCCAGTGCGGAGGCCTGGAGTTGGAGCTGCAGTGGCTCTCAGGGTCAGGGTTGGGGTGGTCTTAGAGGGGCTGCTGTGGCTGCCAACCCAGAGTGAGGGCAGTCAAGTGCTGTTGGAGCTGGCTCTCAGAAGGGCACAACTCTGCCACGAGTACCAAGCTGCAGGAAGAAGGCCAGGCCATGGTGGTGAGGGCAGGTGCAGGAGGAAGGCCAGGGGTGGTGGGGTCCCCTCCAGGCAGGGCCACATGGCTGTTCAGCAGCACCTCCTCTTGTATATGTGAACTTTTCAAGAAAAGGAAAACATTTACTCTATTTTAATGTTCCTACTTAGTAGTAGATGCCTGCAGCTGTAATTAAGGACCTCAAAGAGCAATTAGGCCCCTGCTACTGAGGAGAAGGGCACAGGAGAGGCCAAAGCCTTGGGCACCTCCTGGGAGAGGCTCAAATAAGTTGGGCAGATAGAAAAGCACAACCAGGGTTCTGGTCAGGCTCACTTGGACCCCCTGAGCCTTCTCTCAAATCTCACTAAAAGTGAAAGTGAAGCCAGCCACAGAAAGCTCACACCTGTATCCCTAGCTACTCAGGAGGCCAAGATCTGAGGATCATGCTTCAAAGCCAACCCTATCAGGAAAGTCCATGTGTCTCTTATCTCCAATTAACCACCAGAAAGCTGGGGGTGGCATTGTGGTTCAAGTAGTAGAGCTCCAGCTTTGAGTGAAAAAGCTCGGGAAAAGCGTTCAGGCCCTGAGTTCAAGCCTCAGTACTGGCATGAGAAAAATAAAGTAGTTAAGGTGAAGCACAAGATTCTCTCTGGGGGTTGTCAGTGGTTGCTGGACATGTATTAGGAACTGACAGCATGCCAGGCTGTGGGCGAAGCTGGGGCTACAGCTGTAGTGAGCACTGCAAGCCCCAGCCGTGCCCCTGGGCACTCCATTCCAGCGATGATGCAGGCCACAAGCCAAGAGAAAGAGAATAGTCACTCCCAGGGTTTAGTGTCTCAGAGGCCTAGGCCAGCCTCCCTGAGGACCAGAGTAGCCAGAAGAGGAGTGGAGCTCTGTCCAACAGTGGAGGCAAGCAGGAGAATATTGGGCATTAGGGAGTGGGGAGGCCGGAGAGCACCTGGGGCACCCTGTGTGAGCCAGCCACCAGTGGGGTGGCCTGGCTTCCCACAAGGCCCGTTGTTGTGCCCAGAGCCAGCTGTGTGCTATTCCAAATTCAAGGGCTTTGGGAATCCTGCAGGAAAGGGCTGTTGAGTTGTGAAGCCCATTGCTTTGTCTTGTTTTAAAGCATCTTCAGTCTAACAATCTGTAGTCATTGGGCATCCAGTGGACCATTTGCAGACTGCAGGGGCTGAGGCAACCTGGAGTGGCATTCTCCACCCTGAGATCTTGGGGGACTCTCCTCCCAAACCACCTGCTGCTGCTGTTCCATCATGCCCAGGGGACCTGCTGGGCACTGTCCCTGGGCTGATACTTGCTGGGCACAGACGCCAGGCACTGTGCACCAGTGCTGGACACCAGGCACACCCAGGCACTGTGCACAGATTCTGGGCACTGTGACACACTTGGGAAAGGTGTATGGATGCCAGTCACTGTGGCACACCCAGGCACCTGTCTGTCATCAGTATCAGATGAGGTAGATGGGGCCCCAGGTCCCTTGGCTGCACCAGGTGGCCACCTCCATGAGACGCAGACTCACTATGAGAAAAGAAAACTAGCAGAGCTGGAATGAGAAAGCCCTGTGAAAAACAATGAGCGTGCAATGCTCTCGCATCACTGCAAGGAATGGAGAGACACGGAGAATGGGACAATTTGGAAATTGGCATTAAAATTGTTTAATTAAACTGTACAGAGTGTTCAGATGCATTTTTAAAAATCCTCCAGGCCTCTGGAAAATTTGGATCTGGATTTTGCTGTTTTGTTTTTAAGGGCAGAGCTTTTGCCTGACAAAGAGCTGGTGTGGGGAGCAGGGGGGCTCAGGAGTCCAGGCAGCAGGTTCTTGGAGTGTGCATACTCTCAGCATTGGGTTGGAGGCAGGCAGGACCCCCAGGCAGCTTGGACTGTGGCACACAGGCAGTGCGGCGGCCTCCACCAGAACCCATGGACACCTTCAGCTCCTACCCCCACCACGCGTGCAATTGAGGAACCCTGTCCGCCCTGAGCTGGACACAGCTGCCCCCTCACATGGTCCTCTCCTCCCTCTCCCCCCCCTCCCGGACTTAGGTACTGGTCCTGAAACTCCTAATGGTCCCCCTCTCTCTGTCAGCTTCCAGCTGGCCCATGACCTCCAAGAGCTGTCCTGAGCTATTGTCCTATGTGGTCACCCCAGCTTAGGGTACTTGGACCTGCAGGTTCCCTTAGAGGGGTGCTGGCTCAGGTGGCTCCAGAAGGCAGTGGCAGTCAGGCTCCTGCCCTCATCCCAGGCCTCTGGGCAGAGCAAAGCGGGAGGTGGCATTCCTAAACCGGAGCACTCTCCTGATGTTCACATGTCTCATCTTTGTTGGCCTCTGGTGGTCAGGCTCAGTGCCCCAGGTGCCAGAGGCACCCCACATTCATCTCATCCTATCCCTGCAAGGTCAGTTGCTGTGCCTCTACACCACATCCATGTCCACCTCCTGGCTTGGCTGGGACCCCTGCCTCCCATCCCCCAGGACAGTGCAGGGCTGGACACGGGAAGGCAAAGGCACCCAGGGCGGACTCCCCTGAGTTTCCCACTGCAGGAGAGGCAGGACAGAGTCCAAGCACTGGAGCTTTGGAGCAGGCCAGGTCATCGGGTCTCGCAGATGCAAACACATGATGCTCACTTAACTTGAAATCACAATTACTTTTAGTGTAACTATGTTCTAGGCATTATTTGGTATATACATACACTACAATTTTGTTAGTAGTGGGAATTCAAATCTAAGTAGGCATCCTGTATATTCTCATGCTCTCTCTTTCTCAAACTACAGAAGCCAACACTTTATACTTGCTAGCAAGTGCTCTACCACTTGATCCATGCCGCCAGCCTTTTTGTGTGTGTTTAAATTTTATGTTTAATTAGCATACCTTAACAGCATAAAGGGGTTCACTGTAATAACCCCACGGGTGACCACAATGTGCTCTGAATGAGTGCACCCCTTTTGTCCAACTTTGTCAGTGTGTGGTGGTTTCATCATGCTGTGTTCACACATAGATACATCAGCTGCTTCCATATTGTCCCCCACGGCAGTCTTTCCTTTCCCTCCCACTGACTCCCTTCCCAGATAGTCTCCTTCTATATCATGTGCTACCACCACCTTGACCACCATCATCACCATCATTATCACATCATCATTATCATCATCACCACCATCATCACAATCATCACTACCATCATCATCATCTTAGGTCTAGATTCCACATAGAGAGCAAAATCACATGGCTATCTGGAAAATGATATCCCTTGGTCTTTCTCTGTGGCTAAAGAAGGCCCTGTGGTGGGTGTGGTCCGTATTTCCTGCATCCTCTCATTGCATCAGGCACCTCCGCTGATTCTACAGCCTAGCTATTGTGAAAGAAAAAAAAAAGGAACTGTGACATAGTAACTCCTCTCTGTACAACACCTTAACAATGACAAATTATATTCTAAAGTGGACATGCAGACTTCTCTCTTCTAAGTTGGTTGATACTCTGGGTACATGCCTGAGAGTGGCATGAGGTTATAAGATAAGTCTATTTTTAGCTTTTGGAGGGAACTTCACACTAGTGTCTGTAGTGGTTACATTAGTTTACATTCCCACTCAGGTCCTGAGACCTCTACCCAGGCTGGCCTGGGTCTGGGCTCCTCCTGTGTCTGCCTCCTGAGTTCCTGGATTACAGGTATGCCATGCCATGCCCAGTCTGGGGTCTTCCTTGTTGGCTAACAGAGTGGACTATGGAGATGATGACTGAATGTGCAAGAGGTCACAGGTGACTCACATCTGAGTGGACCACACCCCTGGGGGGGGGGCAGTGGAGGCCACACTTTGGGAGGAGGGGCTGGACCTGAATCCCAGGGGATGTTTTTATTGTTTTGTGCCACTACTACAGCTTGAACTCAGGGCCTTGTGCTCTTACTTAGTTTTCTTCCTCTCAACTGAGGCTCAAGCAGTTGAGCCATGCCTCCAGTCTTGCATTTTGGCTGGTTAGTTGGAGATAGAATTTCACAGACTTTTCTACCTGGCCAGGCTTCCACCTGTGACCCTTGGCTCTCTGCTTCTTGAGTGGCTAGGATTACGGGCGTGAGCCCCTTCCCCTCCCACCCGGCTTAAGGAGTATGGTTTTCATAGACCCTGAGTCCCTCGGGAGGCGGGCAGGGGTGTGGCCGCAGCAGGAGCTGCCTCAGGTGGGCCCTTTGAGGACACAGGCCTTCAGCCTGTCCCTGAGGCCTTTGAGATCTCTCTTGGAGCTGGGAGCTAATCTGCAGTAACATCTAGCTAACTAGGCAGGGGGTGGAGGCCTGGGAATTCAGCTCAGGGCCTGTGCTTCCAGGCGTAGGAGAGGCCGTGGGAAAGCACAAGCAGGCAGATGTTGGGTCCTCCTCCCCACCCGCTGCCACAGGAAAGGCTGGACATGGGAAAACCTCCACTGGGTCCCTCCTGAGAAAGGGGCCCTTCTCCCAGAGTGGTGGCAGGTCCTCCGGCTCACAGGCCCGTTCACTACCTTCTCTGTGGAAGCAGTGCACAGTAGGGATGTCCCTGAGACTAGGATCTGGTGCCCGCTGGACCCTTCACCCTCCTCCAGACAGGCCGAGAGAGTGGGGAGGGGGCTAGACCAGGTGTCACCCCGCTGGGTGACATCCCAGGGAGGGGCTAGAGGAGGGGACAGGGCCACAAGAAACTGCTGTGCAGATTCCTCCACCACCCTCTGCCCTGCGACTCCAGTCCTTTTCACAGTCCCCCACAGGATGGTTTTATCTTGAGGGTTAACTGGGTTAAGTCATCAACTGCCAAATGTTTGAGCTGTGCCTCTCCAGGGATGTCCTCTGTCAGCTATGACAAAGGGATGAAGGTGGGTCACTGGAGGCCCCAGGCTACAGTGGCAGTGTCCTGGTGGGTGGCAGATGCCCACCAGGCTGCCACAGAGGCCTGCTCCTTGGCCTCACTCGAGGGCTCCAACAACATTTACATAATGTAGTGTAAGTCATTTGGGCTTTGCTTAATGCTCAGTTGATTCCACTTAGTACTGGCTTCTCCCTCTTGGTGGCTGGCGGGGGGTGGGGGGGATGCTGCAGACTGGGTCTAGGGAGGGAGAGTCACACCCACAGGATAGACCTGGACTGTCAGGGAGAGTCACACCCACAGGATAGACCTGGACTGTCAGGGAGAGTCACAACCACAGGATAGACCTAGCCTGTCAGGCTCAAGCACTCTGAGTAGGCCCAGCTCTCAGGCAGCACAACCCTCTTCAGTTGTGATCAGGAGCCCCAGGGTAGCCCCAGTGTGGCCAGCATTCCCGAGTACTCCCTTCCTTCCCTAGATAAAAAAGAGGAATGACTGACCAGAGTTTTAGACCCAGCAGGCTCCAGAGAGGGAATTGGCCAGGTGATGGCCTGGGGCAGGAGCAAGATCCCATCTCAGAAATAACCAGTGAGAAGGCATGGCCAGGCTGCAGCTCAGCAGCAGAGCCCCTCCCTGGCACATTCAAGACCCTGAGTTCAAACCCCAGTCCTACCAAAAACAGGAAAAATAAAATTAAAACAAAAAGATGGCTATAATTGACATGAAAAGAAAAACCAATCCAAAAATGGTAGAATAAGGAAAAGACCTGTCACCAGAAACTCTAGACATGACAAAGAAGCAGACAGAAACAACTCAAGATTGCTCTTCATTAGGGAGCATGCCCTTCTACCACAGATGTAGCCCATGGTACCTGCTCCAGTGGCGCTGCAGGCCAAGTGCCGTGGGGCTGTGGGGAAGTGTGCAGACTGCCAGGGCTCTCACCCCACCAGTGAGGCAGCATTCTTGGGAAGTGGTGGCTGGAAGCAGGCTCTGGAAAGCAAGGCCTGTTCCCAGCCACTTCCAGTCTCTCTCTGCTTCCTGGCTGAGGTGAGGTGAGAAGCTCTGCCCCTCCCAACCATCCTCACTCCCCAAAATGTCTATGCACCAGGACATGGACCAGAACTGGGGAATGCACCAGCCCATACGAACCCATTCCTACTAGAAACTGTGTGCTGCAGGTATATCCATCATCAAGAAAAGAAGTCGCGGGCTGGGGATATAGCCTAGTGGCAAGAGTGCCTGCCTCGGATACACGAGGCCCTAGGTTCGATTCCCCAGCACCACATATACAGAAAATGGCCAGAAGCGGCGCTGTGGCTCAAGTGGCAGAGTGCTAGCCTTGAGCGGGAAGAAGCCAGGGACAGTGCTCAGGCCCTGAGTCCAAGGCCCAGGACTGGCCAAAAAAAAAAAAGAAAAAAAAGAAAAGAAGTCGCACATGGGTGGGTCCCCAAAATGGATGGCATGGCCTCTTTAGAAAAGAAATCTGGCTGTCCTTCCTTCCTTTCTTTCTTTCTCTCTCTCTCTCTCTCGCTCTTTCTTTCTTTCTTTCTTTCTTTCTTTCTTTCTTTCTTTCTTTCTTTCTTTCTTTCTTTCTTTCTTTCTTTCTCACTCTCTTTCTCTCTCTTTTTTGCCAGTCCTGGAGCTTGAACTTGGCCTGGGCGCTGTCCCTGAACTCCTTTTGCTCAAGGCTATCAGTCTACAACTTGAGCCACAGCACCACTTCTGGCTTTTTCTGTAACTGTTTGGAGATAAGAGTCTCATGGACTTTATTGCCCAGGCTTCAAACCTTGATCCTCAGATCTCAGCTTCCTGAGTAGCTAGGATTGCAGGCGTGAGCCACCAGGACTCTGCATTTTTTTCTTTCAAAAACAAAACATAAACAAGCACAAATCCTTGGGCTGGGAATGTGGCTTCCCTGACTGGGTTCGAGCATGGGACCAACAAGCAAGTCCCCCACAGCCCAAGGCACCAAGGGGACAAAATGAACTGTTGGTTCAAAACACAGATGAAGCCCAGAGCGAGCATACTGAATTTAAAAAGCAAAACAAGGGAGAGTACAAACTGTACCCTTGTGTTTGGGTATGATCCTAGAAAATGCAAATCTGCCTACAAAGACTGGAAGCAGGTGAGCGTCACCTGGGGGTAGGACAGAGGGAGGAAGTGAGAGGGAGGGAAGGAGGGAGAGGGGAGGAAGAGGGAGGGAGGGGGAGGGATTCCTGCTTCAAATTGCATGGAGATTTTCTCCATCTAATGGAACGATGACTTTGCATGTGTGCAGGTATGTCAAACTTTAAATGTACACCCTTTGCTGGATGTTATTATGCCTCAATAAAACCACTTTAAAACATGTATGTTCAGAAAATAGCCCTCCAAATTTCATGACCTAGATCCCTCATGGCTCTCTTAATGTAAAATCTTCCTCAACACTAGAGTCCAAAGGAAGATTTCTATGCCCAACAGGCTGGATGATTTTTTTTTTTAATTATAACCCCAGAGGTACAGGGAGCTGGCTGGCACCACACTCCCTAGCCCCCCATTTTCCACAGACCTGGTGTCTCCCCAACCTTCCCACCTGCCCCTCCAGAGACATTTTGGTTCCAGACCACATGAATCCTCTCCTTGCATCTTGATTCTCCTCTAATGGCAGAGGAATACACAGAGCCTTGGGGCTACACTAGGCAGCCAGGGGCCTGTGCAGAGGTGAGTGGGTTTCCATGTGGACCCACCTCTCGCTCTCCAGCACTGAGCCCTGTGGCCTGGGGCAGGGCTGTGGCCCCAGTGTGGACCAGTCATGGTGTGAGCCATGCCACACACCTCCATCATGCTCTGGGATCCTGCTCGTCATCCCAGACAGAGCTGAGGATCTGCTGTCCTGATGTTGGAGCAGTGGAGCCCCTGACCTGTCCACCCCCTCCCCCACATCCCACCTGCGCACAATCTGTGATGAGGATGCTGGAGCTCAGCAGGAGGAAGGCAGGCACTCACCTGTTCACTAACCACAGAATAAGGCCTGACACACCACCACAGCAGGTGTGTGATGGGGAGGGCAGTGCTCTGCCCACAGGTGAAGCCACTGCTCAGGGGACTGGGGATGTGGGCATATCTTTCTGGGGGCTTCTATCCATCCCACTGTAGCCTCAGGTTCAAGGGGGCCCAGCGGGGGCCAAGCTAACAGCACAGGAGCAGTGGGGTGCCACTTCCCTATCCAGCCCTACCTTTGCCAGCTCTCCACCAAGACCTGGCCCCATTCTGCCTCATTTACAAGCCTCGTGCACAAAGCCTTGTTTGTGGCCTTTGGAAAGGCCTGGAGTAGTCCGGTGTTCCCCGGGGAAGCACTTGGTCGATGTATGGATTGCCTTTGTTGCCACTTCCTTACAGCTGGACTGAGCACTGCTGCACAGCCACTTGCAGCGACCTCTTTGTGTTGCCACGGCTGGCTGGCGTCTCCTCCTCTCTTTCATTTTCTGGAGCAGGGACTGTGGTCTTGCCCATGTCTAACACCACTGCTGAGACATGCTCAGAGCACACGGAGCCCCAGCAGTGCACACTTGGCCACCTGGTGCATTTGTAACTATGGGTCTCAGGGACCATGGAGGATTTCTGTGAGAATTCCCAGCCAGGAACACCAGACACACAGAGTCAGCATTATCACAGGGGGAAGAAACCCTTCAGCAGGTTTCCTTTGAGACCCAGGCAACAGGCATGCAGTCTGCATCTGCGTGGCCTCCAAGGGAGAGGGGTGTGGAACACGAGGGTGTGGACAGGGGCTAGGACTAGGCCTTCTGTGCTAGGGCGGCCGGTAGGGTTCTACTCTTGGGTGCCATCTGTCTCCAGCCTCCGTGTGTGTGTGTGTGTGTGTGTGTGTGTGTGTGTGTGTGTGTGTGTGTTAGAGAGAGAGAGAGAGAGAAAGAGAGATCCCCAGAAAACTATGAGCCTGAGGCTGGCACATGCCCACACAGCTATAAATCCTCCACCTAAAGACTCCATAAAGAAATCAGTCCCTGGCCAGCCATGTCAAGGGCCATAGCATATGGGGCCACACTCACTGTGGAGGTCTAGCCCTCCACTTGTGCTGCCAGGTGTCCTGCGGGGCCCAAACCACCATGATGCCAGTGTAAAGCCAGAGGAGGAAGCCAGATGCCAGGCAGAACAGCTTCCTCCACCCTGACCCTCTGCCCAAGCTACAGCAGCAAAAAGGAACCAGGCAGAGAAGGAAAGTGCATGTTCCTCAAAGGTGTGAAAGACCTGGTATCACAGAGAACCCTGGTGCTCAGATTGCCTCATACACCCAGTGCTCTCTCCATCAAGACCCAACAGCACTGTGCTCAGCATTCAAGGGATAGCAGGTCAAATAGAACAGGCAAGAGTGTCTGAAGACATGGTAGGGGAGAGAAACAAAGCTTACAGATAACCTAAAATCTTCAAAGCATGAAGTAAACGGATGGCTTAAACAGCTGATTGGAGACTTAGTGAATTGGAAGATAAACGTGTAAAAAAAAAATCACCTGAAGCCGCAGAGGGCGATTAAGACAGAGAGGCACAACAGAGGGGCTAGGGAACCTGGACCATGGACAGCAGGGTCCATCGTGCCTCTAGAGAGGGGCCATCAGAGAATGGCCAAGGGGCCCCCACCACCAACCTGCTGTAGTAAGTGGGGCTCTGCTGGGATAGCCTGGCCCTGCTGTCCACACAAAGTTTAAGTCTACACCATAAACCAATAGAGTTGGAAAGTTGTAACAGAAACAAGCTGGCCTACAAAGCCTGAACTGTTTCCTATGTGGTCCTTTCCAGAAAAACAGCCCTACTCAGGAAGAAGTTCCAGAAGGAAGAGAGTTAGTGGAGCCAACAGTTGAGGTGCTTCAGCTGAAAATTTTCCAGAATCAAATGCCATGAACCTTCAGACTGGAAAACCACATCAAATCCTCAGACAAGATCAACATGTGGCAACTCACGGGCAGGCTCCAGGAGGCAGGCTGCAGGACTCCAGGTGAAGCAGGTTGTGGTTGCTGACTATCAGAGAAAAGTCCATGGGTGGGCTCCAAAGAGCAGGAGGTGGACACAGAATGCAGCCCACTTCTCCACAGGGAGGACTCCATGTCCAGTACTGGCACCACCAACTGCAGGGAGAACCCAGGTTCAGACAAACCTAGCTCCCTCTACCCCAACCCTCACTGTGAGAACGACTTTGGCGCAAAGGAATTGGATGGAGAAGGAAGACGTGTGTGACTCTGAAAAAAAGGAATAAATACACCCTTCAAGAATGTGCCAGGCCTCAAGACAGGGAGATCTCTGCTGTTCATGAACGAATAATTGTCCCCAAGTACACCTGAACATTCAAGGCCATCTCCATCAAAACCACAGCAGGTGTTGTGTGGACCTTGCCCTGGCATTTTATCTGGATGAAAACAGCCTAGCGTATCCAAGCCAACTTCAAGAAAGAATAAAAGGAGCATCCCTTCCCCAGACTTCCCAGCTCACCAGCAAGTTAGTCACTAGAACACCAGGGCATGACTGACAGAAAGTAGTCTCCACACGCCTGGTCAGGGCCTGAGTGGAGTCACACTGTGTCCACGGCACCATGTGCACCAGGGACAAAAGCCCCATGCAGAAGCTGGCTTTCAGAAACCACTGGAAATGAGTGAGCTGTTGGCTGAACACAGCCACTACTAAGAATTAAGTTATAGAAACTCACAATTAGTGACTGAATCCAAAGAAGCTTCTGTCTATGAAAGTCATTTATAACAGGATGAGAAATCGTTGAACAGGGGATGGCCCATGGGTTAGTGACCACACACTCAGGGGAAGAGCAGAGGTGTGATGGGGTGGGGCCCTGCTCCCTTTACACAGGCATTAGACAAAAGTCAAGGAGGGCATTCTGTGAGAATGGATTGGCTATGCTGGTCCCACATTCCTGTCTGACAATCCCTGGCGCTCATAAGCTGAGGTCAACATGCACAGATGTGCACCCACATGACTATGTGACCTTCACACCTGCCTATGTGACCTTCACACCTGCAGTGAAAATGGCAAATGGAAAAAGGCTTCCAGGGGCACAATTGGCATCAGTTTACAAACACCTGAAGCCATGGGACACTATCTTATTCTGTCTGAGGTGCCAGGAGGCGCCACTGGCCTGCTTCTCACTGTGTGTGAAGCAGGTCATGATTTGGAAGCCTGTTTTAGGCAGAAGTCCAGCTCTTGAGCCCCCACCTGTGGTCTAGCTCGGGCCCCTACCTGGAAGGTTTCAGCCTCTTCCAGTGGAACTGGGAAAACAGAACCCAGAGCCTAAGCCCACCCTAGCTGGCACCTGGAGCCGCTGCAGAGAAGCCCTTCAGCCCCTCAGCCCCTCACCCCCGTTCATGCCAGCAGATACCAGGGTCCAACCATGTCTACTGCTTCCTCAAGGGTGCATGGAGAAGCACTGGGGTGGGTAAGGCTGACTCAGCCTTCAGACCCCAGACCTCTCCAGGCCCCGCCCACTAGCAGGTATCTTCTTGCACATACCCCTCCATGCCCTGCCCAAGGCCTTTCTCTCACAAGCAAACTACTGGGTGTGCAGGAGGGGAGGGGAGGAATAGAAGGGAGGAGAGGAGAGGGCAGAGCAGAGACAGCCTAGCCTTCCAGCATAGGCAGGGCTGAGAAGAGGTTTAATATTTAACTGAATTAAATATTTAAACAGAACGGGCTGACCGGAAGCTGGAAGATGATGGAGATGGAGGTGGAGATGGAGATGGAGATGGAGATGATGGCAATGGGGGATGGGTCCTGATGCTGACCCTAGATGGGCCCTAGATCCTGACTTCTCTATGCAGCACGGCTCAGAGGTACCTTCCAGGGAGCAGGTTTGGTCCTGGTGCAGAGTTGAACTTAGCTTCTGTCCCTCATGGCCCTGGGAGGAAGGTGGTTCCTTGCCTCAGTCCCTCACCACTCCAGAGCCAGTTTTTGACTCAGATCCCCAGGATTGACAGGGGGTGGGTAATTCTCCCTGAGTTTGGATCCAAAGCCCAAGGGAGGCTTGGATGTCATTTTGGGAAGACCAGAACTTTGACAGAGTATCCGAAGTTGGGGGTGGGGGGAGGCCAGGTCACAGAAACTCAAAATTCAAAAGTAAACTTGGGGCCTCATCATTCCCTCCCTCCATGTTCTTCCTTCCAGACTGGGAAGGCTGAGAGTTTGGTTCCTGTTAGAGCAGAGGGGAGCACCCTCAGTTCCCAAAAGTGTGATGGAGGAATGGAGTAGCCAGGCAGTGCTAGGCTGGCCCATGGCCCCCATGGCCAGTGGTGTCTCGTCCACAAGGCTCAGATTCCTGTTCTGAGGAGACCCCGCTGCATCACTTGGCCAGGCCTCCCTAGGCTCTAGGCAGAGCCTCTCCTCTCTGGGACCTCAGCCGCCTCAGCTGGGCCTGCCCTGGGTTGGCCAGGAGGCTGCCACGGGCCCCGGCAGACCCTGACACAGCATACCTTGACCCTCACTGCCTAGAGCCAAGGCCCCATGACTGGGGATGTTTGCTCTGGGTCACCATATCAGTGGCTTCCAGCCCAGAGCACCCCACGTGGCCATACTGCACCAGGGTCTGCAGTCTGTCAGCCTGGTGCAGAGGAAGCCAGCAGGCAGCAGCCCCTCCTGATGTCTTGCAGACCCTGGGAGCCTGCAGAAACAAACTGTACACCACGGACCAGGCCCACACCAGGTCTGGGGTTTGGGCTGAGCCCTGGGGCATGACGTCCACCAAAGGAGAAACAGCAGAGACAGGGGAAGCTTATGAGGAAGCATGAGGTTTCTCTGAGCAGGGAGCCCAGTCCCTGCCCTTGGACACTGGGCCCTGCAGAGCAGACAAGGGTGGGTCAGAGAGGTCCTGCAGTGTGACTGCCTTGATATCTTCACCTGTAAGTGGGGTTAACAATCACCCTATGCAGGGGTAGCCATGGGCAAGGCAGGGGCTCCATGTACAGCTGCTTTCATCAGCAGCAGGGTTTCCTGCCGAGGGACAGGGGACCCTGGGCAGGAAGGGAGGAGTGGAGACTGGCTGTGGGGAGGGTGTCGCTGTGACCTGTCCCCCACCTGCCTGCAAGGGGGCTGTATCACTGGGAGAAAGGCCTGACCTAGATTCCTCCACAACGCTGACCCTAGGTGGAAGGTCTGTGTTTGCTCACTCCCCTGCAGCAGCAACTTTGCACTCTGAAGTCTGTGCCTTTTATAGAATGTCCGCACTCCTGAGTTCTGACCTTTGAGCAAGAGTCCAGCCCAAGCCCTGCTTGGAGGCTGCCAGAAAGGAGGGGGCCAGAGGTGGTCAAATCAGAGATGGGCAGGTGGGATGAAAACTGAGGAGCCCCAGGCCTGGAAGGGTGCTCTGCTGCCCCTTCCCATAGCCCCACTGGACAGCCATCTGGCCAGGCTCAAGGTGAGTCCTACCCCAGGATACTGACCCAGCTCCTGTGGCCAGGATGGATCAGGGGTAATACCAAGGCAGGTGAGGACTCCAGGCTCCACCCAAAAGCCCCAACCACTCTGAGTATGCTGCTGAGGAAGATCATGGACCACCTGGATGCAGGGTGAATGTTCCCCAGGGGTGGAAGGCACAGGGGTCTGTGCCTTCCCGGGTGGACCCTGGCTCCAGTGAGCCAACAGAGCTTGTGGCCTGCACTGTGATCCTCAGCTGACCCCAGAGAAGGCTAAGAGGATCCATGAGGTCTTAGCAACATTCCAGTCCAGGTAAGCATTTGGAAGGTGCTAGAAGGTGTTCATGCTTGGTGCACACGAGTGCTGGGACCCTGGACACATGTGTGTGCCCGTGAGCCCCCGCATGCTGACCCACTCCAACCTCCCTTCTGTCCCCAGGCCTGGCTCGCCACTCAATGGGTCTGCAGTACTCCCTTGGGCCAGGTTCCTAATGAGCTGCATGATCTCAATGCCTGGTTTGATCAGAGCGGGAAGCTGCCCTCAGATTTAAGCATGAGGCGTAGACAGCACACATCTGTCCTGCACAGTGCTGGCCGGCTGCAAGGTGGGGAGTGCAGAGCAGGGATCGTGCATGTGCTCACACACTAGCCAGGCCCTGAGCGGCCAGCCAAGGGGCTCTGCTCTACAGGGGCCCAGGGACAGATGGAGTCAGGTTTGGGCTTGGGACAGTGCTACTGGATCAGCAAGGACAGATATTCCCAGGACTCTTGTGGCTACTGCAGAGTGGGCTGTATGGTGCAGGCATGGAGCTTGGGGATATCCGCGGATGCCAGAGCCCTTCATGGCCCTCAGCCCCAATGTCTACACTGTGCTGGGGTTGAGATGCTTTGTCTCCTGGGCACTGTCCCTAACCCCACCAGGTGGCCCTTGGTGGGGGCAGAGTGAAGACCTGGGCTAGCACAGAGGTAGAATGCAGTGGCGGGCTGTCCCCTCAGTCTGGCATCCGCTAGCCATTTCAGAGGAGCCCAGGCCCTCTGGGTGGGTAGGACCCAAGGGCTGAGGCTGGTGTCTGCCGTGGGTGGAAGCAGGGTTGCTGTGTGGGATCCACAGGGTGGCTGTGATGAAAGGTCAGGAACTGGGCAGAGGAAACAGCAGAGCCCATGACCCACACCAAGATGTGACAGGCCAACCCTCCTCCCAGGGGGCACCAGGGCAAGCTCTTCCTGTGAGGAGCCTGTGCTCCCGGGTGGGCACCAGGTGGCCCTTCCCACCCCTTTCACACTGCTTCCATCTGTCCCCCAAGCACATGGCTCCTGTCACATGCAGGGTCCCCCCAGGTCCCCAAGAAGGACACTGTCACTGGACTCAGATCATCCACATGCTGATCCCAGATGATCCAGATAAGATCCTTAGCTTAGTGACATCTGCAGAGACCTCTTCTGGTAAGTCACATTCCAGGGCCCTGGAGCATCCCATTAAGGGCTGTGGACCCTGCCCAGGGCGGTGCAGCTCCGCAGCTCCGCAGAAGCAAATCTCAGTAGCGGTGTGGCTCTGAATGTCTGCAATCTCAGCTTTCCTCAGAGGGTGGAGGCATGAGGATTGCAAGGCTGAGGCCAGCTTGGGCAAAGGCAGCAAGACTCTATCTCAAAAACAAGATAAGAAAAAGGGGCCTGGGGTGTGGCTCGAGCATGCTAGAACATTTGCCTAGCAAGCATGAGACCATGGGCTCACTCATGGAACACACACACTCTCCCTCCCTCTCTCTCTCTCTCTCTCTCTCTCTCTCTCACACACACACACACACACACACACACACACACACACACACACACACCACGGCATTTACTGTCATTCCATTCTCAGTAAGTTTCTCTCCTAGTGCCATGGGAGCCTCTGGTCGCTTGACTCCCTCCTGGTTCACACCAGCAAACCAAGCAGCTTAAAGTTCTTCCTGGCTAATACAGTCCTTCTGGCCACTGAACTCCTATTCAGTCCTATTTCAGTTCTTCAAACGCCCTTGAGATCTGTCCTCTTAAAGCCTGGTTTTCCACTGCACAGGGCTGTTCCGCCATCAAAGCAAAGACCCTGGAAAGAAGGGGGGAGGGGGCAGAAGACATTATTTTCCTGGTGCCAGCATGAGGAGTTGTGGAGTGGTAGCCTGCCTAGCCCTGCCATCCACATCAAGTCCTCTCTCTCTCTCTCTCCCCTCATCCCATCTCCTCATCTCAGGCCTCTGTGGACTCAGCCTGAGTGGCCTGGCAGGGTAGGTCCCCACGGAAACAGCCACAGTGATGGGTCATGGGCATCTGTGGCATGGCCTCTCCAGCCCCCTGACCGCTTAGTTAGCAAGCTGGGGGATGTCCTAACCTCCTCCCATTTTCACACTGCCCAGACCCCTGTGCAGCTGTCAGGACAGGAGGCTTCCGGAAGCAGCATGCCAGGTGCTGATGGGAGCTCTGTGCTGGCAGCTTCCCTCCCAGGTTGGCCTCAGAAAAGGTTCTGTTGGAAACTGGCAACCCAGACCTGGTCTGCCTGGGGAGGAGGGAAGCCCAGCAGCTTGGGGCCTCATGTCCTCTCCTGTCCTGTCCTGTTCTCTCTTCTCCTTTCCCAAGATAGGCCTGAGCTTGCCAGGGTCCTTGCAAAAATACTGTCCCCCTCTCACAAATTCACATGGGAGCCCAAGGTCACCACCTCTTCCTCCACTCTGTTCTTCCCACACCAGCCCCCACCACTCCTGAGAGAGCTTAGGCTGCCCCTGGGCCTTTGTACCCACCATCCCCTCCCCACGATACAGCCCCTACCTCCTGTCTCAGATCTTTCCTGTCACCGCTCCCACTCCCGGGGGCTGCCTTGACTCCTGCATGGGTTGGTGTCCCTGACGTCTCACTTGAATTATTCCTATCTCCTCAGCCACAAGGACTTCTGCCTGCTCTGTACCCACCGCATCCCCAGGATCAACTGGCCTGGAGTGGGGTGGAGGGTGGGACAGCCCCAGGCAAGTGTGGTGCCTAGGATGGGAGCAATGTGGAAGTGGGATTGGGCAAAGAGAATCCTAGGGGCATGAGGGGGTCACATCTGTCCCCAGGGCCATCCAGGACAGGTGAGGCACCAGGCCCAGGTTAGGGTCCCAGCTCTGGCTCAGCCGTGTGCCCTGGAGTGACTCAGTCATCAGGTGACTATGACACACACACCCCCGCCTGGGGCAGGCATTGAACACCCTGCCCCTGCTGGGATGCACCCAGTCCCACACCTGCTGGGTGACCCTCACCATGGGGCCCCCCCGGGGGAAGGCACATCACTGATCTGAAGTCAGCTTCCACTTCTCAAAGGACCCAATTCATGACACATCACATGCAGCCAGCGCAGCCCCTGAGCCTCAGTTTCCTCATCTGAAGTCCTCAATGAGGCCAGGGTGGGGCAGGGTCCCCATGCCACCTTTCTGGGGCCAGACGATCAGAGGCTCTGGATGGTGTGCAGAGGAGGACCAAGTGGTGGACACCCCCATCTGCCTAGGAGGACTTGGCTGTGGTCCCTCTCCTCCTCCACCCATCGTCAGGGTCAGGGCTGTGCACCTGACCCATGGGGCCCGGGTCTCCTTCACCCATGGCCCTCCGCCTGCCTGAGGAGCTGGGCCAAGGGAGGGTTGGAGCACGGAGGTGGATGGTTGCGTGGGAGCGTGGGAGCAGCATTCAGGCAGGGGGTTGCCAGGCAACCTCTACACACAGCCGGCCCTTTCCACACTATGGGGTGGATGGGCCTAGGTTCCCCTGTTTGTGCCTTGCTGCTGGCTGGGCCCTGCCACCCCTCCCTGTGCAGAGAGGGGGCTACCTGGCTCCCTCTCTTCCCCGGGGTCAGGGGTCAGAGGCCCTGGCCCCATTTCGCCCAGGTTTCGAGGATGGCTCCCCGGGGGAAGGGCTCCCTGGACAACTGCCAGTGGCTCAGAGTGGAAGGCCAGAAGTGGCCGTGGTGGGACTCCAGGCCTGGGGGTGGACATGGGGTCTCCATCCATGCCCACATGATACCAGACACCAGAGGCCAGGTCCCTCTGACAGATCCAGAGTGGGGAGACCACAGCCAGGGCGCAGCAGCATGTGGGCTGTCTGGTGCGGGCAGCCCTCCCAGCCTCTGAGCTTCTGAGTGGGGTTATGAGTTCCATCTCCTAACCCTTGGTTTCACTAGAAGCTCAAAGGGCATATTGGGTGAACTGGTGTATCCTCCACAGCCCAGAGCCCTTGCAGGCAAGGAGACTGAGGCCCTGTGGACTCCAGGAGATGCACCAGGCTGTGGCAGAGGCCATGGCAGAGGCACCTCCCCACCCCATAGCCCTCACTGTTCAGGGCACCTGGGGTGGGCAGTGGGTGTCCACGCAGCATGGAGAAACAGGGCACAGACACTGCAGGCCAGCCCCCACCCCTTATAGAACACCTGTCCAGGTGAGTTGGACTCTCTAGCAGGGCTTCTCAGGACTAGAAAAAAGCCCTGATGTTCTATGGCCTGCCTCCTCCCCAGCTTGGGTGGGAGCTGCTTCTTTTCTCACTCCTGACCATGCTGGGAAGTCTCCCATCTTCTCAGTGAAGGGTGGAGGCCCATCGTGTGCACGGTGGCTCCTGTGAGTGGTGGCTGGTGTGCATGGTAGTTAGTGACTGTGATTTGTCCTCCCTGGAGATGGCCCAGGAGGCCTTTGTCCCCCCACCCTGCAGGCAATTCTGAGCCTCGAGCCTCCAGCCTGCCATTTCTTGCCACCTGTTGGTCAGAGCTCTGCCTTCCACAGCCCCCAGCCCAGCTGTTCATTTCCACAGCTCTGGGATGCCATCTGACCTCAGAACTGATCCCGAGCCAGCAGCCAGCCAGGCCCTGAGGCTCCCATCCAGGGATTTAAAGACCAACCCTGTGTTGACCAAGAGGCTCTTCAGGACTGCCCAAGGCCTCCATCCCCATGGTCCAGCCAGAGCCTCTAGCACCCAGCATGCTGGGTTGGGAGGGCTCTCCTGGTAGGGAATCAAGAGGAGCCCCAGTCACCTGGCTGCCCCGGGAGGAAAGCCAGTCCCCAGTTCCTCCACTGCTGGCAGCCCCAGCTGGCACTATGTACTAGAAACCTCAGGCTGTCTGGGGCAGCCAGAGAAACCTTCCTGGGGTCTCTGAGGCCCTGGAGTGGGCATGGTCACCAAGGAGGCTGAGGAGGGAACTGCCTGCATCCCACTCTGCTGGGGCTCACATAGGGTCCCTTCCCAGCCCTATGCCAGAGCACACACCATTTCTGGACCAGTTAGATTGTTTCTGAAGTCTGCAGTGGTACATGAGGGGCATGGTGGGGCTCACACCTCTGTGATAATAGGCCCTGGTCAATGGGAAGGGCCAGGGTTCAAGAAGGCTGCTGCCCTGATGTTTCAGCCCCACCATCTGCTCCAACAGTCTGAGATCCCTGGCATGTGGTGCTGGCTGGGGCCGCTAGCAGTGGAGACCTGGGGAGCCTTATCCCTCACCCCTGCTGAGCAATTCTACACCAGGATTAAGATGAGGATGCCCTGTCCTCACAGCAGCAGGTCATGGACCCAAAGTATACCACAGCCCTCTGTGTTCTTTGCAGGAATCACCACTCGCCGGGCTTCCTCATCACCTGGCCCTGCTCCTGTGTCCCCCCATTATCCACCTCACTGTCATCAGCCCTCCAGCATTACCTGGCCATTTTCTGCCCCACCCCCACCCCCAAATCTTGGAGAATAAATTCCTGTTGTTCTAAACCAGCAGGCCTGTGGTACCTGATTAGGACGGCTTTGGGAAACCAGCATGCCACCTTAATGGCCATTACAGTCATCTTTAATGGGCTCAGATGGCACTTAGGTAAAACACGGGTAAAGACGCCCTTCAGTCGCTGCTGTGTGCATCAATCTGCAGCCAGCAAAGGAAGCAGATGATCGAAGATGGCTTCCTTCCATCAGAACTGACCCCTTCAAAAAACACAACCCTCTCCTGCTTGGGGAACCCTGGCCTCCTCTGCCATGGCTCCTCAGAACCTCAGAGCCATAAGGCAGAGATCGGACACCTCTGGCTGAGGCCTCCCTTGGTCTGTAACAGTGAGTGGCCTTGGGTGGCTGGGACTCTGCGGGCCAGGCTGGGCTGCTCCCCTGATCCATTCCAAGCCTGGGCTCTCTCTGACCACTCTTTGTCCAGCCAGCAATGGCCCCTCTAGGGCTCGCAGCAGTCACTATGTCCCTGGTTGACTGCAGTGGAGAGCATAGTTGCTCTCCAGTGGCCTGCAAGGACCCTCTGTCTGGTCAGCCCCAAGCTTGAGACCGGAGCCCTGGCTGTGGAAAACAGCCATGTGGGTGAGCAGCTGGGTTCAGGAAGGTCTGGGGTCTGTGGGTTGAACCCGCCTCCAGGAGGGGTCAGGGAGTGGGGACTGCAGATGGAAAAGGGAAGGAGATGGCCTCGCAAGGGCCAGCCATGGAAGCAGAAAGAGCAGAGCCTGCTGGCCCCCAGCTGGTAAGTCAGGATGGGGAGGGGAGCGGGTGTAGATGACACAGAGCCCGTGGCGGGGGGGGGGGGGGGGGGGGGCGGGGGTGCGGGGAGGGGCAGAAGAGCATTGGTGTTTGTTGGAACATAGTTGAGGCTCCAGAGCCCTTTCCCCTCTCATTAGAAAAGGCAGAGCGCAGTGGTGCGGTGCATTAGCTCAGGGGAGGGGCCTGACCTCCATAGGCTCTTTGTGTCCCAGAATGGTAGGGGACGATGGGCGGGCACAGGCCCGCCTGGACTAACATCTATTTAGAGCTGCCCCAGGGCATGGGGGCCACTGCTTAATGGGGATTTGGGGCCTGCCCCTGCCGCCTCCCCCCTCTAGTCCCCCATCCTGCCTGGAGGGGGGGCCTGCCTCCTCTGCTGCCTGTGGAGGCCATGTCTATATTTAGCGCCCCTGTGCAGAGAGGGCTCTGATTCCCAGGAACTTCTCTGCCCTTCCGAGGGTGCATGTGGTGGGCCTCAGTCAGGCCCCTGGTCAGTGGTGTGGAGTGTGAAAGGGCACAAAGGAACAGGAGGTGTGGTCTTACAGGAGCCTAGGGGTCAGGACATCCAGTGGGGAGCACTGGGTACTTGCTGGAAATGCCATGGTGTGATGGTGGGTGTGGGAGGAGCCATCCCGATCCCAGCCCAGAACCCCTGCTGTGCCTGGTCTCAGGGCCTGGCTCTCCTCACTGCCTGGAAGCACCCACTCTCCTTCCTAGCCTCTTGGCTGGGCCCTGGGCAGGACAGAGGCAGAGACCATCGGGCTGTGGATGAGGGCGGTGCCCCAGTCAGGGTACACAGCTCTGGCTAGGCCTTGCAGGTGGCTCAGCCACCATCATTCCCTTCCCAGGCTCCTTTTAGCCTCCTAAAGGCTCAGAATCAGAGGCTAGGATCTCCCTGGCCTAGTGTGGTCCCTGCTGCATGGCCCATACTGTGCCCCTCCAAGACATCTGGGTCCCCACCTTCTCTTCCTCTTTCCCCTGGAGGGGAGGGAGGGGCTCTGCAGTGCCCAGCCTCACCAGACCCTCACCTAGGAGTGCATAGGAAAGTGGAAAGTGAAATTAGCCAGTGACTTCTTCGGGAT
Organism: Perognathus longimembris pacificus; assembly: GCF_023159225.1. Classification (NCBI taxonomy): domain Eukaryota; kingdom Metazoa; phylum Chordata; class Mammalia; order Rodentia; family Heteromyidae; genus Perognathus; species Perognathus longimembris. Next base: position 908,966 of record NC_063183.1, on the reverse strand, counting down.
GGAGGTGGGAGGGGATCCTCGGCCTTCCCTCCTCACCTTGCCAGCCCAGGGGTGTACATGGCCCTGGTCTCTGTGCTATCCCACATGGGCCTGGCAAGTGGTTGGCAGGGGCAGCCACCAGGTTGGTCCTCGCCCAGCTATGCCTGCCCTCCAGTCTGCCTCCTACCTAGTGGCAGCCTGGCAGGCCCTAAGAGTCTTCTCTCCTCCACACCTTTACCTGGCTGGGCCTCTCCCAGCAGGAAAGCTACCCTTTCTACCTGTGTGCTGTATGGGGCTGTCTGCAGCTGTACCATCCTGGGGCAATCTTGGTGCGTGATCATCTGGTCACCACTGGTGCCTTTCCCTCTGCTCTTGGGAACCATCTGACTTGTCCAATAGAGAAATAGTAACCATTTCTTGCAACTTTTCTGTTTCCAAGGATTGTGTAAAGGAAGGCAGACACTGGGCCTTCTGCAAAGCCTCCCTCAGTCCAGACACCAAGGCACATTGTGTCCCCAGGCTGCCCTGTGCTAGCTGTAGCCTGGGTAGGAGCCGGCTGCAGGGAAGAGCTGGACATGAGAGGACACCTGGATCCCCTTGTGCCCCCCCCACTCCCTCTCTGTCCTTCTTGCCTCTGCCAGCAGCAGCCCAGGGCTGAGGAATCAGCTTTGTAGGAGGGAGGGGGACAGGAGGAGGCCATGGCTGGAGGTCAGGACAGGGGTCCAGGTGGAGGTCAAAGCTGGAGGTCAGGACTTGGTCTGGAGGCTGAGTGCCAAGTGGAGGGAAAACGGGAGGTGGTAGGAAGGGCATGCATGGGCACCAGGTGGGCAATGGGCATGGTGCCCACTCTGGCAGAGGATGTGGAGAGGCAGTGACAGTGTCTCCTCCTGTAGTGCTCAGCAGGCTGATCACTCCCTCCTGGTAGAGACTCAGCTCTGAGTGCCCCTGATTCCATCAGCTAAGTGGTCCGGGCCTAGTGCACTGCCCCATGCAGACCTTTTGAGGCCTGGCCTCTGCAGATGGATGACTTTCTCGGCATCTATTTTTCAGGGGCTCTTTAGGCTAAGTGCCGGGTGGAGCCAGGACCCTCCCAGCTATTTTTGTCCTCAGGAGATGGGTTGGAAGACCAGGCCTGGGCTCCAGGCTTGTCTGCAGGCCTGACACCCCAGATGCACTTGAGATGGCCTTGGAAGAGCAGGGGACTCCCCAGGAGTCCTGACTCCAGACGGTGTAGCACTATGTCCTTCGCGGGCCGCTGCCCTGTGGGATGGGGCTAGAGGGGACGTGCGGCCTGGGATGGCTCTCCAACTGCCCTGCGGCCCTTATCTCGCTCCAGCACACCCTTAATCGGCTCTCGGCTCTGCGCTGGGGAGAGCATCCCGCAGAAGATGCACCCCAGCTTCTAAGCCTTCCCCCATGCAGCTGGCGGGCAGCCCAAGGTCACAGGCACTGGAAGCAGAGAACCTGACTGAAATGTGGCCACACTGGGGGCCACCAGAAGGGGAGGCGGGCAGGCTGGCCAAGGAAAGATGGGACGGGAGGGGCCATTGCTGCACCCTGAGTGGACAGCATGGTCGGGGGGGGGTCAGCCCTCTGAGCCCCCCCACCCCTAGGCCACATCCCCATCTCCCTGTCTGCAGCTCAGGGCTGAACCCTGGCTTCTATCCATGAAGGGCAGGCAGCCCATCCTAACCCCTCCTAAAGGTGTCTGGAATTCCAGTTTACTTCCCAGACTCTAGCCTGCTGGGGGCCTCAGTTAAGATGATGTCTTGGCCTCTCTGAGCCTCAGTTTCCCCATCTGGGCACTTGAAGTGGAGAAGGGGAGGCACTGGCACCGGTCTGGTGACCTCTGTGGCTCATCAGCCCAGAGATGGGTCATTCTGGGACTCACTCTCGCCACTGGTTGTCAAGTCTGCAGGTCTGGGCAGGGTCAGGGCCAAAGTGGCCCTGTCCACCTAAGCAACCTCAGGTCAGCTGCTGCCATCCACTCAGCCTGCCCTGGGCCTACACAAAATTGTTGCTAAATCCTCTATTTAATTTTCTTCGCTGGGAAATTGTAGGAGGTTTTGGAGATAAAGCTGAGCTGATAAAGCAGGGATTTAGCTGTCCTCACAGGCCAGGAGGCCCCTGCAGGAGGCCTGGCAGGCAGACTCCTGCTCCTGGGCCCGTGGGGGATGAGGGGCGTCTGTCTGCTGTGGGGCGCAGGGGGCATGTAGGGAGATAGCTCTAGCCCTGGTGGGAGATGTAGCATTTACAGCCTTTCACAGGCTCCCCTGACAGGTGACTGAAGGCATCTGGGGCCAGCAAGGATGATGTTCTCTCCTCAGGAGTCCCCACCAGCTCCAGAGGCCCCTAAGACCCCTTGAGCTGCCTCATCCTTCGGACAGCTCCAGGGCCTTGTTCTGTTTCCCAGCCATTGATTGAGATGGAGTCTCACAATCTTTTTGCCCAGGTTGGTCTTGAACTGAGAGCCTCCTGATCTATATCTCCCAAATAGCATTACAGGCTTGAGCTACTTTGCCCAGCTTCTTAATGAAATCTTACATGTTTCTGCATATCTTGTTTCTGGGCTTCCAGAGCTCAGATGCCCTGTGTTTGTGGAGTGGAGTTCTTGTCATCAAAGTGGTGGGAGGCCCAGGCAGGGGTGGCATTGGTGTTCCAGGTGGCCTGGCCAGTGAGCACAGATGATGGCCGGTGCCCAGGACTCATCCCCACCCAGTCCTCACGTCAGTTGCATTTCTTGGGCAAGGTGTCTTTGTAGTCTTGTTTCTGCACCTCTGGACATTCACTAGTCTCTTGTTCTTGGCTCTTCCCCTTGCTTCAAGCCTCAGATGCATATCTCTCACCTGTACCTTGGTTACCCACAAAGGAGGGAGGGTCCTTTCACCATCTCACAGATACAGAAACTGAGGCAGGGGCTCCAGGCCACACAGCTTTGGGAGGAGAGGTTGAGATGATGCACATACAAGCAAAGCGAGGCCCCATGTGGGGACAACCTGGGTGCTGGACCACATGCTGATGGCTGCCAAGGGCCAGGCGGGGCACCCCTGGATCCTGGAGGTAGATAAGACAGCCTAGGCTGCCACAGGCCCCCATCTGCTTTCAGGCCAGGGACCCAAGAACCATCACTTGGATCTGATGCCTTTTGGTCCCTACTCTGATTCAGGCCCCACCCCCTCCCTGCTCCCTTCCTGCCCATAGCATTGGCTCTGTGCTGCAGGGCTGGCTGTGGAATTTCCTATCATGCCACTTCCTTTCCACTGAGGGATGACTTGATGTGGCCACACCTGGGTCTGCTCCAGTCAGGTGATTCCAGGAGGGACAGGTGGGGAGGCCTGGCCCGGAGATCAAGGCAGCCAGATGGCTGAGTCCTCTACCAGCTCTACCACCTCTGTATGACCTTGTCCCACTCAGCCTCCCAGGGCTCCCACGATGCACTTAGCATTAGAGGAGGCTGTGAGGCTGAGTGGAGGTAACATGCTCTTGTCCCCATCTGGAACCTTCCAGGCTGAGGACAGAGTGGAAGGAGGGTCTGAGGCCTCAGGGCCAGCCGGCAGGGCTCAGCAGCAGGGGCCCTTCATGCCCAAGCCCATGCCAGCGATGGTGTCAGGAAGTCTCTTGGGATGGGCAGTGAGTACTTCTATCCCAGAGTGACCATCAGCATCCGAGGCCCACACAGACGAAAGGTCATGGATGATCACACCCATTCTATCCATATATGCTAATAAAAATTTCTTGGTAAAAAAGAAAAAAAGATGTTCACGGGAAGGTTTGCAGGCCAGACCAAGGTCACTAGCCTTTTGTGCCCAGTTTCAGGGTTTGGGGACCTCCCTGACCCCCAGAACCAAGGCCAGTGTGGAGTTGTCTTGTAGCTGGGCCAGCAGCCCTCCTGTCACCTCTGGGCTGGCTGAGGCCAGTGGGCGCTGGACAAGGAGGGCATCAGGGCCGGGTGTTCTGCCCTGGTTTCCTCTCATTGTCCCTGTCCTGCCTGTTCTCTGGGGACAGACACAGTGTGGATGGGCCTGGGCCCTCTTGACTCTCCCTAAGGTGGCTAGGGAGAACGCTCTGGGGCTCCTTTCTTCTGGAACCTAGCATTTCTTGAGACTCCAGTTCTCCTATCTCAATACAATTTGGAAACAAATCTAATAAACCTGAGCACACCTGCCTTGCTCAGCCCAGCTCTGCCCCAGTATACTTCACCTGTGCCCTCTACCCAACCCACCCTGGCTATGCCCCCTCTGCCCCTTCTCACTCTGGCTGTGCCCCTTCTACCCTACCCTGGCTGTGCCCTCTGCCTCCCCATAGCCATCTAGCATAGCATCCAGTGACTGCAGCCCCTTCCTCAAGGATGGAGTCAGGCTGGGTGTGGCTGGCGCCAGGGACCGGGATCAAAAGCCTCCCAGCACCTTCACCCAGTGAGCACATCTCATCTCTGGACGGAGGGCCAGCCTGGGCTGGGGGTGATGGTAACTGATGGGGCTCAGATGGAGGGCCAGACCAGGGGCTTTGGCCCAGTCTCATCTCCAGAGGCTTAGTCAAGTCCTATCAGCCTTCATGGCAAGAAGACTGGGAGCCTTGCTTTGGGGACTGTCCTGTCACTGGGGAGTCTTGGGGAGACAACTTCCCCTGTTAGCCCAGGAGTTCCTAGACACTGAGGCTGAGGGCCAAGGTGGACTCTGCCAGCTGTCCACCACCCTGGCCTCAAGGAAAGACAGAGTATAAAATAAAAACGCAGGTCCTAGACAGAACACAGAACATGGGAGAGCTTGCTGATGCCACCTGAGGAAACGGAGTCACAAAGAGCTGGAGGGAACTCCTCAGACCATACTAGCCCTTGTACATGCCAGCCTCTGTACTTGAGGGACTCCAGGGGAGCCTCTGCACTGCTGGCCTCAAAGCCCACCTTCATTATTTATATTTATTTACTTATTTTAGCAGTACTGGGAATTGAACTCTAGGCCTTGTGTTCGCTAGTCAGATGCCCTGCCACTTGGGAAATACCTCCAGCCACTTTTGACACTGGTTAGTTTCAAGGTAGGGCCTGGGCCGCAATCTCTTACTTGGGTTTTGCCTATTGCTGGGGGTGAGAGGTATGCAACACCATATTCAGCCATCGTTGAGATGGAGTCTCTCAAACTTCTTATGTTCAGGCTGGCTTTGAACCTTCATCCCCAACCTCTATCTCACCAGTGGCTTGATTACAGGTGTGCATGACTGGGCCCTGCTCCAAGCCCATGTTTACAAGGCCCTATGTTATCTCCATGGTCTGCTGTTGGGAGGTCATATCAGCAAGGACTGAGGGGCTGGTCACCCAGATGTCCTGCTAGGGACATCTAGCCCTGAGTACACCCCTCAGGGCTAGACCAGGCAGGAGCGTCCAAGGAGACCAAGGAGGTCTGGGGTTGGTGGCTGAACAGAAGAACAACAGTTGGGATGGGGCTGAGGGTCTTGTGTTATGGTGGGGTGTGTATTTTCTGTTACAAGGACTGAGTTTGGGAGCATCTCCAGGAAAGTGGAGATCAGAGGCATTGTGGGACTCAAGTCAGAGCATCCTGAAGCACAAGTGTCTGGAACAATCCGTGGCCATTGGCGCCCTCTGTTGGGCATGCTGGGTATTGCCCCAAGAGGTGTTTCCTGTCCAGTTGATCTCAGCCGGGCAGTTCAGGTGCCATGGATGGCCACTCAGAACAGGATCTGTCTCTTTCTGATGAACTACAACTGGTGTCTGGCTCCAGACCCCGTCAGAGGTTGGGAGGGGTGTCTGGCTTCAGGTAGCAGCCCCAGGTGCAGGTGTGGCCAAGTCCCAGCAGGCACTGCTTCGGACTGAGGCGGGAGCAGGGGCCCTGCCCCCTGGGACTGAGGAAGGGACTCCATCCAGGTGGATGGGGTATAGGCCATGGGGTGGGGGTGCAGGGCTGGGGCTGGAGTTATCACATGGGATTGGAGACCTCTCTATCAGGGCTATAGGAATCTGCTGGTTCCCCTAGGATCCAGCCCCGCCCCCCCCGCCCCAGCTTTGCCAGCCTAGTGGGACAAATGGCCCAGACCCCCTCTGTGAGAGTCCAGCTGGACAGACCTGAGCCCAAGGAAAGGCCAAGGATGAAAGGACAGTGAGACCCACAAAAAGGACGGAGCATCAAGGGCTGCAGGACCCCTCCCTGCCCAGTCCCCAAGGATGGAGACAGAGGCCTGGCTCCTGGGACCTCCAGGGGACATGACCCCTGGGCTGTCATTGGACCACAGCTGGGGTGAGGAGGAGGGCTAGGGCCTGCCTGGCCCTTTAAGATGGCAGTTCTGCTCCCTGAATGTCCCTCACTGTTGCCCAGCAACGGGAGGCCCTTAGTGTGTACACTGTCACTTGGGCAACCAGGAGGCTTACTGCCCCTGGACAGTGGCTGGTGTTGACCAGTATACTGACTGTGCCTGGCTGACTGCCCAGTGACTTTCCCCCCTTGGTCCTCACCCCTGACTTACCAGGAAGCCGGCACCATGGCGCAGACTGAGGTGCTTCTGACTAAGCAGCCGGCCCCACAGACCATCGACCCTTGCGAGCTGCCACCCAAGGTGTATGATGTGGCCTGCAACACGGGTGCCCACACGTCCTCAGGCCTGGCCACTGCCGGCTTCCGCACGGCCAAGTACCTCATGGACGAGTGGTACCAGAACTCCTACGCCCGCTACCACCAGGCCTTCTCAGACCGCGACTTCTCGGAGCGGCAGCGGCATGAGAGCCAGCAGCTGGCAGCGGAGACTGGCGCCCTGGCCCAGCGCACGCAACAGGACTCCACGATGAAGGTGGGGGAGCGCCTGGAGGAGATGCACTGCTGGAAGTCCAACCTTCAGCAGGAGGTGGAGGACCTGACCTCGGAGACCGACCTGCTCCTGGCCCAGAAGCTGCGTCTGGAGCGTGCCCTGGATGCCAGCGCCCTGCCCTTCTCCATTGCCATCGACAACCTGCAGTGCCGTGATCGCCGCCAGCACCCCGACCTCGTGCGCGACTACGTGGAGGAGGAGCTACTCAAGGTGCCACCCCTCACCTGGTGCCGGGCGGGTGGTCTCGGGCACAGCAAGGGAGGCAGCCCCGGGCCACTCTGTGGGTGAAATGTGGACCACCTAGGGCTGCAGGGGCCTGGGAGGCCCTGGTACCTGTGTGTCCCAATGTGGCTGCAGACAGGCCCACAGACAGGAGAGAAGAGAGCTCATACATGGAAAATGGAACTATCTGGCAGGAGAAAGAAGCCTAGGGTGGGTCAATGGCAAAGGCAGACCCAAACCTCAGTTCTTCTTGGTGTGTGCCTGCTGACTGTGGTCCCCTCAGACCTCACTGGGAAGAGAGACTGGGGAGCTTCTCTTCAAGTGGTGCCACCTCCTCCTCCCCCAGGAAGCTGAGCTTATCCGGTACATTCAAGAGCTCCTGAAGAGGACCATCCAGCAAGTTTTGAACCAGATACGGTGGGTCACTGCCGACTCCAGGTGGCCCAAGGGATAACACCTGACACCAGCTCTGGGGGGGTCTGAGGGATGACTCCTGACACCACCATGCCACCCTGTGCAGGCTGTCTGGGGGTTTGACTGAGAGGGCAGGGCTACCAGGCCACTTCATGGTGGGCAGGGCGGGTCATGTGAGCCAACGTAGGAACTGAAGCCTCCCACTGGGGGGCTGCTCTGGACACTGCTGGCAAGGCCTGGGCCAAAGGGCCAGGACCACCCTAAATAAAGAAAGCCTGGAGGCTGGGAATGTGGCTTAGTGGTAGAGTGCTTGCCTAGCATGCACAAAGCCCTGGGTTCCATTCCTCAGTACCACATAAACAGAAAAAGCCAGAAGTGGCCCTGTGGTAGAGGTAGAATGCTAGCTTTGAGCAAAAAGAAGCCAGGGACAGTGCTCAGGCCCCAAGTCCAAGCCCCAGGAATGGCAAAGAAAGAAAGAAAGAAAGAAAGAAAGAAAGAAAGAAAGAAAGAAAGAAAGAAAGAAAGAAAGAAAGAAAGAAAGAAAGAAAGAAAGAAAGAAAGAAAGAAAGAAAGGAAGGAAGGAAGGAAGGAAGGAAGGAAGGAAGGAAGGAAGGAAGGAGAGAGAGAGAAAGAAAGAAAGAAAGAAAGAAAGAAAGAAAGAAAGAAAGAAAGAAAGAAAGAAAGAAAGAAGGAAGGAAGGAAGGAAGGAAGGAGAGAGAGAGAGAAAGAAAGAAAGAAAGAAAGAAAGAAAGAAAGAAAGAAAGAAAGAAAGAAAGAAAGAAAGAAAGAAAGAAAGAAAGAAAACCTGGAGCTGGGGTTCCCTGCCCTGCCCCTTGGTTCCCTGGCCCATGCTGGCCCTGGTCCTCTCCAGGCTGAATCGAGAGCAAAAGGAGGCGTGTGAAATGGGCTTCTCGGACAAGGTAGAGTCCTACAACATCGATCAGACCTGCTCCCGCTACCATAACAATAGCACGGACGTGCAGTTCCACCTGCACTCCACCAAGTTTGAGGAGAGGTAAGTCCCACACACCCACCTGCCCTCCACCAAGCTCCCAGAGAGGTAGGGCCTCCACCACCCACCTGCCCTCCACTCATCCCCCAGAGAGGTGGGCCCAGCACCACGGTGGTTCCCACCAGTCCACTGCCTGATTTCCCACCCAGCCCTGCACGAGGCCCCCAGCACCCAGGCCTCTGGACACTGCCTGCTCCTGTGACAGGCAGGGCAGGACCTGAGCAGACTCAGGTGCACTTCCCAGTGCTCAGTGGTTGTGGGGCACAGCAAGGTACATGGGGACTCGTGTTCTGGGGGGCTGAGGGTGGCAGGGGTGCCTCTGAGTGGCCCATGCGACACTCCTTCCCCCCCCCCCCAGCGCCTCCACACCAGAGTCGTGGGCCAAGTACACCCAGGACATGCTGCTTCGTGCAGAGCGCGAGCGCCTGGGGTCAGTCAACTTGCGGTCGCTCATCGACTCCATCCTGCGGGACACCTCAGAGGACCTGCGGCTGCAGGCTGACGCTGTCAACCGGGCCTTTGGGCGTCGCTGCGAGGAGCTGGAGGATGCGCAGAACAAGCTGAAGTACCACCTGCAGAGGGTGAGCACGGGGGGCAAGCCCACCAGATATACCTGTCTGAACTAAGGACACACCCATCTCCACTCAGGGCATGCCCATCCTTCGGGGCACACCCGCTGGCGCCTGGGTGTCCACCCAGCTCATGGCTCTGACCTTTGGTTCTCCATGCAGCCTCATCTGTCCCAGTCCCCTGACTTCCTGGCTAGTTCTGGGGCCCCTCAGGCCAGAGCTGTGATTAAACAGGCTTCACTGCCCAGCCTGAATTGTCGGGTTCCCATGGACAGTGCTGCCTGAGCACAGCCCTGGGTGGGGTGGCCAGGGCTGCCTCCTGTCCCAGCCCGGCCCAGCCCGGCCCAGCCTACTGTCCTGCCCCATGCAGACGCTTCGGGAGATCACTGACCAGGAGCACCAGATAGCCGCACTGAAGCAAGCCATCAAGGACAAGGAGGCGCCACTGCGTGTTGCCCAGACCCGCCTGTACCAGCGTGCACGCAGGCCCAACGTGGAGCTGTGCCGGGACAGGGCACAGTTCAGGTGTGCTGTCTGTCCTGGCCCTAGCCCCTGAGCTGCCCAGAGACTCAGCCTCCCCCAATCCTTGAAGCTCCCCACGCATGAGCGTGATGCTGGGCACCAGCACGATGCTGGGAGGGGAGCATGTGTGACCTTTCTGGAAGGAGCCTTGGGTCTGGCAGGCTGGCCCCTGGGGTCCCAGGGCAGAGAGGCCAGCAGGGTCACCCACTCACCCTGCGTACCAGGTCTTGTCTTTTGTTTTTCTAACTTGTGTGTGCAGTGCCCATCTAAGCGTGTCATCTTCCTCTTCCTCTCTACACCTCCATGTCTCCTGTCTCCCTTCTTCTCTGCCCCTCCATGTGTTCAAGAAACTGGAGACCCAAGGGCCAGCCCTACTACATCCAAACACAAAGGGCTCAGGGCTGGTCAGACTGCAGTTGCTGGGCACTGCCACTGGGTGCCGCTGCGGCCCAGTTCCCAGCCCCCGTGAGCTTGGAGGACCTCCTTAATGCACACCTGGTCCCCAGTGTCTATGGAGATTTGGCTAACCTTTCCCCAGTGGCTCCAGGGCCACTTTTCTGGTGGGCTTCTTGGGATGAGACTTTGTGGCGTTCTGGAATGTCCCAGACTTGGACTCCTGCACCTGTTCCTCCCAGCCCCAAAGGCCAGGTGGTCTAGGACCCTGCTCCCAGCCCTGAGCCCCCTCCCACTGCTCCCCTCCCACAGGCTGCTGAGTGAGGTGGAGGAGCTGAACATGTCACTCACAATGCTGAGGGACAAGCTGCAGGATGCCGAGCAGGCACTGCGCAACCTGGAGGACTCCCGCATGGCCCTGGAGAAGGACCTGGCCGTCAAAGCCAACAGCCTCTTCATTGACCGCCAGAAGTGCATGGCCCACCGCCACCGCTACCCCACTGTCCTCCAGCTGGCCGGCTACCAGTAACCTGAATAAAGAGCGTGTTTGCTTTCTGCACCTCTGCAGCCCAGGGTGGTCTCCTGGGCTGTTCACATGGACAGGGGTCTGGGGTCCTGTGCAGCCAGGCTCGGCCTGGGGACCTTATTGCCCACCAAGGAGTCAGAGCTGAGGACTGAGAGTCCCCTAGTCTTAGAGGACATGAGAGAGTGGCAGCTCCCCCACAGCCCAGCCCCATGTGGCCCTAGATGTGTCCATCCCATAGCAGGCTGTCCAGCTCATCTGCCCCTGGCAACATGGCTGGCCCCTCCCACCTTCACAGTGCTCTTTGGGGCTCTGGGCATCTGTTAGGGTCACCACATGCCCCCCCCATATTCCCAAGCCCCAGCCTCAATTCACATGCCCTTGAGGCTGGCTAAAGTCTTTCCTGTGGCTGACCACTCTCAGAATAATTCTTCAGGCTGAGTCCCACCCTGGGCTACACCTCATGTCTACCCACAACCCGGTAGCTCTCACTATCCAGTGCTCCAGGTCCCCAGGGGTAGGTTGGCAGGGGGAATACAGCAAACTTCACCCCAAATGGGAGGTAGGTCACATCCTGGAGACTGAAAGGGGTCTTGTCTCTGAGTCCCAGGCCCAAGGGGCTCTTGCCCCAGTTTGTAGGGGACTGGGGAGGGAAGCAGCTCATGCCTGTAATCTCAGCTACTCAGGAGTAGTACATAGAAAGATTGAGGTTCAGGCTGGCCCCAGGCAAAACAGGAAACTCTATTGGAAAGATAAGCTAAAAATATCTCAAGTAGTAGAGCACCTGCTTAGCAAGCACAAGGTCCGGAGTTCAAGCCCCAGATGGAACCAGAGAGGGAGGGAAGAAGGGAGGGAGAGGGAGGGAGGGAGGGAGGGAGGGAGGGAGGGAGGGAGGGAGGGAGGGAGGGAGGGAGGGAGGGAGGGAGGAGGCCACTAGGCAGGGCCAGGGGCCACAGGGCCTGGGGTTACTCTGTTCCACTCAGGGTGGACACTGTGAGGCAATGGCTGCACTGGGGGACAAGGGGCTCCACTTCCAGAAACCTTGGGTGCCCAGGGGCCAGGCTGGGCAGAGCCTGCAGGGTCCACTGCCTGGGGGAGTGGTGGGAGAGACAGAACACTGTCCCTCATCCTGTGTCCTTGGTCTGGGCGGAGCTGCTACCCCAGGCTGGCCTGGGCAGCAGTGGTCAAGCACTTTCCTGGAGAGGGGCAGAACAGTAGGGTCCTGCTGTGCCCAGGGTCCGCCGCAGAAGCCTCACTTCCTCAGTTTCCCCTGCTTCTCTCCTCCTCCTCTCTCCTCCCTTCCTCCTTCCCCCTAGAGGCCACTTCTCCCAGGCCTCTCCCTGGCCTGTCTGGCCCTCAGCCCCTCATCGCTGACAGCCAAGACCGGCTCTGCCCAAAGCACCGAGAACTTTTGCAGCTGGGATGGAGGGATAGGCTGGTTGGTGCCAGAAGTGGTGTGTGTGGTGATGGGGTAAGTTCATTATCTCTCATGCTCCCAACTAGCCTGGGGAGGCACCCATCAGCACTGTTCTAATTGAGCAGCACATTTAAACCACATTAGGCCTCCCAATGGCCAGTCTGATAAGCAGGGGCATTTTACACTGAGGGAAGTGCCAATGGAGGGTCTCTGGGCTCTGAGCTCCCACCCAGACACCTTAGCTCTATGGCCACACCACCAGTGCTACTGCAACCCTACACTGTGTCCCCAGGGCCTGGTTTCCACAGAGGAGTCTAAGGTCTGCCAGGCAGACCACACCTCTCCCCCTGCAAGTGGGGGTGGGGATCCGGAGCTGCCTGGCTAGACCACCAACTCTTACCAAGGCATCCAGAGGTGGGCCTCCTCTGCTTCCCTTGAGGGCCTGTGCAGCCCACCTGCTGTGAGACCAGGCACAGCTTGGGGTCCTACAGAGAGGAGAGTTCAGTTCCAGGGCCACACAGCAGTCAGAGGGTTGATGTCCACCCTGGGCATCCTTGGGCCCCTCCACCTGCACTAGGCCAGAGCAAGGAAGTGAAGGTGTCTCTGGCATTCCATGACACCCAGGCGAGGGAGGGAGAGAAGTGGCCAGCTGCAGTGTGCCACCCCCGTCATCACCCAGTAGTCCCGGTACCCTGGAGCTGGCCTTGGGGTCCTCCACAGCAAGGTCCAGGGAAGCCGGGACACAGGCTGCCACCTGGCCTGGCCACACAGTTACCCTCATGGGCAGCAAGCACCTGCCCAGACCGGCCCCAATGCCCAGACCAGTGTCCGCTGTCCGCATTTCCTTGGGCCCAGACTCCCTTCTGTCTCCTGCCTCACACTCAGACTCTGGTCTGGGTCCAGAGACAACAGAGCCCCAACCTCCTGGTCATTAACAATATTATCCTAGCAGCTACAGAGGCCCCCTGGCCATGCTGTCCTGGCTGTGCTGTCCTGATTGACCTGTCCCCAGGTGTACCATCTCCCAGTTGTGCTGTCGAGGTCTCCAGAGAACTTTCCTGAGGAGCCTAGAAGACCCTCACCAGTAGAGAAAGACCTGGAGTTCCATGAAAGAGGCCAGTGTCTGTGATGCCAAGGTGCCAGGGCCTGCACCTGGACCTGTTCCCAGCTCCCCAGAGAAGAAAGCAGGGACTTCAGGACTGGGGCCCAGGCAGGGAGGGTGCAGGTGCCCCACCGCCCCTGTGCTGCAAGACTCTGCTGCTGGGGGAGGGGGGCGCATGACGCCTGCCTGGCTCCCTGTCGTCAGGGCAATCTGGGTGGCCTCTCTGAGCCAGGGCTATTTATGTCCTGAGACTTGCTGTCCTGCTGGCTGAGTCACCCTGTGTACTCACCCAGCCTCACAGAGAGCAGGACGCCTGTGGGCACTGCCCCCCCCAGCCCACATTTTCCCAGGCAGGGGCCAGGAAGACCCCGTAGGTTAGAGCATTCTCCTGTTGGCACTGTAGGCTGCCTCTTCAGGGGCAGCTTTGTTGCTGTTGTGGGTACCAAGGGGTGGTACTGGGGGAGGCCCCTCCAGTCCCTTCTGAGCTACAGTGGTGCCTATTTGACAAGGAGAAATAGACTCAAACCCAGGTGTCCATCTTTTTGGGAGCCACCCACTAGAGAAGCCCCCACCAGGCCCCCAGGACTGCAAGGGGTCAGTGCCCAGGCCTCGTGGCTGCCCCCTCCGGTCCACTTCTGGACAAGCTAAGGTGCTTCGGGCTGCAGGGGTGGGGGTGAGTCAGCCAACCCACCCATCTGTGCTGCCACAGCCCACAGTGGGGGCAGACAGCTGTCCTCAGAGTGGCTGCTGGGCCCTGCCCAGTATAGAGCTCAGTGAGGCGCTACCCTGGAAAAGATGGGGCTCGTGCTGAGGCCTCTGAGAGTGTCCTGGAGTGTGCCTGTGTGCGTGTGCATCTGTGTGTGTGTGAGAGAGTGTGCACACACACACTCATAGAAAACCATGCACCCTCTCCAGGGCACCTCTGCCTGCAGCCAGACACTTCCTCATCAGACAGGTCAGTGGCCAGTTAGCCCGGTGCAGCATGGCAGCCCTGGACCCCCCACTCTAGACTTCTCACCACCCCAAGTGGGCAGCAGGCACCATTTCCTGTGGTGGAGGGGATGTCAGCCCCAGTCATCACGCCAACTCTAGCCAGCCTGAGGCCTCTCACACCCCAGACCCACCATGGGCAGGGGGCAGGGGGCAAGGCAGCTGGTAGGAGGACCCCAGAGCTCTCGGCTAGCCTCACAGACCCCATGGTAGGTGGCTGGCTGATGGAGGGAGAGCGCTGAGCATGCTTCCTGTCGTTCCGCAGAGCTGGCCCTTGGCCTAGTCTGTGGGTCTTGAAGCACAGGAAGCCTCAGGCACCCAGGCAGCATGAAAGGCCCCTTTCACTGGGCCGCTAGGACAGTGGCAGCTGGGGCAGCACTGAGGTGGGAGTCGGCAGAGCAGACAGCAGTGCTACGTGAAACAGTAATAGGGAGCTGTGGGAGCTGGGGGTCTTCACAGCACACTGGGTCCCCTCTTCCCAGTATCGAGGAGGCTCAGCCCAGGTCTGAAAACTGCAGGTTCAGGGGCCCTGGAGACCCAGAGATGCAGCGGTGAGAGGGACACATGGTGCAGTGCAGTTCTGTGGGGCTACTGCTGCCTGGACTTACCTGGGAGGACCTGGCCACGCGCTGTGGCTCCACCAGCTGGGTTCGGTCTGTGGGGCTCTGGGGGTCTGAGACATCGTCTCCTGGTGAGGGCTTCCTGGGGGTGGGGGCTGGTCTTCACCCAGCAGAGTGGCCACAGGGAAGCTCCAGGGTGCTGACCTGGCCTACTGCCCAGGAAGGCATCCAGGCAGGGCCCCTGGCCAGGAAGGAAACTGAGGCCCAGGTTAGTGAGGGCCATGGTGGAGCATGGTCACATGTCCTGTAGCCCCACTCCTGGGGCTCCTCTGGGAAGGGAGGCCCAGGGCCAGGAGCTATGGACTATCCCCACCCCACAGTTAAGTGTCCTGGGGCTCTTCTGTGTCTGCTGGAATGGGGACAACTCTGTCCCCTAATCTGGGCCTCTAAAAAGATCTCTCCCAGAGCCAGCTTTGGAGGCCTGCCTTTCCTGGAAGCAGCCTTAAGCCCTCTCCTAGGGTGACCCCACACACACACCCAAGAACTTATTGGGAGAGCCCATCCCACAGTGGCCCCGCCCATCCCATGGTGGCTCTGCCTATCCTATGGGATCCTGGCAGGTGGGCAGGCAGAGCCAACCTGGCTTCTTGACAATCCATCTAATGGGCCTTAGTCACCTACCAATCCAGGGAGGGGTACAGTGGACACTGTGGGGCTCTAAGTGCCTCTCCTCCTCCCCTGCAGACCTGACTGAGATGGCAGTCTCTGCCCTTGTGGTCCTGGCTCTGGTACTGCCCTTGGGAGCCTGGACAGTCCTGGGGAATTCCAGATGGCCCTGTGTGCCCTGCTGCCACCAGGCCTGGTCCCCAGCTGTGGCCTCCAGCCCAAATGCCTGGGCAAGCTCTGGGGACCCATGGGCAGGACCACCCCATGTGCATCCCACCGTTGACATCACAATCCTCAAAGGTGATCACAGGCCTGGCACTGGGCAGGGAGGTGAGCCAAGTGGGGGAACTGGGGACCCAGAAGATGGTGGGGCTAGTGTCCCCAGGGCCCAGTAGGCAGGTGAGAGGCCCCTTTGGCCTGAGAGCTCCTGTGTCATCCTGAACAGTGGTCTGTGCTTTGGTCAGATTTGGATAAGAAGCTCCTGGCTCTCTTGTGCTGGGCCCTTCCTCAGCAGCCTGCACTGACCTCCACATATCCACTCCCCACCATCTTTGCCACAGGCCTGAGAACAGCCACACCTAGTGGAGTGGTGTCTCACTGCCTGCAGGAGGGGCAGGCTTAGAGCCCACCTTCCAAATGAGGAAACTGAGGCCAGGAAAGGCTAAGGCCCAGGTCAGCCCTTGGCCTAGCCTGCTGTGTGGGAGGGGAGGGGCAGATAGGGGAGGGGAGACTGGGCCCTGATCCTGGGCTTCCAACCTGATCCCCTGCAGGAGAGAAGGAAGAGGCAGGTGTCCGAGGCCACTCAGGACAAAGAGGGAGGGAGGGCCCTCAGGGCCTCCATGGCCAGCCAGGCCACAAAGGCCGGAAGGGGCAGGTGGGCCCCCCAGGAGCCCCTTGCCAGCACACCTACACGACCTTCTCGGTGGGCCGACGCAAGGGTCTGCAGAGCAGGGACAGCTTCCAGGTGGTGCCCTTTGACACCGAGCTTGTAAACCTGGACAGCACTTTCAACCTGGCCTTGGGCCACTTCCGCTGCATCGTCCCTGGCATGTACTTCCTGAGCCTGCATGTGCACACCTGGAACTACAAGGAGGCCTACCTGCACATCATGCTAGACCAGCAGCCCATGGCCGTGCTGTACGCGTAGCCCAACGAGCGCAGCCTCATGCAGGCCCAGAGCTTGCTGCTGCCACTGGTCGCCAGCAACACCATCTGGGTGCGCATGTTCCACCGTGACCAAGAGAACACCATCTACGGAGAGCCTGGAGACCTGTACATCACCTTCAGTGGCCACCTGGTGGCTCCAACCGCCCAGCTCTAGGGGCCGTGGCCCCGGTGGCCACCTCCAGTGGCCCTGCCCTGTGGCCCCACACCATGGCCCTTGTGGCCTCGCCCTATGGCCCCTCCCCCGCAGACCCAGAGTACAATAAATGCCAGCAGTATCCGACTGCCCACTGTGTGCTGTGGTTGGCTGCCACGGAAGCCACATGGACTCATGGCCTGTCTTTGTGGGATGGCTGCAAGTGAGATGGTCACATGTGGCCATGCAGGGCTGAGAGCTATGGGTGGAAGCTTCTGCACCGAGCCTAGTGTGCCCCTGGGCGCCCAGCCTCTGGTTCATCAAAATCCACACAAGGCCTCACCATGCAGATGTTTGCCCCTGCCTGGTGCCCCCAGTGCGGTAGGGAAAGGAAGGTGGTGGCCAGAGCACGGCACTGGCCTGCAGGGTGGAGGCTTCGTGCTGGGTGAATACCAGGTGAGTGGTGGGTCTCACAGGATCCTCCTATCTGGAGTGGTACAAGAAGTAGGGCCTCCATTGGCCCATGCCTGGGGTTGGGCCCAGGGGAGTCACCCTGAGCCTGGACCTGGCTGTGGGGGCCCACTGAGGAGTAGGGCCTGGGCTTTGTCCCTCTCCCCTGGCAATCACAAGGACATCGGTGGCCTTGCTGGACTCACATCCAGGAGCTTCTGTCTATCACCTTCACAATGAAGCCATTGAGATGGGTGTTCCCCCAGGCCATCCTGACCACACATCCTCACTGGCCCTGAGGGGCCTTTCCTCCCAGTCCAGGTCACTGCTCACTCTGGCCTCCTTCCTGGGGCCTCCCTCCCCATATCCTCTCCAGACCCTCCCCATAGTGTGTGTTCTGTGGGGATAACCCCGGGCCCTGGCCAGAGCAATGTCTGGAGCCACTGGCCTGGCCACACCATGCAGATCCTGGTGGCACCAGCTGCAGACTGGGCACAGGTGGGAAGTAGGAGCCCAGGCTTGGGCCCTGCCATGGACACCCCAGCCCTACCCAAGACACAAGGGTGGGAGGAGCTCATGCTGCACTTTGGCCCTTGGCCTGTGCCAGCTCCTGGCTGGAATGGCTGGACCTGCCCCTGCGGTGCCAGGCAACCTGCAGGCATGTCAGTGCCACTTCCCTGCATTCATGGGAAGTGTGGGGGCAGAAGATCCCCGCAGAGACATAGGTGCCCAAACAGGAAGGGGGCCAGGGGCTCCAGGCTACCTTCGCCATCCCTGCCCCCCCAGGTCTTGGTCTGTAGCCCACATGAGCACCACCAGCTTCTGTAAAGATGAAAGCTCATTGACTTTTCTGCTCAGGCTGACTCAAGTTCATCAACTGCCATCCTCCTGAATTGAGCCTCCCCACCTGCCTGGGATGACAGAAGCAAATGGCTGCACCCAGCTGTTAATTGAGAAGCCATCTCCCGTGTATGCCCAAGCTGGCCTCAAACCTCAATCTTCTCAATCTCAGGCTCCCCAGGAGCCAGTATGACAGGAGTGAGCCATCACTCCCCAGCAGGAATATTCTAAAGAAAGACACATATGCAGAGAAAGTAAAATGACTCTCTGATCACAAACGTGTTTGCAAAGGAAAATAGTTTTCTCAAGGATGGGCACCTGTTTTGGAAGGGCATTTGGATAGACCCATCCCTCAGGGTGGACTATGCTGTGGTGGGAGAGCCCTGGTCCCAGGTTTGATCCCTAGCACCAAAAAAGAAGAGATTGGAAGTGGGGGGGGGGGGGGGGGGAGCCAGGTGCGCCACTGGCTCACACCTATATTCCTAGCTACTCCAGAGGCTGTGACCAGAGAAAAAGTTCAAAGCCAGCTGGAGCAGACAAATCTTTGACTCTTATTTCCAAATAACCAGCAAAAGATTAAAGAGGAGATGCGGCTCGAGTAGTAGAATGCCAGCCACAAGTGCTGGCCGCTGAGTGCTGCTGCCACTGGCACCAGGATGCCTAAACCCAAGTCTGTACCATGTTGGTATGCCTGTCCTCCCTTTGTTTTATAATAAGCTTCCTTAGTCTCCACTAGGTGACTGAGAGCCGAGCAGAGGTCTCCTTCCTTTCTGAGCCTCCTTGGAGCCTCCCTGGCTACAGTGACAAGAGCAAATGTCACCGCCATCCTCAGGGCCAGTATAGGCTGACACGGACCGGGCAGGGGAGAGGCACTTTTCTCTGAAAGTCGCAAGGGACTAAAAAAATAAATAGATAAATCTGGAAGAGCCCAGGATTGAGTCAGCATGGGAGATTCTCTGCAGTGATAAAAGCCAGAGGGAGGCCAAGTGATAAGGACGCCGTCCCTGGTGAAGAGGCAGAGAAGAAAATCAATGCAAACCTCGCCCTGGGCACCGCCAGGGCTCAGCAACCGGAGATGGGAGGGGATCACCCTGCCCCCAGCCCAGCTGTGCACACTGATTAAATCAGGATCTCGCTCTTGGCAAGGAGACCACTAGGACCCACACACGCTCTCGTGGACGGCCCTATGAGATTCAGGGAGGCTCAAGGCAGGGGGCAGTCCCCCCACATTGGCCTTCTGGCTGAGTGGAATTCCAATAAAAAATCTAATTTTAAATCATCATGTGAAATTCGCACAACATGAAATTTTCCATTGTGGGGTGGTCAGTCACAACCTGCACCTTCACCCCCGGAGCCCTAGTATCTGGGGGCAGCAGGCAGCCCTGGGGCCTGGGGTGCCACTGCCCCTGAGGTCCACCTGTCCTGGAACCTCAATGTATTTGTCCCCCATCTTCCCACTGGGTGGCAGGGCACTGAGGAGCAGGGTGGGAGCCCGATTCCTCCCCAGGACCCAGTGATTCTCCATTGTAGAGTCAGCACATGTGACCACCCAGCATCCGTCCCTAAGCTTCCAGCTGTCCAGCTCTTGGCTATCATGGGTAATGCTTTTGTAAAAGCTTGTGGCAAAGTTCCTGTGGTTCTCTCCCATTGAAGACCCTCCAAAACCTCACATCTGGAGCAGCCAGGACTGAGGGTGATGCTCCTGCCGGGACCTTTATAAAGCGCAAGCAGCCAGGCAGGCAGGGTCCGCACATCTCCATCACCGAGCTGCACACCGCAGGGTGGCATTCAGGCAACTTCTAAGCCTGCTGCACCCGAGCATATGAGGCCCAGTGGGATAATAAAGCTGGCTATCCCCCTGGGGCCCAAGAACCACCCCAGTCATGCTGTGCCCTGCAGTCGGGAGCCTGGCTGGCATGAAGGGAAGACAGGCTAGGGGCCCTAGCTGAGGTCTCTCAGTAGCCCCCTGGCCCCTCCTCCTCTACCCCAGAGTGAACAAGCCCCCATGAGTGCTAATACACCTTCCCTCATACCCTCCCCACACCCTACTCCACACCTTCCCCCATACTGTCTTTCCCCCCTCTTCACCCCCTCCTCATGCCCTCCCTGTCCTCCTCCCTCCCTCCCCCACTTCTACTCTATCCCCTCCCCACCCCTCCCTAATCCACACTCTCCCCCATACTATCCATCCCCCCACCTCACCCCTTTCCCATCTCCTCCCCAAACCCTCCTCTACACCATCCCCCAGGACTTAAGTTCAGGGGCCAGGCCCCAGGAAATGGTGATGGAGTAGGAGAGGGACTTTAAGGAGTGAAAGAGCCCACATACCTCAGCCTGGCCCCTTGTGACACTTAGCCTGGCCCCCTGTGACACTCAGCCTGGCCCCCTGTGACACTCAGCCTGGCTCCCTGTGATACTTAGTCTGACTCCCTGTGACATTCAGCCTGGCCCCAGTGACAACCTGGCTCCCTGTGACACTCAGTCTAGCTCCCTGTGACACTCAGTCTAGCTCCCTGTGACACTCAGCCTGGCCCCCTGTGACACTCAGCCTGGCCCCCTGTGACACTCAGCCTGGCCCCCTGTGACACTCAGTCTGACTCCCTGTGACACTCAGCCTGGCCCCCTGTGACACTCAGTCTGACTCCCTGTGACACTCAGCCTGACCCCAGTGACAGCCTGGCTCTCTGTGACACTCAGCCTGACCCCAGTGACAGCCTGGCTCTCTGTGACACTCAGCCTGGCTCCCTATGACACTCAGCTCCCTGCTGCCCCTCAGCCTGGCTCCCTGATGCCTCTCAGCCTGGCTCCCTGTGACACTCAGCCTGGTTCTCTGTGACACTTAGCCCTGCTCCCTGCAGCCCCACACTCCCCAGACTCCCACTGTGATAGCAGTGTTGGTGTCCTCAGCCAGAGGGCCAGTGGCAGCTATGGCAGGCAATCCCCAGCCTGAACCCCACCCCACCCAGCAAACAGAAACCTTATGACCCCTCCTCTGCCCTGCCCCACAGGCGGATTTCCTGAGCAAGGTCATTGTGAGCTGCTGGAGCCCAGTAGCCAATAAAACCCATCGAGGCAGACAGAGACCATAAAGCAGGCAAGCCCAGGATGTTTGCTCTGTGGCTCAGCGCCCCCACAACTGCGGTATGGTGGCTTTGTGCCACCCTGGGTCCTCATAGCCTCCCGGAGTGGCCCTGTAGCCCTGCGTCTTCACTGTCATGCATGGTGGCCCAGTGGCCCTGTGTCCTCACTGTCATGCATGGTGGCCCATTGGCCCTGCACCCTCACAGTCATGCATGGTGGCCCTGTGGCCCAGCGTACCCATCCACCCACTGCCACAGCGGCAAAGACCAGTGTGGGCCCGGACCGCTCAGCCCTGTGGCTGCCCACAGTTGCCTGGATGGATGCCTGTCGTGCACCTTGGGAGTGTCTGGGTCCTCATCTCCTACTCAGTCCCCTTGGGGCCTCTGGTGCATCTGCCAGGCAGTGTCCCTGGACATATGTACAGTGTAGAACCTTCCAGAACATCCCACAGGATCCCCAGAACACTCTGGGGTCTCACTCTCCCTAGTGGCCCTGCCACCTGGTAGCCAGGCCAGGGGACCCGGCTTCACCAAGGCTCTCCTGGCTCATCCCACCTGCCCTGGACAAGGCAGCCTGTCCATTGTGGGAGCCTAGCCCAGCATGCTGGCCACTGCTGTCCCTACACCCTCAACCCCATGAGGCCCACAGCACTGGCACCTGTGCTCTTGGCATTGAGCCTTACTGGACAGCAGGGTCCCACACCAAATGGGCAACAAAGCCTGCCATTCTTGTTTAAGGAAAATGTATTTTCCAGAAATTGCCAGGCAGCCAGGCTATGGAACACAAGGCAATGTGGGCGAGGAGGGGCAGGCTGAGGAGCACAGGGCAGGGAGGTGTGGGAGGAGGGACAGGCTGGAGAGAACAAGGTGAGATAGGGAAGGAGGAGGGGCAGGCTGGGGAGCACAGGGTGGGGAGGTGGAGGAGGAGGGGCAGGCTGGGGAGCACAGGGTGAGATGGGGAAGGAGGAGGGGCAGGCTGGGGAGCACAGGGCAGGGAGGTGTGGGAGGAGGGACAGGCTGGGGAGCACAGGGTGAGATGGGGAAGGAGGAGGGGCAGGCCAGGGAGCACAGGGCAGGGAGGTGTGGGAGGAGGGACAGGCTGGGGAGCACAAGGTGAGATGGGGAAGGATGAGGGGCAGGCTGGGGAGCACAGGGTGAGAGGGGAAGTGGAGGGGCAGGCTGGGGAGCACAGTGTGGCAAGGCAGGTGCTACAGAGGAACACAGAGCCCCTGAGGCTGGGGTCTCGAAGAGGCTGCAGTTACAGAGGCTTGGGCAAGAGATGTGGCAAGATGGGGAGTGTCCAGACCAAAAGCCTTGTGAGGAGTGGGTCCAGCCACCACCCCATCCCTCCTGTAGGAGTCCGTCCTGTAGGAGGATGCTGGCCACCGCAGGTGGGCCAGGGGACGAGGGCACACAGGTACACACCTAACTTCCCACGGGCTCTCCACAGAGTCTTGAATCAAACCAGCTGAGAGAAGCGGGTCCAGGCAGAGACTTCCCATCCCCCGCCCCCCCACCCCAACCCCCTGGGCTGTTTGCAATGGGCTTGAGGCAGGGCAGTCTGAAGAACAGGAGGCATGGTAAAGGGCTGCTAGGAACTCAAAAACTCAAGCTTAAGGCTTGCCCCTCTACTTCCCTTAAGATTAAGGGAACAAAGTTAATTAGGGGAAAATGAAACAGGGCAACTTGAAGAAACTGAGGCCTGGTGACAGCAACTCGGAAATACGGTATTTAGAAACATGGAATTGTTATCTTTGCTTCAAAGAGAGGCAACAGGATGCATTCCTTCCTAAGAAAATTGTTTCCTCAAACTTAAGCCTCCTCCTGCCTCAAAAGCAGGCCTCAAGGCAGAGCCCCCTTACCTCCAGGATGCATCCTCACCTGGAAACTCAGAAAGTAACTCCAGGTGTGATTAGAGCCAAAAACAAAGCACCTGTCTTTACATAACTTTGAAGCCAGACTCCCTGCCTTACCACATAGATACCTCTACAACCAAGAAGCTGTGTCTCCCATCTCCCTATGAGAGCGCCCATACTCTGTGAGAGTGTGCCCCTGACCTTCTGCTTGTTTGTTTGTCTACTTGCTTGCCTGCTTACTTAATAAAGGTCTATCAAGTTTTCTTCCCATGATGATTTGTCCAGAAATTTTTATTCTGCCATCAAAGTCAAGGATCTTAAGTAAGAGTTCCCACATTTAAAGGGAAGCTTTGCTAAACCTCACCTGCATCCAGTGACTTTTCATCTAGAGCCCAAGAGGTCTATGGCAGGCAGGAGCTAAGGAAGCGCCTCAGTGAACCCAGGGCCCACCCACTTTGGGGTGCTAACTCTGGTAGGTGGGGGGCAGTGTTCTGAAGGCCCCCAAATCCCACCCACCCCATCAGAGCTGCCACCAACCCCGGGAGACCAGGAGGGGCCCCTTTCCCACCACTTCCCACTTCCACCTTTTTGAACCCCCTTTAAGCACTGTCTTATCCGGTAGCTGTGCCCACTCCCCACTCGGCTGGGCTGCCCCCTCCCCCAGTATTGCCCAGGCTGGGCTGGTCAGGAGCAGCCTCACACCCACAGAATGCTTCAGTGTGCCCTGACTTCTCAATATTTGCTCTGGGAATGAATCAAACATTTATTCTCTAATTTATTCAGGGAGCAGTCCTCCAGCACAGGCAGCCTCCTCACAAGGAGCATTCGTTAAGGCTTGACCTCTGCCTGGGGTCACCTCTGAGTCCCAGCCCCAGCCCTTCCCCTGACAGCCTGCTTGGCCTGGCTCAGGTACCTACTGGGACAACAGTGGGGGGGGGGGGAAGGGGGCAGGAGAGGCAGTGGGGTTGGCCTCATCAGGTGGGGATCCCCAAAGCATAGTGCTGTGGGGTCAGCTTCTCCTCGCAGCTTCAGAGGTCTGTGGTGCTGGGGACCCAGTGAGGTGTGACTATTGGGGTTCTGGAGTGTCATGGAGGGCTGAGAGGAGCAGTTCCAGGCCAGCTGGACTCCTCCAGGCTGGCATATGCCCTCCCCATGTGGCACTGACTGCACAGCTTGCTCCAGGTTCTGCTATTTGCTCTGGGGGCAGCTCTCCCCCGTCCCGTATGCCTCCCTCTCCTGGGCCAGAGCTCCAGCAGGAGGTGGAAGAGGGGCCAGAGACTCTTGGTGTCCTCATAGTCTCTGCACTCCACTGAACCACTCTAGACAGACCTGGCCTCAGGTCTGCACCTGACCTCACCTCTGCCATGGAGCCCTAGGGTCAGAGGGGTTGCCTCTCACTGCACAGCAGTGTCCCCATGCCATGGAGCCCTGGGGTTAGAGGGGTCACACCCTCACTGGGCAGTAGTGTCCCCCCACTGTGGAGCTCCAGGGTCAGAGGGGAACCACCTCCTCACTGGACAGCAGTGTCCCCCCACTGTGGAGCTCCAGGGTCAGAGGGGAACCACCTCCTCACTGGATAGCAGTGTCCCCCACTGTGGAGCCCCAGGGTCAGAGGGGGTCACCCCCTCACTGGACAGCAGTGTGCAGCAGACCAAGGAGAGTGGGTCAGGATGTGGGCTGCAGGCAGGCTCATGGGGCTCTGAACAGATACCTCAGGGGTTCAGCAGGCACTGGCTGCGCAGGGCCAGCCACAGCTTTGCCCCCCCCCCCCATGTCTCCAGTGTCACTGTAGAGGCCAGTGGGCTGCCCAGCCTGGGGCTGTATCCACACACATTCAGGGCTCCAATCTAGAGAGTGGCATGCAGGACTGACCAGGGGGCTACATGTGGGGGCCGGGCAGGTCCAGCATGCCTTGGGGTGGGGTCACCAGTTCATGGCTTCAGTCAGAGCTTTCAAGCTGGCCTTTCATCACCCTCCCATGGGGCTGACTGGAGTCAGGCCAGGGTGGGAGTGGAGGGCAAGGCCTCCCTTCTCCATGCCCCCAGATCCCTGCCTAGCCGAACAGGCTGAGGGGAGAGACAACCTGTCACCACACCTTGGCCGGTGTCCACTCATGGCCTGGCCTTGTCTTCATGCCCCCTCTGGGAACCCCTGAACACACCCCACGATCTGGAGGATGACATGGTGGAGGCCCCATGAGGCCTCACAGCTGGCTGGTTTGCATGCACCCGTCAGCCTTGCGGCCCTGGGGTGCCTGCATGCTTTCCTGTGTTCGCCCGCTCTTGTCCAGCCGAGGCTCAGCGGCATCCATGTCCTCTGCACCATAGCCTCTGCGGAGGCACAGAACCTTCCGGAAGTTCTGGCGGAAGTTGTCAGAGAGGAAGCCGTACAGCAGAGGGTTGGCACAGCTATTGGCATAGGATAGGACCACCACAAAGAAGTAGAGGCCAGCTGAGGCGGGCTCCTCGGGCAGTGTGAAGGCCAGGTT
Source organism: Perognathus longimembris pacificus (assembly GCF_023159225.1). Taxonomy (NCBI): domain Eukaryota; kingdom Metazoa; phylum Chordata; class Mammalia; order Rodentia; family Heteromyidae; genus Perognathus; species Perognathus longimembris. The sequence goes on along the minus strand of NC_063183.1, from coordinate 883,770 downwards.
AACAATGTTTACGATGAAGAAGGGCAGCCAGCAGCCCACGAAGACCACCACCACCACCAGCACCATGCGGGTCACCCTGCGCTCTGAGCGCCGTCGCCGTGAGCAGCCCACGCGCATGCCCGCCGCCTTCACCTTCACCACGATAAGCAGGTAGCAGAGGCAGATGACCAGCAGCGGCCCGAAGAAGCCCAGAACAGATGTGTAGGTGATGAAGGCTGCACCCCACAGCCCCACGGGCTCCGGCCAGCTGAGGTTGCAGGTGCCCCAGCCCTCCTGGACGTCCGCGAAGACCAGCAGTGGCAGCGCCATGAGCAGGGAGAAGGCCCAGACGGCAGCACTGGCCAGCTTGGCCACCCGGGGCCGGCGCCAGCGGGCGGAGCGGAGCGGATGGACCACAGCCAGGTAGCGGTCAATACTCATGATGGTCAGGCAGAAGATGCTGGTGAACTGGTTGATACCATCCAGGGTCATGACCAGGCGGCACAGGAAGGGGCCGAAAGGCCAATAGGAGACCGCGTTCTGCGTGGCCAAGAAGGGCAGCCCCATCATAAGCAGCACGTCGGCCACAGCTAGGTTGAGGATGTACACATTGGTGACCGTCTTCATCTTGGCATGGCGCAGCACCACGTAGATGACCAGGGTGTTGCCGCTCAGGCCCACCGCGCACACCAGCAAGTACAGCACAGGCACTAGCACTGCCCGGGCCCCGGCTGAGTGCACTGGCCTGGCCATTGTCCTGTTGTAGCCATCTCCGGGGGCAGCAGAGGCATTCCAGCCCAGTGTTCCAGCCAGGAACAGAGGCTCCATGGTGGTGCCCAGGCCAAGCCCCAACCTGCGTCTGTCCTGTAAGAGAAGGGAATGGGAGCACGCTCAGGGGATGGGAGCACATTCGGGATAGGAGCGCACTCAGGGGACTGAAGCATGCTCAGGGAACAGGAGCATGCTCAGGGGACAGGAGCACGCTCAGGGGATGGGAGCACACTCTGGACAGAAGCACACACAGGGATGGGAGCACACTCAGGCATTCCTTCCTCCTGTCCTGCCAGCCCCGACGCCGCCCGCCCAATGGCAGCAGGTAAACACCATTAGTCACGTTCAACTGGGCCAGGAATCACATCAAGCAAATTGTTTGGAAAACAAGGCAGAAGAGGAAGGACTGCTGGGGGCCATGGAGTCAGCATCGGGCAGCAGTGGCTCAGGAGGCAGGCCAGCTATTGGTAATGCCATGGCTACCCTGATCTGCACCTGAAGGCCCCCTTCCATTGGCCTCAGTTTCTCCTAGAGGCCTCTTGGAGCTGTGAGGCCAGTACTAAGACACAGAGCATCCCTGTCGTAGCCCCCCCGCCCCCCCGCTTCCAGGGCACAAGGCTCTAGAGGTGGCCAGTGGGGGAGGTGAAGCGGAGGCCGAGACCAGGGCTGAGTCAAGCCCCTCACACCCAGCAGCATGTACAGCACCCTCCTGCTCTCCCCAGCACTGGCTCCATTGGGCCTCCCTAATCAAGAGTTTCTCTGCGTGTGCCCGCCAGGCTGAGCTAGACTCACATAGGGCAGCGCAGCCAGGATGTGGGCTCTGCCCCTACGCACAAGGACAGAGCTCCCCCCACCCCATAGGGCCAGGTGCAGAGTGAGGCACACACAGGTGTGGTGCACACCAGCCTCCCTTGCTGCATGGAGACTGAGGACAAGCAAACCCATGAAATGCCAGAATGGCAGCAGCTGGAGGAGGTGCAAGGGCTGAGGGCACAGGGCTCAGCCATCAGCTGTGCTGACCTGGAGCCCTGGTTCAGTCCTGCTTGGCAAATCCAGTGGCCCAAGTAATCACTCCAAAGGCTTTCATGACAGGACCCTGCCCTGGTGATGCCAGGGACTGAGCAGAGGCAAGTGAAGTTTCAACAACAGGAAGAAGAGGTCCAGAGGAAGGGAGAGTACAGGACAAACACTACCAATTACAAAGACAAATCTCCTTTCCCCCATATCCCCATGTTCCCCTGACCACACCCTCAGGCCACACATCCCACATCCCACATCCCATATCCACCATCCCACATCTGCCATCCCACATCCCCACATCCCCAATCCCACATCCCAAATCCCCACATCCCCACAAACCACATCCCCACATCCCATATCCCCACATCCCCACATCCCCACATCCCACATCCCCAAACCCACATCTCTACATCCACACAACTCCACATCCCCACATCCCCACAAACCACATCCCACATCCAACATTCCCACATCCCACATCTCTACATCCCCACGTCCCCACATCCCCACATACCCACATCCCACATCCCCACATCCCTATGTCCCCACATCCCCACATCCCCACATACCACATCCCAAATGCCCACATCCCCACATCCCCACATCCCCACATCCCACATCCCATATCCACCATCCCACATCTGCCATCCCATATCCCCACATCCCAAATCCCACAATCCCATATCCCACATCCCACATCCCAAATACCACATTCCCACATGCCACATCTCACATCCCCACATTCCCACATCCCACATCCCCACATCTCCAGATCCCACATCCCCACATCCCACTTCCCCACATTCCCCATCTGCACATCCCACATCCCCACATTCTACACCCCACATTGGCCATCCCACATCCTCACATCCCAGATCCCCACATCCTCACATCCCACATCCCCATATCCCACATCCCACATCCAACATCCCACATCCCACATCCCACATGCCTACATCCCCACATCCCCACATCCCACATCCCCACATCCCCACATACCACATCCCTACATCCCCACATCCGACATCCCACAACCCAAATCCCACATTCCCACATCCCACATCCCAAATCCCCACATCTCCACATCCCACATCCCACATCCCCACATCTCCAGATCCCCACATCCCCACACCCCCACATCCCACATCCCCACATCCCCACATCCCCACATCCCACATCCCACATCCCACATGCCCACATCCCCACATTTCCAGATCCCACATCCCCACATCCACACATCCCACATCCCCACATCCCCACATCCTACATCCCACATGCCCACATCCCCACATCCCACATCCCCACGTCCCACATCCCCAGATCCCTACATCCCACATCCCTACATTCCACATCTCCACATCCCACATCCCCACATCCCATGTCCCTACATTCCACATATCCACATCCCCACATCCCCCTTCCGCACATCCCCACATCCCACATCCCCACATGCCACTTCCCCACATTCCCCATCCACACATCACACATCCCCACATCCTACATCCCACATCCCACATCCCCACATCCCACATCTCCAAACCTCATACCCCCACATCCCACATCCCTACATTCCCACATCCCCACATCCCCACATCCCCACATCCCACATCCCACATCCCACATCCCTACATCCCCACATCCCCACATCCCACATCCCACATCCCCACATCTCCAGATCCCACATCCCACATCCCACATTCCACAACCCACATCCCTAGATCCCCACATCCCACATCCCTACATCCACATATCCCACATCCCCACATCTCCAGATCTCCAGATCCCACATCCCCACATCCCCACATACCCACATCCCCACATCTCCAGATCCCCACATCCCACATCCCCACATCTCCAGATCCCACATCCCTACATCCCACATCCCACATCCCACAACCCACATCCCCAGATCCCCACATCCCACATCCCTACATACACATATCCCACATCCCCACATCTCCAGATCCCACATCCCCACATCCCACATCCCACATCCCCACATCTCCAGATCCCCACATCCCCACATCCACAACCCACATCCCACATCCCACATGCCCACATCCCACATCCCAAATACCACATTCCCACATGCCCACATCCCACATCCCACATCCCACATCCCCACATCCCACATCTCCACATCCCACTTCCCCACATTCCCCATCTGCACATCCCACATCCCCACATCCTACACCCCACATTTGCCATCCCACATCCTCACATCCCACATCCCCACATCCCACATCCCTACATCCCACATCCCTACATCCCCACATCCCCACTTCCCCACATCCCACATCCCCACATCCCACATCCCACATCCCCACATCCCACATCCCTACATCCTCACATCCCCACTTCCCCACATCCCACATCCCCACATCCCACATCCCACATCCCCACATCCCCACATCCGACATCCCACAACCCAAATCACACATTCCCACATCCCACATCCCACATCCCCACATCTCCAGATCCCCACATCCCCACATCCACACATCCCACATCCCCACATCCCACATCCCAAATGCCCACATCCCCACATCCCACATCCCCAGATCCCTATATCCCACATCCCTACATTCCACATCTCCACATCCCACATCCCCACATCCCCACATACCATGTCCCTACATTCCACATACCCACATCCCCCTTCCGCATATCCCCACATCCCACATCCCCATATGCCACTTCCCCACATTCCCCATCCACACATCCCACACACCCACATCCCACATCCCCACATCCCCACATCCCACATCCCACATCCCCACGTCCCACATCCCAAATCCCCACATCCCACATCCCACATCCCCAAATCCGCACATCTCCAGATCCCCACACCCCACATGCCCACAACCCACATCCCACATCCCACATGCCCACATCCCACATCCCCACATCCCCACATCCCACATCCCATATCCACCATCCCACATCTGCCATCCCACATCCCCACATCCCAAATCCCACAATCCCACATCCCACATCCCTACATCCACACATCACACATCCTACATCCCCACATCCCCACATCTCTAGATCCCCACATTCCACATCCCCACATCCCACTTCCCCACATTCCCCATCTGCACATCCCACATCCCCACATCCTACACCCCACATCTGCCATCCCACATCTCCACAACCCACATCCCCACATCCCTACATCCCACATCTCACATCCCTACATCCCCACATCCCCATATCTCCACATCCGACATCCCACGATCCCACATCCCACAACCCACAACCCAAATCCCACATTCCCACATCCCACATCCCCACATCTCCACATCCCACATCCCACATCCCCACATCTCCAGATCCCCACATCCCACATTTCCATGTCCCACATCCCTACATCTACACATCCTACATCCCACATCCCCATATCCCCACATCCCACATCCCACATCCTATATCCACCATCCCATATCTGCCATCCCACATCCCCACAACCCACATCCTACATCCCCACATCCCACATCCCCACATCCCCACATCCCCACATCCCCACATCCCCACATCTCCAGATCCCACATTCCCACATCCCACATTCCACAACCCACATTCCCAGATCCCCACATCTCACATCCCTACATCCACATATCCCACATCCCCACATCTCCAGTTCCCACATCCCCACATCCCCACATCCTCACATCCCCACATCACACATCCCACATCCCCACATCTCTAGATCCCCACATCCCACATCCCCACATCTCCAGATCCCCACACCCCACATGCCCACAACCCACATCCCACATGCCCACAACCCACATCCCACATCCCCACATCCCCACATCCCACATCCCATATCCACCATCCCACATCTGCCATCCCACATCCCCACATCCCAAATCCCACAATCCCACATCCCACATCCCTACATCCACACATCCCACATCCTACATCCCCACATCCCCACATCTCTAGATCCCCACATTCCACATCCCCACATCCCACTTCCCCACATTCCCCATCTGCACATCCCACATCCCCACATCCTACACCCCACATCTGCCATCCCACATCTCCACAACCCACATACCCACATCCCTACATCCCACATCTCACATCCCTACATCCCCACATCCCCATATCTCCACATCCGACATCCCACAATCCCACATCCCACATCCCACAACCCAAATCCCACATTCCCACATCCCACATCCCCACATCTCCAGTTCCCACATCCCCACATCCCCACATCCTCACATCCCCACATCCCCACATCACACATCCCACATCCCCACATCTCCAGATCCCCACATCTCCAGATCCCCACACCCCACATGCCCACAACCCACATCCCACATGCCCACAACCCACATCCCACATCCCCACATCCCCACATCCCACATCCCATATCCACCATCCCACATCTGCCATCCCACATCCCCACATCCCAAATCCCACAATCCCACATCCCACATCCCTACATCCACACATCACACATCCTACATCCCCACATCTCTAGATCCCCACATTCCACATCCCCACATCCCACTTCCCCACATTCCCCATCTGCACATCCCACATCCCCACATCCTACACCCCACATCTGCCATCCCACATCTCCACAACCCACATCCCCACATCCCTACATCCCACATCTCACATCCCTACATCCCCACATCCCCATATCTCCACATCCGACATCCCACAATCCCACATCCCACATCCCACAACCCAAATCCCACATTCCCACATCCCACATCCCCACATCTCCACATCCCACATCCCACATCCCCACATCTCCAGATCCCCACATCCCACATTTCCATGTCACACATCCCTACATCTACACATCCTACATCCCACATCCCCATATCCCTACATCCCACATCCCACATCCTATATCCACCATCCCATATCTGCCATCCCACATCCCCACATCCCACATCCTACATCCCCACGTCCCACATCCCCACATCCCCACATCCCCACATCCCACATCCCACATTCCACAACCCACATTCCCACATCCCACATTCCACAACCCACATTCCCAGATCCCCACATCTCACATCCCTACATCCACATATCCCACATCCCCACATCTCCAGTTCCCACATCCCCACATCCCCACATCCTCACATCCCCACATCCCCACATCACACATCCCACATCCCCACATCTCCAGATCCCCACATCCCACATCCCCACATCTCCAGATCCCACATCCCCATATCCCACATCCCACAACCCACATCCCCAGATCCCCACATCCCTACATCCACATATCCCACATCCCCACATCTCCAGATCCCACATCCCACATCCCCACATCCCCACATCCCCACACCCCCACATCCCACATCCCACATCCCCACATCTCCAGATCCCCACATCCCACATCCCCACATCTCCAGATCCCACATCCCCACATCTCCACAACCCCACATCCCACACCCCACATCCCCACATCCCACATCTCTACATCCCCACGTCCCCAAATCCCCACATCCCCAAATCCCCACATCCCCACATCCCCCCATCCCCCATCCCCCCATCCCATGTCCTCATGATCCCAGGGCTCATCATTTGAAGAAATGTGCACCAGGACACCATCCACGGCAAGGTGGACCCAGGGATTCCTTTCAGGTGAAATGAAAACCACACGACTTAACAAGCATGATTAGAACATGTGAGCATGTGTGGGTCTTGGAGCAAGGCGTGGAAAATAAACTTGGTAGGGTGGACACATGTGTTCCTTTAGGAGTCACAGACCTTGGGTGTGAAAATATCAGTGGTTTAAACAAAACCCCAATCCCACACAGTCAGGATCCATGAGTTCTGATAGCGCTGAAGAGAGAATCAGTGACCTGGAAGAGGCAGAGACAGGAAGAGACGTTGGGGCCGGGAGGGCTGCAGGGGAGGGTGGAGGGGAATCAGGGAGGAGGAAGAGGCCAGCAGCCTCCACAGCCAGCACAAGTTCTGTCCTGGGCAGGAGGAAGCTGCCCCATGTAGGCCTTGCCACCCTGGAGTGCGGTGGAGACATAACTGCTGAGCCAGGGATGTGGCTTCGTGGACAGCACTTCTCTAGAATGCAAGAGGCCTTGGATGTGATGCCCAGTACTGCAAAAACAACACAAAACAAGTTCTAATAAAAAGATCAAGGCCAGTCTTGGGGGACATCGAGAGGCAGTGGGGGACTCCTAGAGCGGTGCTCTACTCCTTGGGATGGAGGAGTATCCCCAGGTGGGGAGCCCATACTCACCCCCATGGCTTGGGCTGCCATCCAGGAGTGGCCTCCCTTAGGGATGCAGAGGGCCCATGGCTGCTTCCCTAGAGGCACCTGGCAGGGCTAGGATGTGCTCTGTGGGCCAGTAGTCCCCCCACTCAATATTCACAGATAGCATAGGCAGCTTCTGTGGAGCACAGACAGTGCTGCAGTGAAAGGGATGCTGCCGCATGAGCACACAGAACAGCAGTGCAGCTGCAGAGCGCTTCCAGAGACGCTCCCTAGAAGACCAATGAGGGGTTTCCAGGCCATGCTGCTGCCCCCAGGGTGGCAGGACGGAGCTGATGGAACAGCTCCCGATGGTGGGCTGTCCACCCTTGGGGCTGTCCACAAACTCAGGGCCTCACCAATGCAGGCCCCAGGCTCCCTGGCCCCTCAGTGCATGCTTGATCTTAAGTCTCGTCAGTAGCTCTTAACCTCTGAGGCTCCACGGAGACCCTGCCCAGGGGCTCCAGCACCCAGGATCCTGGAAGGGCTTCACAGGTTGGACCCCTCCCGCCCCCACACCCATCTCTGCCATGCCTGTAAACACTCACTCCCCACTACAGTGCAGAGCAGCAAAGAATAAAATAGGCCCCAGAGCCATGGCTGCCTTTTGGAACATAATTCTGTAAGAGCCATTATTTCTAAGAGCAATCTTCTTAGTCACAAAAATTACATGCTCATGGGAAAATTGCCCCCAGAGCCCTTTCCATTGTGGGGGGATTCAGTGAGGGAGTAGCTGATGATAGGCCTTTGGCTCCTGAGCTCCCACTATGACAGGAGCTGCTTGGCCAGCACTGGAACAGGCCCACGCTGTCCACGTTGCTCCAGCACTGTCTGGGGACCTGTGGCAATTCTCCCAGCCTTGCCTTCAGGTGCTGTTCAGCCAGCACTGGGGTCTGGCTGCCTGACCCCGGGTAGCAGTTCTGGAAGCGAATCTGCCTAGCCTGGGGGCTGCTGACACTGAAGTCAGCCAGGGCTTACAGGCCCCTCCTGTGGCACTGCTGGGGATCCCCCTCCTACCTCCCTCCAAAGCACTGCACAATCCCGAAGGCAGAAGTCAAAGGATTCTTACCACCCCGCCCCCAAGGGGCGGTGGGGGGGAGGACTGAGGCTTGTGTGGGAAGTTAGGTTTCGCAGTGGGGAGGCCAGGCCTCCCCAGCCATCCTAGAGGCTCAGGGGTGCTGCGTGCCCCCAGAAGGTGTTTGAAGAGCACGGAAGGAAGCATCAACCCTCACTTGAGAAGCCCTGCTTGGCCATGGCCTTTGGTCGCTGCTGACAGAGGGGCAAGGTGGCCCCTTTCCTCCCCCTCAGCCGCCCCAGGAAGCACTGACTTCAGAAGACCTCCAGCTCCATCTGCTCCCCACAGCGGCAACCTTCTATCCTGGGGCTCCTGGCACCTAGTGGTCACCTCCTGGGGCAGGCCCCTAGCACCTGGAGGTCATCTCCAGAGACAGGCACCTGGTGGCAGGCAGGAGGAGCCAGCCACAGAAGGTTCCAGCACCTTCCAGCATGCTCTCGGTTTTCCTCCTGTGGAGGGGCACTGATGGTCTCCAGGCGACATGTCAGGGGCAACTGGCTGGTCCCTGCACCTCTCCTCCCAGCAGGCAGGGCACACCCAGCCTCTCCAATCCCAGCAGGCTCCCGCTTGTGCGCACCAAACCACAGAGTTGGGGGACCCCGGAATTGGACATGCCTACATCCCTGACGCCTTTCCGCGGACCCCTGGCTCTGCCAACGCCCCTTCCGCGTGTCCCTAGTCCTTGACCGCCGGTTGCAGGGCCCTCGGGTACTCGGAGGTTTCTACCGACCTGGACACCAGCGGCCTCCGGGCCCCAGGGGCAGCGAGAGGGCTGCCCACGGCTGGCTGCGGCGAGCTGGCGTGCTGGGCGGCGCAGTGTCTGGAGTGGAGGTGGGGGGTACGAGTCCGGAGGGGTGGGCGCGGTGCCCCAGGGCGCGGGGTTGGGGAAGTGCCCGCGGTCTGAGGGGCGCGGTTCCCCGGGTCGGAGGCGCGGTGCTCGGAGGCTGGGGGCGTGGACAGGGGCATGCAAGGTCCGGGTGCGCGGTGCCCCGGGGAGCAGCGTGGGGGAGCAGACAGGGGATCGGCGGTAGACTCACCTGCCTGGGAAAGTGTCAGGATAGCCAAGCCCGATGCTCGCCCGCCACTCCGGGCGCTGGACGCCGGCGGGGGCGGGGGGGGGGAGGGGGGCGGGGAGGAGCGGGCGGGTACCGAGGGCGGGCAGAGGGGCGGGCACTGGGGCGGGGCGGGTCTGCCCGCGGGGGGCGGGGTGGCCGCTCCCCTGGAACCGTCACACACCGCCCAGCCCGCAGTTCTTGTTGCAGGCAGTGACTAGACGACGCCCCTCTTTCTGCCGTCCATGCTGGAGGCCCCAGCTCGGGAGGTTGGGCCTCCGGCGGCAAGGCCCTTCCAGCGAGGGGAGAAACACTTGCGCCTTGAAGGAGACATCTCGTGGGTCTCCACGGGTCACTAGAGAGGAGGGGGATGATGGGATGATGGTGGGCAGTGGCCCGGGCTACTTGGCGAGGGGCATCCCAGGCTGTTCTGGGTCTCCCCTGAGGGAGGTCCAGTCCTCCTCTAGGGTGGGTCTCCGCTGGGGGGAGTTCCATCTGCTGCCCCCCCAGTCCTATGCTGGAGTTCCCATCCTCCACTGAGGGGCCTCATTTCAGCAAGAGGGCAACCCCTCCCCTCCACCCAGGGACTCCTGCTTTCAGGCTGCTGAAGGGCAGCCAAGTTCCAGGTGCCGGAGTTACTCATCTGTGAGGCACTGAACTTACACCTGAGGGCGTCTCCCCACACAGGGCGGCGCCCACCACCTTCATGCTGACCAGCCTCTGGGGATTGAGACCAGAGGGCACTAGAGGATGGCAGACCCCACACACACCAGGCCCTCCAGACACCAGCCCCCCAAGACACCAGGACCCCAGACACCAGGTCCACCCAGAACCTTCTGAAACCCACCAAGGGTGGAACTGCACCCTGGGGGTGGGAGGAGGCTCTGACTCCCTGGCCCTTGCCCTGGGCAGGAGGATCAGGCCCCCATCTTCATCCCGCCACTACTCAGGCCTGCCTGGGGACACTGTGGAGGGCCAGCCTGGCACCGGGGAGGATTAGCAGCTGCCGGGAGTCATGGCAACTGGACAGTGGCCCCACCGCTCCTGACATGGTGCCCCACACCATAGTGCATGCCACCCCATCCCCAGAGACTTCCAGACACACAGACTCCCCTGAAATTATTCAGGAGGAAAGAGCAAGGCCCTCTCCCCTGAGCCCTTCTGTGCAGGCCACTATGATGTGATGCCAGGCTCTCCTATGGCCATACCCTATACCTCATGCCTGGAATGCCCTTTCTCCAGTTAACCCTGCACCAGGTCAAACAGAAGACCCCAGGCACCCACACCATCTTAGATATGGGAGACTCCAGAGCTAGTGGTGTCTCTGCCCTGGGGCCAGGAAAGCCACAGGCACAGTAAACACCAGCCAGCTCGCTCCCCGGCTTCAGCCTCAGGCAGGCTGCCCTCTGCTGGGAGAGATCAGAGGAATATCAGCAGGTGTGACAGCTCCTCAGCAGGGGCCAGGCAGTCAAAGGGGCACAGGGCAGTGGGCACAGGGACGTGGGCATAGGGATAAGGCTGTGGGCACAGGGATGTGGTCACAGGGTTGAGGCACAGGGCAGTGGGCACAGGGCTGAGGCACAGGGAAGTGGGCACAGGGCTTTGGGTGGCTCCCAGCCAGGCTTAGAGAATGTGGTGGTAGCTCTGTGGGGTTCTCACTGTGTCCCCAAGAGCAGTGGATGCCACACAGTCTGAGAACTGGTCAGTAGGTAGGCCCCATGAAGATGACCTGAGAGAGAGCTAGGAGACAGAGCAGGGTGTTAATGCCCTACTTAGGGATCCCTACAGACTGAGAAGACTCTAGAATATCCTTAGGTCCCTGGGGTGGTGGGGAAGGAAGTAGTGGGCTCAGACTCTAGTGGGGTCTCTTCCCTGTTGTTAAAATAGGAGCACATTGGGGTACAGCTTCTCCCAGAATGGGACTTGAAGGTCCTGCCCAATCCAGCCACGGCCCTCAGCAGGGCCTAGTGAGGGGAAAGGGGTCACATCTTCCTCTCCCCTCCAGTGATGCCAGGAGGGGATGGCCTGGGTCAGGGGTTCTGCCTGTGGTGATGGGAGCCATGCAGAGAGCTGGGCAGGCACTGGTCTGCGGCCCCCACCTTCATCCCGCCACTACCCAGAGCCAGGCCTGGGATGGTGCCATGGCCTGTGGGTGTGGGGCAGCCAGACTTTCACAGGGTCACCTGTGTCCATCTGCAGACATTCAGGAAGCTGCCCGTCAGGCACCAGCTCCCGCAGAGGCTTCCATCACCAACTGCAGATCCCATCACTCAGAAAAGGTCACAAACCCATGGCTTTCTAGTAGAAAGATGCCATTCATGGAAGGAACCAGAGCCTTGTCCCCTCCTCTGGACCCCAAGTGACAGAACCAGGCCCCCAAGGAGGCCTCCCCTGGGGCCAGGGCCTTGGCTGCACCCTTGAAGGCCTACACTAATGGATCTGGTGCCCCCTGTCTGGTGGAGGGAGGTGCCAAACAAGGGCATGAGCCTGAAGCTTCCTAGGGACTCCGGGCTCCACCAGGGGCCTTGAGGATGAGACCCACACCCCCAAGGGTCACAGCCTCCCCCCACCCCCCGTGGAAGGCATGGAGTGCCCTGTGACCCAGATGTGGGGGAGGCTCCTGTGCCTTCCCCGCTCCCTCAGCTTTGCCTTTACATGCATTTTGCTGTTGACTCATGCCAAGCTTGTTCAAGTTGCTAATGTCCCAGTCCCAAGCACATTCTCCTCGATTTATTCAATCAATCAACGATTAAATCAATATAAATCCATTTCACTCACTGGATACAAATGGAACACTATCTTTTCATAATATGCAAGAATTTAGTGATTCATCAATGTGTTTCATTTCATTTTCAATTTGAAAGTCTAATGGCATTCGGAGACAGGAGTTCTCATTAGAGAACAAGTCATTAAACGAGCGGGTGGGAGGGAGCACTCAGCTCTGGCTGCTCAGCTCCTGATGGACAGGAACAGAAACTGGCAGTGTGGCTGGGGGAGGGGGGCCTGGGACAGAGGGGGCGGCAGCTGTCCTGTCCACCTGGTGTCACTCAGTGGTCCTGAGTCCACACCCGCTGCCAGGCACACGCTGCCCCCTGTCGCGCTGGGCCCCACGTGTCCTAGCCATGGAGGCTGCAGGGAGCCAGCAAAAAAATCAAATCAAATCAAATAGAAATTGAGGGCTGGAGAGTCTGTGTCCCTCTGGAAAGCCTGCCACCCGCCACCCGGTCAGCACTGGCGTGAGAGGCTGTGGAGGTCTTTGTGGAAGTGGCCATGGACAGCCCTCATGGCCTGGTGGGACACAGCTAACTGGCTGGATTTCTCAAGAGCCAAACCTGCAGCTTCCCAGAAGACTTCTGCCTCAGACCACAGTTTCTAGCCAGCACCTATTTCCTTAAAACTATACAGCCAGAATGGAAAATAACAAAAAACAAAACCATAGCCTTTTCAACTATTGGTGCTGGGAAAACTGGGCAGCCATATGCAGAAAACTCAAAGTGGACCTTAGCCTATCACCATGCACTAACATCAACTAAAAGTCATCAAAGACCTCAACTTCAGACAGGAAACTCTGACTCTACTACAAGACAGAGTAGGAGAGACACTAGAACTTGCAGGCACAGGCAAGAGCTTCCTGAACAGAGTTCCAGAGGCACAACATATTGGAGAGAGACTTGACAAATGGGACTATGTTGGGGCTCAGCTTTGGCCTTGAGGGGGAAGAGCAATGGAGAGCGCTCCCGAGAAGCCGCCCTTCCCCCCAGCCCTGGGGGAATGCAGAAGCAGGCCACAATTCTCTGGGTCCGGAACCAGAAGAACTGGCTTTGCAACCAGCCCCCCAACTTTCTCGCCAACCCATGTGCCCCCCATTCTCGCGGGCTTTCCCCCTGGGGTGGTGCTAAGCAAGTGACGTTAGCTCATGAGGGGGTCCTATGACAAGCTCGCCAGCCTATCGCCAGCTCTTTGGTTGATCACCCGACCTGGAAGACATTGTTTTATTGTTAATATTCATAGAGTTCATAAGCATTGAAGATTAGAATGACAATGTCCATCATAGGGGGAAAAATGATGAAAGCAAGGTGGAGGGATGGGGGAGGGAAGATGGGAGAAAAATTAAGAAGGGGATAACAAGTATGACAAGAAATGCATTCACTACCCTAAGTATGTAACTGTAGCCCCTCTGTACATCATCTTGACAATTAAAAAAACAAAAACCTATACAGCCAGGTGTGAGGGCTCACACCTATAATCCCAGCCTACTTGGGAGGCAGAGTTGAGGAGAATGGAAGGTTGCAGCCATCAGCTGCCCTGTGTCCCTGGGGACAAGGCCTAGACCTTGATCCCATCTTCCCTCCTAACCAAGTAGGGAGGAGGTTGAATGGGAAGGCAGGCAGCCTGAGGACTGTGGGCTCTGCCTGTCCCTCGGCTCGTGGTTGACATTGTGACCATTACTGGGAAGCAAATGGCTGCTCCAGCCAGGGGCCGAGTCCAGAGCCACAGCGGCTGAGAAGGGGGTCCCCCACCTCCCAGCAGCTGTCCATCTGCCCCCTTCACTTCCTCTTCCTGGGATCCATGTCATCCCACTGTGTACCCCAACATTCCCTGTTCCGCTAGCTGGGGAACGCCCCAGCCCTCCTCTTCCCAGCTTGGGATTCCCTTCCTGGCCCCAGGGGCAGTGAAAGCAGCAGCAGCTGTTCAAACTCCAGGGTGATAGGCCAGCAGCCTCTGGCGCCACCTGGTGGCCACTGTGGTCACCACAGAGACCCAGCTGGGGAGGATGGAGATGTCCAGCCAGAGGGCCACTGGAGGGCTGCTCAGGATAAGGACCCTGCTAAGAGACTTGGGGCCTCTTTGAATCACAATTCTTGTGCTAGGTCGAGGGCAGAAGCTTCCAGAACCAGGGTCTCTCCTGTGCTCTCCTTCCCAGCAGTTCCTGCCTGTTGCTGTGGCTGGGAATTCAGCTTTCTGTGTCTCCTCTCCTCTCCTCTCCTCTCTCCTCCTCCCCTCCCCTCTCCTCCCCCCTCCCGACCTCTCTCCTCCCCTCCCCTTCCTTCCAGGAGTGTCTTCCCCCTGTCCCAGCTCACATATCTCCAGCTCACATGGGGCCCATGCAGGGATCAGCGTCATTATCAATGTATGTGGTGTGGACAAACAAGAGAGGGCAAAGCTTGCATGTGCCTCAGGAACTGCCCTGCAGTGCCCCTCGAGTGGGCAGTGGGGATGGGCCTCCCTGCAGTGCCCCTCGGGTGGGCAGTGGGGATGGGCCTCCCCACAGTGCCCCCTTGGGTGGGCAGTGGAGATGGGCTGCCCTGCAGTGCCCCTCGGATGGGCAGTGGGGATGGGCCCCCCTGCAGTGCCCCTCGGTGGGCAGTGGGGATTGGCCTCCCTGCGGTGCCCCTCGGGTGGGCAGTGGGGATGGGCCTCCCTGCAGTGCCCCTTGGGTGGGCAGTGGGGATGGGCCGCCTGTGGTGCCCCTCGGGTGGGCAGTGGGGAACTGGGCCTTCCTCCCTAGCAGCCCTGTGGGGTGGGCCCTGCCTTGCTCTCCTGGCCAGCCCTGTACTCACACAGTCCCATGGCAGCCTGTGGTCTTCTCCAACCTGGGTGTCCACTGATTCCACCACAGTGGCCCCTCACAACATTGGGGCCACCTGACTCCAGATATGGTGGTCAGTACTCCAGGCAATATTTGTCAAAGATGGGGTGTGTGGCCTTACCCTGTGTCCAGGGGAACACAGCCCTGCCCTGCTCCATCCCATGCTGTGCCCCAGGTGCCTGTCTCCATGTGGGCACTTCTCCAGGCCTGGTTACAGGGACCCCAGCCTGAGAAGCCTCCTCCTGGATCTCCCTCCACCTCCCAAATGAGCAGATGGTCAGAATCACCTCTCACCCTCAGCTTTGAGTGAACTTAGCCGGTGGCATCTGCCCCAGGCCTCAGATTCTCAGAATCCCAGAACCCACAGCCCCTCTGTCATCGTCAGAATAAGCGGGCTCTGACACTGGGGGGCGCCCAAGCAGTTCCCAAGGCACCACATACAGACTGGCACCCATCACCCAGCCTGGTCCAGACTCAGACCCCAGAGCAGGGGTGGGGCCCCAGCCCCAGAGCAGGGTGGGGTCCCAGGAGAAGGAGTGAGACCTCAGGAGGAGAGGAGGGTGGAGCTTGATAAGGAGCGGGAGAGACCCCAGGAAGGGTTGGAGCCCCAGGAGTGAGGTGGGGCCCTTGCTGTGTCATCTTCTTTATAGTTAGGATTCCATATCCAGATGGAAATCCTAAATTTTCAGGCCAAGACTCAGGGCCCAGTGGTGGCCTGACCTTCCCATCCTCTTCAGAGGCAAGGACAGGGTGAGGCAGGAGCGGGGGCAGGGACCCCCCCTACCCACTGCCCAGTCTCCCTCTGCTGGCCCTACTGCCTCAGGGCGGGCGGGCAGCCAGGCCCACAGGCCTGGCCCCCAGCAGCTGGCTGGCGACCCTCCAGGCACCCGTGGAGTCCCCTCTGCCAGGCTGGCCACACCTGCCACAGCAGCTGGTTCAAAATCCCCAAATCCCGGCAAACTGGCTGCTTGGCTCTGCTGCAGGCAGGCCGGCACGTCCCTAGCTGGGCAGCAGGCCCGTCCCACGCTGAAGCGGCTGTCAGGGATGGCCGCCAGGTGAGCAGGTGGACAGAGCCTGGCCCCGAGGTGCTGGGGCTGCCCTGACCCATGCCCTGTGCACAGCCACATCCCCATGCTCAGCCCTGCAGGCGTGGTGAGGGGTATAGACTGGCTCTGCAGGGAGAGGACCCTGGGGGGGGGGGGCTTGGCCATTGTTGGAGGGGCCTGAGCTGCACCCCAATGAGTCCACGATGGCCCATCAAAGTGGGGCCCTCAGAGCTGGAGCCAGGTATAGGCTAGGGGAGAGGGAAGGGGGGACAGAGGGAGGGAGGGGAATCTGTTTCTATGGTTTAGGCTTGGTCACCACCTACTCTTCAGATGGGCTTGCAGCCTGGGCGGCTGCTTTCCTGAAACCCAGCCCTGCTCCCCATCTGGCTGATGCTGGCCCTCAGAGCTAGGGACGGGGAGGTGACACTT
The DNA here is from genome assembly GCF_023159225.1 of Perognathus longimembris pacificus. Classification (NCBI taxonomy): domain Eukaryota; kingdom Metazoa; phylum Chordata; class Mammalia; order Rodentia; family Heteromyidae; genus Perognathus; species Perognathus longimembris. The sequence continues at coordinate 866,558 of NC_063183.1, read as the reverse complement.
TTCCCTTCCAGGGCCTCAGAGGGGGAGCACTCTCTCTGCCACCCCACTTTCCAGGTCTCAGAAGCAAGACTGCTGGAAGCACTTTATCACCCTTGCTCCGGGAGCACTTAGTGACAACACCCTCATTCCAGGGACCTGCAGGCCTGTTCCCCCTGACTCCCCCAGCATCTGCAGCCGCTGTAACTGACTCCTGCAGGGCCAGCCGCCCGGGCTGGGGCTCCCCTGGCTCCCAAGCCTCCGGCCCAGCTGTTGTAGAAGAGGCCATGTCTGTCCTCGGGACCAACAGCTGCAGCCCCGGAAGCCCCCCAGCCCACTCCCAAGCAGGTGTGCGCCAGCTCAGCCCAGCCCAGCCCAGGCTGCCAAGAGAAGTATGGGTCTCTGGGGCCTGGGACCCTTCAGCTTTATCACCCAGTCCTGGGGGCCCTGGTCCTGGCACACTTCTGTATCTTCAGGCCTGGGAGAAGTAGGGGCTGGGCTCTGTGGTCACCGAGGGCAGAGCTGGCCGTACCCTTCTGGCCGTGCCCTGCAAGGCTGGCTGTGGACACAGGGGGGCTGTCCCTGTTCCTGTCCCTGTCCCAGGCCTGTGGGAGTGAGGCCATTCCATCCAAGAGTGAGGTGAGGCCCTTGCTGTGTCTTCTCCTTTATGGTTAGGATTCCCATATCCAGATGGAAATCCCGCCAGGACATGCAGCAGCAGGCACAGAGCCCGCAGGGCTGTTCCCAACCCCCAATGCCCCTCAGCTGCCCCACATCCAGGCCTGAGCAGGCCCTGTGTGAAGCCAGTCCCTCTCTGGAGGCCTCCTGCCCAAGGTCACCATCCTCATAGGCCCTCCCCCCTGTGGCCACTGCCTGTGCTATGTGCCTGCTGTGACCCAGGAGACGCCCCTCAGCCACTCATGAACACTGTCATCCATCTGCCCTGTGCTGGCTCCTAGTAACCCCTCCTGCAGGAGCGCTTCACACCTGAGTCTAGCCCTGCCCAGCCACACCCTACGTAGTGTGGCCTTGCCCTGGTCTGAGGCTCCAACTTGGCAGCACCCTGGAACTCCACTGGGCCCCAGCCCTAGGTGGGAGTCCTTCCCCTGACCTCTTCCTGTCCTTCTAGCCACCCTCCAGCCTTCCCCTGCCTCCGGCCTGCAGGCCTCACCCCTCCTGCCCCTCCTCACCCCTCCTGTACTCCCCACTCCCAACACTTTCTCGGCCTCACCAGCTGGACCCAGGCCAACCCTGGTGTGGCACTTTCTTCTCTGCCTTTTTATTTGATCCCCAGGGTCCTGCTGGTCAGCCATGAACAGGACCTGGAGACAGAGAAACACACATCGATTTGGATGCTGGGCCAGGGGCCCAGGCTAGCGATGCTGAGGCTGTAGGTCCAAGATCCCCTGTAATACTACAGTACAGAGAGAGAGAAAGAGAGAGAGAGAGGGAGAGAGAGAGAGGAAGGAGGAGGAGGAGGAGGAGGAGGAGGAGGAGGAGGAGGAGGAGGAGGAGAGGAGGAGGAGGAGGGGAGGAGAGGGGAGAGGAGGGGAGGGGAGGGGAGAGGAGGGGAGAGGAGGGGAGAGGAACCTAGAGCCGTGCAGATGCAAATGGCTGCCAGGGACCTGGTCCCCAAGACCTCGGGACTCCTTGGACGCTGGTGCCAGGGGAGAGGAGTTGGGTGTGGTGGTGCACACCTGTAATCCCAGTACTCAGGAGGCAGAGGCTATCCCAGGGAGGGGTCAGTAAGGTCCTTCCTCAACAAAAAGAGGAGGATGGAGTGGCTAGCCCACATCCTCAGCCTGGTCCTTTCCTGACCCCCAAGACCAAGGCCTAGCCACACACCAGCCCCTAGGCAGCCTCTGAGCCCCAGCTCACCCCACACTGGCCTGCCACCTCCTACTGGCCACCAGAGCCTCAGGGTGAAGATGGGGGTGGCACTGCCAAGGCTCAGTTGCTCCAACTGGTCACAGGCAGATGACTGGTCTCCTTTCTGACGTACGTGTGTGTGTGTGTGTGTGTGTGTGTGTGTGTGTGTGTGTGTGTGTGTGAGACGCTGTGCAGGGGCAGCTCTCAACAGGCCTGGATTTCCCATGGAGGGGAACAGGGCTCCTGAGTGGTTGGACGTTTATCCCACCACTTCCCCTGGGCTGGAGTTGAATCATTCATCCGCAGGTTGGCAGCTACTCTGTGCAGGGCCATCATTGCTCCAGACCTCTCTTCCAGGCCCACGAGCATCAAATCACCAGCCCAGGCCTTGCTTTCCCTCAGAGCAAGGAGTAAGTGGTTTTGCTATCACAACCTTGGTTCAGCAGATGGTTCTTCCATCTGCCCTGTTGAGCCAGCGGCCTGAGGCGAGCTGCTGCTCCATGGGCATGGAATCTCCTGTAGGGGCCAGGGGCCTGACGCTCAGGCCAGGGCCCTCACAAGCAAATTCTGAGTCACCTATGGGCATCAGGTGCCTCGTAGGGTGCCAGCTGAGTGCCAGGGAAGCATCAATGTTCCCTAAGCTCAGGGTTGGGGTGGGATGCTGGAGGGGTCCTAGTGTCCCATACCGCAGTGAGTCACTGATCTAAAACTGCCATGTGGCTCCAGGTCACTCTGTCCAGACCGGATATTTGCCCCTCCTCCCAGGTGAGGAAACTGAGGCCAAGGGAAGCAGAGTAAACACTCAAGTACCCCCAGGTGGTTTTCAAGGGCACCCTGCTCACTTTCAGCACCATCCACAGAACCTGCCACTTGGTGCACCTCCAGGAACCGGAATCAAAGAACACACACACACACACGTGTATATGCTAACACTCTCATACATGCACGTGTGTACAGTCCCACATGTGCACACACACAGCCCTGCACAAACTTCAGGCAGCCAGTCTCTGAGCTGAGCAGGATGGGACTGTGGCTCCGCATGGCAGGGCCTCCATGCACACCAGCTGAGGGATGAGCCTGGGGTGTCCAGAAGCCCTCAGCCCCAAGTTCCAGGACATGCCCCCCATGATGCTCATCCAACTGTCCCCCAGGCTAGGCAAGGCCCAGTCCCTGCAGTGTGGGATGCTGGATCACCTGCTGCACAGGTCTAAGGCTCACCCACCCATCAGCCCAACTCCAGCCCCACTTTGCTCACCATGTCAAAGTTGAGTCCTAAGTTGGACACCGGTGAGACAGCCCTGTTGTCCCTGCTACTCAGGTGGCAGAGGCAGAAGGATGTGAGTTCAAAGCCAGCTGGGTTCAAAATAAAATATACATAAAAAGTAATATGGTTTAAGCATAGAGCGATTACCTATCAAGCCCAGGCCAGTACTGAAAACAACAACAATCAGATCACAGACCCCCATTAGCAGTGCCACCACAGCTCCCCTGCACCCCAGGCCTGTGGACAAGACAGGGATGAGCCAGAGAGGCAGGACCCCTACCCAGTGGGCCTCGGGGTTAGCAACCACGTGCACTCTGAGAATGGACCTTGTGTCCAGGTCCTCGTCGACCACCAGCTCAGGTGACCCCACAGGGGAGCAGAAGGCTGTTGTGTCTGTAGGAAGGCCAGGAAGCTGTAGGCAGCAGGGACAGGCACCAAGGCCAGGCCTGGGCCACTGAAGTTGGGTTCCTTGGAAGAGGGAAGGGATGGAGGGATCTCCAAGCTCTCCCTGAGCAGCCTTCTCCCCTTACCTTCTCCTTCCACTCCAGTCCCTGAAGGTCTCTGATGAAATATGGAACTCGTCCTGACTTCTGCATTGTCAGATGGGGCAATAGCTTCAGGAATGGCTAGATCTAAGTGGCTGGTAACCAGTAATGCTGCCCATCCCATGGCTCCCCTCAGCTTCTCTGTGCCTTACTTTCCCTCCCAAACACCAAAAACCCCTATACCTCCCTGGTCCATTGTGGGGACTTCTCAGGCTGGGGTCCCATCCCACCATGAGGGCAGGATGTCTAGCCACCCCAAGTGGCCCATCTCCCTACAGCTGGCAGAGGAGGCTGAACCTCCAAGAGCCCAGTGACAGGCAATGCCTGAGCTGTCTGCTGCCAATGCAACAGGGCTCGTGGCTCCTCTGCCCTGCGGGACCTGGGTTCTCAGGGTAAGGACCCTGGAGGTTTACCGGTGACCACTTCCCTCCCATCCCCTGGGACTGTGGCTCTCAGGCCTCCCAGCGGTGGTGTGAGGAGACATGGCTAGCCCTCCTCTCTGCGGGGCCTTCCAGGCCTGTAGGACACCCGAGTCAGCTTCCATGTACTCCCTGCCAGATACCAAGGGGGTGGGGGCTGGGGACAAGGTGAAGCTGGGATGCCGTGGAGTCACCAGGCTTCTAGCCTGGCCAGGATGGATGCTGGGCTGCTGAAGTCTCAGGGCTGCTGGCACAGGCTCTGGCCCTGGGGCAGGGAGGCTGAGGCAGGGACTGCTCAAGGTGGGGCAGGAGCTGGGGGGGTGGGGATAGCCAGCCTGGCTCCGTGTTGCCCAGCCAGTGCGGCTGCCCCACACAACGGGGCTCTGAGCCTGGGTTGGGCCGGGAGGCACTGTCCGCCGCCTGCCGCCCTCCCGCTTCACAAGGGCCCTTTGTGTGGCTGCGGCTGTGGGCAGCAGGTGGCTGCCCGGTCCCACATGAGGAGGCCCTGCCGCCAGCCGTGAACGCGGAGGAGGGCACGGCGGGCACTGGCGGGGTGGGAGGTGTGGGTGGGCCCAGCAGGGCCTGGGTTCCTGGCGGCCCTGTAGGCTAGCCGTGGCCAGGGCTGCAGCCAGCAAGGTGCATGTGAGGCAGCCCCAGGCCAGGCCCTGGGGATGTGAGCATGGGTCTGAGGCCTGCCCATGGGTCAGGGGCTGGGCATGCAGACGCTCTGGTCCTGTGGTCCATATAGCTTCCTGGCAGTGGCATTTCAGACTGGGAGATGCCAGGGTAGTCCTGAACAACATGAAAGGCATGACAAGCAGCAGAATGGGTAATGGGCTCTCTGTGCCTCAGTATCCCCATCTGCAGAAGAGGCAGGGAACAGAATGGCCCCTAGGCATGGGGAGGTGACAGGAGCTGGCCCATGGGCAGGACCCAGCTGGTCCTTTCATTCTTCCTCTTCTCAGAGCCAAGTCACAACTTGGCTGAATGGGAGGTCCCTGCCACCCACTGCCGCACCGCCCCTCCCCCTTTCCAGCCTCTCAGACCCCACTCCCAGCCAGCTAGGCCCTCGCTGTCTTCCGGCAGCTGCCAGGGAGGGGGCACGAGGAGGGAGAAGGGGCTGTCCTCTGGGCTCTGCTCCCACCCTGTTCTGGCTGTGAGTAGCCACTTCAGCCTGGCTCCTCATAGCCCCTACCCTGCTGCTGCTCCCTCCCAGAGCAGCAAAGAACAGCTGGACACAGACACCAGGTGGTGGACAGCTCAGCAGGAGGGCTCTGGACACAGACACTGGACCTATTTTACAGCAGACTCCAGGCAGCCTTGGGGGTGGGTCACCCATCCTCAGGAGAAGAGGAGCACCCATGGACAACACCATGAGCCATGGGCAGTGCCATGGGCCATTCCCCAGTCTGCTGTAGTCCGTGGGTGATGCTTCAGGCAGGTCCCCGCTCTGTCCCAATCCTTGGCTTCTGGAGCAGATGTTCATCAGAAATTGAGTTCTCATTAATGTGCCACTAAAGTGCAAGTGCAACAGAATAAGCCGTCAACAGGAGGCCCAATAGCAGGGCTTGGGACAAAATGTTCTTTGTTCCTGGGATTAGTGCTCCCCAGGACCCAGGAGAAGTGCAGGGAAGGGTAATTCCAGTGGAGAGGCACGGTGGGGGGGGTAACTCCAGTGGAGAGGCATGGTGGGATAATTCCAGTGGAGAGACATGGTGGGGAGTAATTCCAGTGGGGAGGCATGGTGAGGGATAATTCCAGTGGAGAGGCATGATGGAGGTAATTCCAGTGGAGAGCCATAGTGGAGGACAATTCCAGTGGAGAGGAATGGTGGGGAAATTCCAGTGGAGAGCCATAGTGGCGGATAATTTCAGTGGAGAGGCATGGTGGGTGATAACTCCAGAAGTGGTTGCCCAGCACCTGCCAGTGACCCAAGACCACAAGGCCCGGGACTAAGGATGCAGCACAAAAGGCAACCATTGGCACTCTGGACATGGTTGTGGGCAGGGCCACACTCTGTACACAGGTGTCCTCTCTGGACACAGGTATGGGCAGGGCCCTGCTGTGGACATCGGTGTTTGGTCATGTTCACTCTGGACACAGGTGTTGGCAGGGCCCCTGGCTTGGTGAGAGTTCCACACAGTGGGAGCAGAGCAGAGGCCATGCGGCCCACTCAGCAAACAGTGTAGAGAACTGGGGTGCAGGACTCATCTAAGATGCCTGGGCCCAGGTCTGGAGCTTGTCCTGGACCAGGTTGTCTGTGGCTGCCCTTGCACGGCAGCCACACCCAGCACCCAGTCTGTCCTACCTAAGCCCCTTGTGATCGCCCCATGCTCTGCTGTCTGTCAGGATGGAATCTCTCACAAGTGCCTGCCTACTGGCTTGGCGAGGCTGTTTGGCTTTGAAAGCAAAACCAACTCTCCGGTGCTTTTCCCTCCCTGGCATCCTAGATGGGCCTCCTTGTGGGCTCTGCCTGGCTCCACCCCTCCCTAGGCCCCAACCCAGCCTGGGAGGCCACCCTGGGGACTCTGCACAAGTCTGGGCTGTTGGGATAACTCTCCACCACACTTGGGAAGATGGATGGGGGTGGGAGGGGTGGGGGGATAGGTTCCAGTCCATTAAGAGTCCAGAGCCCAAAGCAATGCCCATGCTTGGAGCCTGTAGAAACATGTGCTCCTTTCCCTGAAGGCTCCCTGGCCAGGCAAGGGCTCCACGGCTGGGCCATGGCAGGGCACAGGCCTTGGTTGGCTCCTCCAGGAAGCCCACCTGGGTCCTTCACCTCCCCAGACTCCATGGTGGCTCATGCTGGAATACTGACTAGAAGGTTAAGAAAAATGACTGGCACCTGGGTCTGTGGGCAAAGCTCCTCCTGCCCAGCCCTGCTCCCAGACTGCTCCTCCCATCTCCCCTGCTCCCAAGCTGCTCCCCCCCACCTCCCATGCTCCCCTGCTGACAAGCTGCTCCTCCCATCTCCCCTGCTCCCAGGCTGCTCCTTCCACCCAGCTCTGCTTGCCTGGGGTCTGTGATTCTGCCCAGTGTAACAGCCCTGTGTTAGGTGTTTGTGGGGACTGGACCACCCTCACCCTGGGTCTGGGCCTGGCCTGCGTCCCAGTGGGGGACCAACTCCTATCTCCACAAACACCCATAGCACATGCCCCCAGGGGACCCCAGGTCCCGCCTCTGGCAATGTGTGCCTCTTGATGGGGGGGGGAGGTCTTGCCAGCCTCCTGGCTGCCCTCCTAGGCCTGGCTCGCTGACTGGAGATGCGGGGGGGGGGGGGCGGGGGGCAGGAAAGGGGGCGGGGGCGCCTCAGAGCCCCGGTACCCAGGGGAGGGAGGGGGGTGGAGTTCCCACCACAGTCGCCTGGCGTCTGTCATGGGGGGACACGCCTCTATAACATGGCACCAGTCAATTCTCTCCCAATTTCTTCCTGGGCCAATCTGGAGGCGGATCAGACAAGGAATTCCACAGCCGGCGGAGCAGAGCCAGGCTCTGTGCCAAGCACGCCACCTCCCCCATGGCACTCGCACCACAGCCCCTGAGGCTGTGGCCCAAATCTCAGCCAGAGCCCAATTACCACCTCCCCATGGGCCTGTGGCTCCTCCTCTGGGCAGCCTGACACCCGGCCTCTGTGCCCCAGCTCCCCATACCCCCCAGGCCTCTGATCCCAAGCTCCCCATGCCCACCCGGCACCCGCTCCCCAGCTCCCCACACATGCCCAACCACCCTCACACCTACATGGAGCAAGGGGCCTGCAACCCTCATGGGAGCCCCCACTGCTACCTGGGGGCTGGACAGGCCCAGTCCTCCTGGATGTCTGCAGTAGCTGCCTTCTGTCCTACCAGACACCTCCAGCTGCTTGGCCCCTGGGACTGTCCACAGCAACTGAGTGTGTGTGTGTGTGTGTGTGTGTGTGTGTGTGTGTGTGTGTGTGTACATGCTGCACAAGTCCTGGGGCTTGAACTCAGGGCCTGGACTGTGTCCCTGAGCTTTTGTGCTTGTAACTAGTGCTCTACCACTTGAGCAACAGCTCCACTTTTTTTTTTTTTTTTTTTGGCAGTTAATTGGAGATACAAGTCTCATGGACTTTCCTGCTTTGGCTGGCTTTTTTTTTTTTTCTAATTTGTCAAAGTGATGTACAGAGGGGTTACAGTTTCATATGTAAGGCAGTGGGGTATATTTCTTGTATAATTTGTTACCTCCTCCCTCATTTCCCCCTTCCCCTTTTTCCTCTCCCCGCACCATGAGTTGTACAGTTGGTTTAAACCGAATGGTTTTTGTAAGTATTGCTTTTGGAGTCATTTGTTTTTTTATCCTTTGTCTCTCAATTTTGATATTCCCTTTCCCTTCCCTAGTTCTAATACAAGTATATACAGTATCCAGGGTACTCAGATGGGATACAGTGATAGTGCAGGCACAACCACAGGAAGGGAATACAAGAGGAAGACAAACAAAAGCTACGGTTTCACATGGCATGTTGAAAATGATTACAACAGTGATATAATGCTCGTTTCCATAACATGAAGTTCATTTCACTTAGCATCATCTATGTGTTCATAAGGGCATAGCTATTGGACCCTGTGATCTTCTGCTATGACTAGCCTAAACCAAAGAAAGAAGGACTCTATGGTTTCCCTCATAGGGAATAATTAGTACCGCTTTGGCTGGCTTTGAATCACGATTCTCAGATCACAGCCTCCCAAGTAGCTGAAATGACAGACATGAGAACTGGCGCCTGGCCCTGTGGGCTTCTTTATATGACTTCATGAACCCAGTCACAGTACCTCCTGCCCTGTGACCCGTTTTTCCACGTCCCCTCAAAAACCACCCATGAGTCTCCTGGGAGCCTGGATCACTGCTGTGCCCAGACCCTCCTCAAGCTTACAAAAGGCTGTGTGGGGCACAGGGGCTGGCTTCCAAGGAAGAAGGGTATCTCAGGGCTGAGGGTTGTCAGAAAACCACACAGTTTTGTGGGATGCAAGCCCAATGGGAGTCTAAGGTAGCTGACTGGCAGGGGAAGGGCAGCTGCTGGGCAGGGGAGGGAGGGCTCTGGGCAGGGCAGCCACTAGGCAAGGGAAAAGCAGCCACTGGGCAGGAAAGTGCAGCTGCCAGGGACTGCTTGTGGGAGCAACATTGGGGCAGGACCCACTGGGATGCCCAGGGAGGCAGAGACTGCCCAAGGCCAGCCTGGGTATGATGGATAAGATTTGGACAGACAGCTCATCCATGCTCCCACCTCCAAACCAATGGGGAGGAAAGACATGCCTTCACCCCACTGAGCTCCTGGGAAGCTACTGGCTCCCTTGAGGGTTCTGCATGATAGGGCAGCCCTGGTTTTTCCAGGGTGTTCTTTCTACCATGGGTCCTTTCTGCCTCTTCCTGGAGTTTCTCCACCCTGGCTGCTTTGGACTCCACTCTGTGCATCAGCCCCTGACAAAAATGCCTCTTCCTGTAAGAAGGACCTCCTGACTAGCGCAGTGTCCACACTGTGTGTGGACACACCCCGCCTCCCTACAGAAACACCATGGTATGTGACTGACTTCTAGAATGTGTTGAAGGTGAAGAACTGCATCCACCAAAGCTGGTCCCAGAGCCCACACCAGCGGCTGTCACCCACAGACATTTGGCACGTGTTTTTGGCATGAGTCAGTGGATGCATGAGCACTGGAATGCCTGGCTAACTAACACTGAAAATAGAGCTGGTTCTTGGGTTATGCCAGCCCCCCACATCTGGCCCTCGGCTCTTGTCACTCAATTAACCAGCTGTTCTGGAGTCACATGTAACCAGGCCAATGGCCTTCATTCCTGTAGATTGACTTGAGTGGATGGGAAAGGATGGGTTTATGGTACCATGCATGCAAGGACATGGGGCTCGCTGGGAATCTGGGTGAAAAGGATGGGGTCCCTGATGCCTGTGGCAGGAACAGGGGTCTGCTAATGGATGTATGGACAAAAACCTGCTTACCTTATGGTGTGCACAAAAGCAAACTCCAGGCAGACCGAAGAGCTTTCACAGAGCACAAAAACCTCTCTGCACACAGAGAAAACGAAATGTAATATTGTTATGAAGTCATGCTAGGGACCCTGCTCTGGGCATGATGTCAGCACCAGAAGTCATGAAGGGGGAGATTAGAATAGTTAGTGAACACATTGGCTGTCTCCATGCTGGGCCCCCTCCCCAACCACACTGGACCAGGTTAGAAATGGCGGTACGACTACCAGAGAGCCCCTGCCAGGGTGGAGATGCTGCCTTCAAGGTTGGCCTTCCCTAGAAGTTTTCATTGTCTCTGTTTCCTGGGAGTACAGAGTCTAACATCATTCTTCCCCCAAGATGAGTAAATACTGCTCAGCACCAAGCAGCATGGTGGCTGCAGGCTCCTCCTGGCGGCACGAGGCAGAGTTGGGAGAGGGTCTTGGGGTCTCCTATGGAAGCATCGATCCCACAAATCCCACAGGCCTTCTGCTGAGAGTGGGAGCATGGGCCAGTGCTCTTAGAGTCCTGAGAATCAGGCTTGCAAAAAATCTGGCATCTAAAACATGGGGTGGCGGCTGCATGGAAGGGGTATACAGGCATGGGGGCTCACATTGAAGTGAAGGGGTGAGGCTGTATGAGCATCCGGCAAGCCCAGCGGAAGCTGGCACTAGGGTAAGGAGGGGTAAGGCTGCAGGGTGGTGGAGGCAGGGTCTTGTGTCCCCCACCGGCCAGCAGCATCCTGGTGATGTGTGAGGTCACCTCTCCAGGAAGATGCCCTCGTCTTCTGGAGGAACAGGGCAGCCGGTCAGGCCAGGGTTCAGGGCTGAGTCCCACCAGCATGGCTCCTGCTTTTAATGCTGTTTCTTTGGTAGCTCTGTATTTGACAGCTCCAGCTCCCAACCACCCAGGGGGCCATGTCCAGCAGGGCAGGGGCAGGAAGGGATGAGCAGACATCTGCATGCTAGGAATGGGGGCAGCTTGAGCCCCTCTCCCCTGCCCACACCCTCCAGCAGGACCCCTCAGGAAGGCCTGGGCTGTGAACCTCAGGAGGGTCTGAGGAAGACAGAAGCAAAGCTCAGAGCTGACATGCAGCCCCTGGGCAGGCCATGACTCCAGCTCTTGTGCACACTCTGGGGCACTGCCATCCAAATCTGGGGCTGGAGGCTGGTGGTCAGTCCAGTGACATGCTGATATGGTCTCTCAGTGTGTGATGTCAGTGCTGGAGCTCCTGGCCCAGCCACTCTCACTCTGGCCTGTGGTCCCCACAGCACAGCCACACATCCCTAATTACACCCTGGGACTGTGGTGGGGACAGCCTGGCGGCTTCTCGGGCCTCACTGTCGTCTCCGAGTGAAGCTTCCAGCCTCTGGGCCCCAGAAGACTTGAGGCCCTCCTGTCTCCTGAGCAAGCCATGGCCTGTGCATGTGTGTGACCTGGGCAATCAGGCTAAGCACATGCGTGGCCCAGGCAGTCATGGCCTACGCACGTGTGTGGTCCATCTCCTGAGTATCTGTGGAGTGGGACCCATTTGTGTCTTCTGAGGGGCCAAAGGCCAGGTCTTCTCCCAAGACTTATTTCCTCAAACCCCAAGATGGAGCTTTGTCTGCTCCAGTTAACAAAGGTCACCTTCCCAGGAGCCCCTGGGTGGGTCTTGTGCTGGCTGTGCAGAGGAGGCCTTGGCCCTGGGCCAGGGGATCTTCCAACATGGCGCTGGCTCTCCCCACCCTCTCCAGCAAGTGACTGAGCAGGAGCAAAGTACAGGTGAGATGTTTTCAGTGCTGGGTTTGGAAGCCACACTGGGTCACTGCATCAGGATTCTGCCATTCATATGGTTCCACGTGGCAGGAGGCCACACAAAGTTGGAGACCACTAAGACCATGCTGGGGCCAGCTGCCTGCATGGGGTCATGGGCCAGCAGAGCTGTACAAACCTGTGTGGGGTCACTGGTCAGCACAATTACAGCTACCTACGTAGGGGTCACAGGTCAGTGTGGCTGTAGCTACCTGTGTGGGATCACTCTCTCAGGAAATGGCCCCCACACGGGATCACTCGGCATGGATTCTGTTCATGCTGTGTGGATATGGCAGCATGGGGCCACAGCATCCACAGGAAAGCCACCTGGGGCCCCGCACAGACACTCAGACCAGGGCTCCATGGTCCTCAGTGGGAATCTCCACGGCTCTCTCGGTGTGCTAGGCATGCTCTAAAATGTTTTGGATGAGCACGTCTTATGCATCTATTCCTTTATTAAATCCTCTGTAAAGGAACAATGACAGTTTCTTTTGTTTCTTTGTGGTGGTAATAGGGTTTGAACTCAGCATGTTGTGCTTGCTAGACAAGCACTTTACCACTGGACACCATGCTCATGCCAGCTCTTTTTTGCTTTTGGTTATTTTTCAGATATGATCTTGAGTTTTTGCTTGGGGCTCACCTTAAATATCATCTTCTGGTGCAGCTGGGACAGCAAGGGTGTGTCCCCACACCCAGAGGCTGATGAGTCCTGACCTGGAAGACAGCAGCCACTTGGAGGTGAGCCAACTGGTTAAGGTCAAGAGGCCATCATGGGGTACAATGCTACCACCCTTCCCCAGGCAGGGAGTCTTGCAGCGGGGGTGAGGTGGGGAGGGAGGCATGGGGGGATGGGAAAGTTCCACACCTTGGGGAGAGGGGCAGGGCCAGGGCCCCTCCCGCATGGGCAGCACTAACTTCCCACGTGGGCCAGTCCAGGCTCTCCCAGCATCGTGGCTCAGGTGCCATCCCTGCTTCTGGCTTCGGTCCTGGGCAGTCATAGGCTGGTAACTGGAAATTACCAAAGAAAAACCACAAACCACTGTACATAATTGTCCCAAATCCCCAAAGTGAACACAGAAACCATGGAAGGGGGTAGGCGGGCATTGGCATCTCCAGGGCTAGCTCCAGGCAGATCCAGTCTCTCAGCCCAAGCTCTCTGCAGCAGCACTGGCCCCTCCACGGATGCCCAGGGAGGGGGTGTGAGGGGGGAGGGGCCTTGGCTCCCCTGCTCAGCCTCCCCTGCTCCCTCCTTGCTGGAGCCACTCTGGGGTCCTTGAAGAGAGTCCACTGGCCTGGAGTTGCGGGGCTTTCCTCGGAAACTCTGGAAGCTCTGTCCTCAGCTAGAGCCTGAGGTTGGTGTGGCAAGAGAGAAAGAGCCCCCCTAATTACAAGTGTGCAGAAGAGGCTGGACCTTGGAAATGGGGAGATTACACACTCACTGGCAGGCGCTGGCAGCAGGCAAGCTGAAGTGAATTATGGCCACCGTCCCACCGTGATGCCTTTCATCTCTGCAATGGTTCCAGCCCAGGATCACCCGGGGCCAGCTGCTGGGCCCCCACTCAGGCTGCAGAGAAATCACCACCACCCTGGGCCAGGGTCACTGCAGGGAGACTTTGGCCCCAATGTCTCTCCAGAAGCCACAGTGCAGAGACCACAGAAGGCACACACTGGACTTGGAGTGGCCAGGTCCGGCCACAGCTGTTCTCCCCATCTAGGGGTCCATCCTATCTATGGGTCCATGGGCCCTGGGGGGAAAGCAGAGTCTCCTGGGCCCCTCCCTGCCTCTGGTAAAGAGCAGACAACAGAAAGGGTGCACATCCCAGTCAACATCCGCATACTCCAAGAAGTGGTCTCCAAGAATTTCTGACCCCACCCAGAATGAAACCTCAGCCTGCCCCTTCCCTCTGCCCCAGCCCCTGACTTAAGGGGCTGATGAAGAGTGGGAGGGTGAGGAGGCCCCTTGACTGCCCCCCCCAGCTCTCAGCCCCCACCCTCCCAGCTCCAGACAAGGCTCCATCATTCAGAGTAACCATGCTGGGGCAGAAGGATGTCAAGACCTACATGGCTGCTCATCAGGGCAAGGAGGGACCATGGCCCTGTGCCCAGGGCCAGTGGCTAGTTTGGGCCATCCAGGATGGGTTCTGGCTGGGACCAGCTGCCTCCACTGCCTTGCTGTCCTCTGTCCTGTCCATAGCAGTGGCACAAGCTGCCAGAGGGCATGGGCCCCACCTGCCACCAGCATGGACTGGGGCTTGGGTTTTGCCACCTCTGCATCCAGGGAAATTATGGAGACGGCAGCTTGTGTGCTCCAGGCCCACCAAAGTGCTCCCCATGGCCCCATGCCCCTTCTGAGTCCCCCATGCCTCTTCCAAGTCCAGGACTGCCAGACTGGTACCTCCAGGCACCCCGGGGGTCACTGCTGAGGCAGGCACACTGCAGCCCTCTGGCCTAGCTGGCCTCAGGCTTCGTGGGTAAGGGCTGTGATGACAGTCATTCAACCCTCAAACAGTGTCCCCTTAGGACTCGGTGTGTCCCCTCCCAAGGGGCCCCACCCCTACCAGCCCCTCCTGCAGCACCCCCTTACTGTTCCCAGGACCCTGGCAGTCTAACTGTATTGGCTGGCAGCCCGTCCAAGCCCATCCCTTGTCCAGGCCAGGCGCCTGCCCTCCCAGTTCCTGCCTCTGGATACTCTGGCTCTGTGCCCTTGGGCCCAGCAAAGTCCTTCCCAGTGGGTGTCATGGAACCCTCACACACCTACACCTCAGCACCCTGCCCAAGTCCCTCTGTGTCCAGTGTTCACGTCATTTCTTCTCTGAATCAGCTTGGACCTGTGGCACATCTTCCCTCCCCAAGCTCTCCTGGCCCAAAGGAGGATGAGTAATGACGTGGCTATAAACTGGAAATGCTTTTCAGCTGCAATGCCGGGAGCCAGAAGGTCCAGACTCCCACCTGGAGCTCACAGCTGCAGGCTGGGCAGCCTGCCTGACTGGAGGGGGGCTGTGAGGGGCCAGAGTCCTGGCTAAGGCTCCTCTCCCATCCATCATCTCACCCAGGGTCGGAGGGCTAGACAAATGGACAGATGGATGGTTGAGTTTCAAATGGGAAGAGAAATGGTGGGAGGGTGTGTAGATGGATGAATGGATGAGTAAGTGGGTAGATATATGGATGTGTGTGCATGTCTGAGTGTGCGTACGTGTGTGTGTGTGTGTGTGTGTGTGAATGGGTAGATGAACAATTATCAAGGCCTGGGTGGTCATGGTCTTGGGGGCTAAATGGCCTTCCACTGCTTTCTCTTGGATGTCAGGGCTTTTAGGGACAGAAGCATGAGCCCCGTCCTTGGTCGCCACCTGAGAGGCTCTTGGAAGCTGTGACTCACCTGCCCCTGGCCCTTTGAATCAGGGTAGGCACACTATACACAATCTCAAACCCAAAGCCGTGCCCTGGTCCCTTCCCCACAGGACTTGAAGGCTGGGGCAGAGCCCCTGTCCCATGAGGCTGTGGGCCAGGAGGGCAGGAGTGAGCCGCCGTGGAATGCCGAGGGTGGGTACCAGCCCCCCCCCATCAGAAGTCTGTCTGAGCAGACTCCACAGGCCCCTCAGCAGGGGCCCCACGTCATGTGATCAGATGTAATGCTGTTGAGATCCTGTTGGATCGTAGCTCCTGGAGGCCCAGGTGGCTTATGGGTAACGTAGCACACACAGGTGGGGGAAGGGCCAGTGCCCAACCCTGTGAAGCTGGGGTAGGCAGTGGGGCATGAGCCACAGACCACCAAGGACCTCCAGCTGCCACTGCCTGGGCCTGGGGAACTTGGGTTCTACCTAGGTGTCTCTGCCACCCTGAAGCCCAGCAGACCCTCAGCAGTCTCAGGGCCAATGACTCTGTGGGGAGGGACAATCTGTGCCTAAGCCAGGGCTGTGGGCACAGGACACCTGTCTCCAGCCTCTCTCTGACCACTGGAGTCTGCTTTCTTTCATCATAGGAATGAACAGTGATCATGGCAGGAGGCACAGCCAGGCCGTGAACCAGCAGACTACAGACTGGCCGCTCCCCAGTCTGCTCTGCCCCCCTGAATCTGGACCCCAGGAGACAAGGTGTGGGAAGCAGGGGCCCTCCCCCATGCTGGCTAAGCTGCCCTGTCTCTCCTTGAAGCACCACTGCAGACTCTGCTCCCCCCAGACCCCAGCAGGGCTAAGCAGGGATGTTTCTCAGCCTGCTGTCCCTCTGGCCCTGGCTTCTGCCAATCTCATCCCCTTTGTGAGTCCATCCAGGGGTAAAGACCCCACTGAGGCCTCATCCATATCCTAACCCTGGGCCAGAGCTGCAGCTTTCAGCATCACTGTCAGATGGACATCTGGCCAGAGTGACCACACCCCCTCCTAAGCCTTTGCTCCATTGAAGACCCCACGCCTGGCCCACATTGTGTCCTCTTGTTCCCTGCAGAGTGCAAGGCCTCCTGCACCCATGACACTGGGGCCCAGGTTGTGGGAGCAAAGCCCACTGCCAGCCCCTGCCTGGCCTTCCCACCATGTCCTCTTCATACCCACCTGGGGCTGACAGAGCTGGACAGTGTCAGGCTTCTGGTGGGCAGAGAATGAGGGCTCCCCTTCTTCATGGACTCTAGAGGTCCAGGCACAGTGCTCGACATCATGCAAGGCCTGGGAACCTGCTGGCCTGGTCCCCCAAGGCCTGGCTGGCCACCCCACCCTCTGAGGTCATTCTCCACCCAACCCACGCCTGCTGGAAAGAGCTTCCATGCACCTCTCAGGGCCAGGCATTGCTTAGTCGCCAAGCCAGAGGGGAGCAATGGGTAGGGAGCTGCAGAACCCAACCAGGCTGGAATTTAACAGGAGAAGCAAGCTGTTGCCAGTGGAGTGGCTGCTGGGGGGGGAGGGGGGGCTAGCCCTGGGAAGCAGCCTCATCTGCATCACTATGCAGAGAGGAGACCAGGGTGAAGCCATCTCTGTGCCTGGACAGGGGTGCTGAGGGCCAGTACTGGTGGGGGCTGGGCTGGAGCAGTCCCTGCAGCAGACCAAGCCCTCACCTCTACCCTACTTTATAGATGCAGAAACCCCCTGGGAGAGGCCTATGGTCATGTGCGGAGGCACCCACAACTCAGTCGCAGGGGCCTGGCTCTGGGCTGGGTCTGCACATGGGACCAGAGGCAGGGAGAAACCTGGGGTAGTGCTGCTGTCACCCAGGCTGGGCTGTGAATGGAGGACTCTGCTCCCTCCCAGCGGGGAGCTAGAACCCTGGAGAGGTGCTCTGGGTGGGCTGGGGCTGGGCACCTTCAAGGCTCCAGGTGAGGATCTGTCCTCTCGTCCCACATCCAGTGTGGCAGGCAGTCCTGGGCTTGTGGCCCTGCCCCTCCATGCCCGCCTCTGGCCCATGGCCTCTCCCCTGTAGGTGTCTGTGTGCATCTGCGTTTTAATAAAGATGCCCCTCATTCATTGCATTCAGGGACACATCTCAGGTGTGGACCTTTCTACAGTAGCTCATATTCTGGGGTTCTGCATGGACATGAATTTGGGGGACAGTGTTCTGGGAGGTACTTGTGGCCTTGAGTCAGGTCCCCAAGTAGTGTTTGGAGAATGGGGACATGTACACTGATCCTGGTGTGCTGGGGCTGAGGGGAAGAGGTCCTGTGGTCCCAAGGCCAGGCCTGGGAGTCGACACCTGAGGTAGGCCAGGCACCCTGGCCTTTGGGAAGCTCTACTGCCAGCTTATTTGTAGAAAATGCAATAATAGCTGATATTATTACATTAGAGCTAAGCGTCAGTATAATAGCTGATGTGAGGAAGAAATTACTTCATATACTGAGCCTTGCTGGCATTTGCTCAGTGACAAAAGCCACCATCTCTTCTGTTACCATTGTCATCATTATCATCACTACCATCATCATCATCAGGACCTCCAGAATCCAAACCTCCCCCTGGGAAAAAGCAGAAAGGGGACAATGTTCAAGGGAAATACTGATCTAAATAAATGTGTTTGCTATAATATAGGACATATATATTCACTATAATATAGGAGATATATACCTAAAAGGAAGCTTCCAGAATCATACCACCCGGATGACTGCATCCAGCCCCAGGGTCCTCTTAGCACGCACCCTGTGTGGCAGTGTCCACTGGTCCTGCAGGCTGGGGCTGACTGAAGGCCAGGCGAAGACCAAGGCTGAGTGGGATGGGGACCTGGGAGTCTCTCAGCTGGACTGTGTCCTCTCAGGAGGTGGACACACCTTGCTGGACTGCTGGTCACCCAATGCTTGTCTCCCTGGAGGACCGGGTCAGTGGCTGGCTTGCAGTCCCTGTGTGTGGCCCTGCCTGCCTGTCAGGGAGAGGCTAGCTTCAGAAGACACATGAGTCACCAGGGAATTCCATCGGTGTGGCTGGGCAGGGCTGGCCATGTTTGCTCTCTCTGGAAGCAGAGGAAGGAAGGTCTTGAGGAAGAGCCCCGGTGGCTGGCCAAGCAGCCTGGCAGGGAGTTTTCTGGGCAAATGGGGAAGTGGAGTCCACTCCAGGGTCTGGCCTGGGGACACACCTCACAGCCAGTGGGGGAGGGGAAAACAGGAGAGACCACACACCTGCAAGCTCCCCCTGTGATTGAGCACTCAGGCCAGGAAGGGGTGGGCTGCCCAGCTGGCATGGACCCTGGAGTTCCTCCGCCATCCTTGGGGTCCTGAGCCTTGTGAGCCTGCCTTTCCACCTCTGTGTTTAGACCCTGCAGCAACCTAAGGCAGAGCCATCCCTGAGGGAATGTGGTCCCCTCCATTCCTCCGTAGTGCCTTCCTGCCTCCTGCAGGTCCTGCATTCCAGCCAGGAAAGCCCCGCTCCCCTCCTTGACAGAAGGGCCCCAAAGCGGAAGTTACTCTGATACCTTGAAAGCCCCGGCCAGGATCACAGCAAGGTGATGTCCTAAGAGCCACTGGGCAGGCGCTGCAGAAGGAAATTTGGGAACCCCCAAGGCACCTGAGGGTGGGGTTCAGATGTTTGTTCTAGGTGTGGGGGACACCAGGTCATCGGTCAGTGAGGTCAACATTGGCCCAAAGCCTCGCCCCACACTGCTGAGTGACCTGGCCCAGTCACTTCTCCTCACCTGGCTGTCTCCCTCCTCACCTGGGGGGCAGATGCCCTCCCCCTCCCCTCCTCCCTGCCCTCACCATGGCCTGCCTGCTGGGGGCCTGGGCTGCAAGTCTATAGGCTGTTGCATGAACTGCCACATGCCCTGCCTTCCTCCAGTCAGGATGGGACACAGACCTGGTACTGCCCTGCCCTGACCATCCTGGGTAATGTGGAGCCTGGGTCCGAGTTCATGCTTATCCTCCACACATAAGCACTTGCTGAGCTACCTCCTCAGAAAATCTGCCACCATCCCACCTCTGCCCTTCTATCCCTGGGGTGTCACGCAGCCTGGCCAGCAGCTAGGAGGTGGCAGGAGGGAGGCAGGAAGCCCAGCTCACCCTAGACTGCCCAGTGCATGCATCTGTAACTCTCCTCAGGTCACACCCTGCCCGGCCCCCAGGGCTGCAGTGCCTCAGAAAACGCCCTCTACTTCCTGGACTGGTGGTTGGTCGCTCTGAGACCTGAACGGGTGCAGGAATCTGAGGATGTAGACATTGGGGAGCCCCATTCTAGGAGTGTGTCTGTGGATCCTGGTACCTAGCCCCAGACAGGGCAGACTCCCTGCTCTCATGGACTTGAGATGCCTGTGGTTGCTTGTAGGGACCTCTGCTCTCACCTATAGCCATGGACCCCAGGAGTCAGAAGGGACAGTCTGTAAACGTGCAGTCAGCCCAGTGCTCCTCACATTCCCAGACACAGGCAGCCTGGGCCCTACCCCAGACAGTGCCCTCCACTAGCCCCAATCTTGCCTTGGTTCAATTGGCCTTTCTAAATGCCAGCAACGCAGCCTCGTGCATCGCATCTCAGTGGTTCAGTGGAGAGGAGGGGGCCCTAGACAGCCCAAAGTACCCTGGACAGGACATGGCCATCAAGGGCACTTCAGTATTGCACAGCTGCAAACATGAGACCCTGGTGGCCTGAAGTGAGCTTGGTCTCCTGGCTGCCCCCCTCTGAAAATCAGGTGAAGTGGACTTGAGACAGAGCTCCCAGGCTGTGGCTGGCAGGGATGGGGTCAGTGAAGCCTCAGGATGTCTGGAGGAGGATGACAGGGAGGCCGTGTGTCTGCAGCTGCACGGTGGGTTCGTCCCTTGATGTTCCTCCATCTCTTGGAGAGATTCCCTGCTCTGTGCCTGTCTTAGTCCATCAGAATTAGATTTCTGTGTTGGTGGTAGAAGGGCTCCTTCCTACTGGCCTGCCGGCTGCCTGGCCCTGCCTCTCTGCTTGCTTTGCACAGAATTTTAATTGCTTCCAAATTAATCCTCAGACTTGAGCGCGCCCTGTGCAGATAAGCTGGTGGCAGAGACTATAGCCTGCTGTTCCCATCTTCCCTCCTGGCCCAGCAGGGCAGCACCAGGACCCGCCTTCCGACATGACACCATCGCCCAGCGATGTCCAGCACTTTCTCCTGCTTGGCCACCTCTGAGGATCCAGCAGGCTGCCGGTTCTTGGGAGTTTTCCTTCTATCTGCTCTTGGCTCAATGTTCCCCTTCATCCTAGCTTCACCCCTCTCTAAGTCATAATTGCTGGCCCTCTCTGCCCCTACCCTGTGTCTCTGCTCACCACTTTTGGGCCTGGGGCTGGACTCAGAAAAGAGGAGAAGAAAGGAGACACCCCACCATGTGGAGAGGCTTTAGGGTTCCACCTCAATGCCAAAGAGCTTACTACGGGGCAGGTGGGAAGTCCAACACCATGGCCTTTTGTGGCCCTAGGGCCACCTGGGTCCTGCTGGGTCTTGCTGGGTCCTGCTAGCCTGATGGCTGGAGTCGCATCGTATTGCTGTGATGGACATAGGAGGCCTCTCAGATAGCATCAAAGAATAAATCTGCCCACTTTGCAGAGGGGGAACTGAGACTCAGAGGAGCAGGAGCCCTGGTCAGAGGCTGCTATGGATGTTCTCCAGCAATGGCCTGGGAAAGGAAAAACAGGAGTTACTAGAACCTACCCAGACCCAGGCCGCGTTGGTGAAGGGCATGTGGCTGTGGGTGGAAAGGAGGCTGCAGTTGCCAGGGCCATAAATGAGAGCTTAGAGCAACTGCCGTCTGCCTGGCCCATCCCAGGGCCTCGGCCATCACTTCCGCTCACAGGAAGCCTCACCTGGTCCCCTTGGCCCACTGGTGGCCTGACCAGTGGTGAACTGAGTCCTCTGGGGTAGGGTCCCTACAAGCTTGGTGGGGTCTTCAAACTAGTCCCCAGGCCACACCCCCCATCAGAACCTTCATGACACACATGTAAAGAAACTGAAGCCAGCCAGGGAAGTGACGAGCCCAGGGCCAAGCAGGGCTGTGAGGCCAGGCTTGGGCAGACGTGGGCCAGCTCCAGCTCCTGTGTACTTATCTAGGTGGAGGTGCATGGCTCAGTACTGAGGTGGCGTGGTCCCCAGGACCTGGAGCAATCGCTGGATGCCACAGGCACACTGTGGACCCCTGTGCAGGATGAGCAGATAGCGCTGAGCCCCAGGGTCTACCATGGGCATGGCCCCTCCCCAGACTGTGCCTGGAGTTGGTCCTGTCCACATCTGGAGTGCAAAGCCAGCACATCCTAGCAGAGGGGTGCATAGCAGGGCGTGGTGCGCCGGAACAGCCGGGGGCTGAGGAGCTTGGCCTCACAGGAACCACGGCAGCTAGCAGGTCCTGTACTGCCAGCCTGCCTCTTGCATTCACCTCTGCCTGGCCTCCTGGCTAGCCTCACAATTGAGACTGAGATGACCAATCCTTCCCCACAGCAGGGCCGTGTGGGGAGGTGGGGAACTGGACTGACCAGAAAGGGGCCCAGATGTCACCTGGAGAAGCAGTAACCAGGCCCCTTGCTCCTGACAGCTGGGCCCAAATCAGCTTATGACCAAGGCCATGCATGTGGACACACCAAACTGGCCATCCAGCATCAACAAGCAGACCAGAGCCAGCCTGGGCTCCCCAGGCTGCCTGCTTCCTCCCTCATAACTCCCCACAGGGCAGCTTCCCTCCCTGTCCCCCAAGGGGACCCCATAGGCCAGTGCGGGCTGGCAGCTGGCCATTCCCCGAAGTGGAAGAGCAGGTGAGAAGAAGCGGGGACTCAGGGCTAGGGAGGAGGCTGCTGGCTGGTGGAGGGGGGCAGGACAGCAGCATGCGGCTTTATGGGGAGACAGTGTCCCTGGCAGTCTACAGCTGGGCTGTGTCTCTGGGCTGGGCTCCAGTTACCTGGCCTGGCAGTCCATCCCCAGTGCCTGTAGCTCTGCCACATGCACCCTTGGTGCCAGCAGCCTCTGCCTGTGCTGGACACCAAGGGAACTATTTTAGGTTCCTGGTGGAGATTCAAGGTGCCTCTAGCCAGACCAGGGCCTGGCCACTTCCCACAGACCTCCCTGCCAGGGTGATTCACACCAGCCTTGAGTGGAGGACTGCCCCTGAGCACCCCATCTCCTGTCCCTGTCCCTGTGCTCAGTGGTCAGAGGAATGGCTCAGCCTCCTCTGGCCCCAGCTGCTCACCAAGGAGAGCCTGGGTGGATGAGTGGTGTGTTGGGCCCCAACCCCAGCTTCTGCTCCCCACACCCAGGCATGTGAACCTGGGCGGCTAGTTTGGTGGGCTTCATGTCCTCCTGGGGTCCTCTCATCCTGTCTTGTGGAACCTCCATACCCTGTATCTCTCAGGATTGAGCAAAGAGTCCCAGGAGTTTGGAGGGAGGTCATCACCCTGGTAACCATGGTGACTTTTGATGTGGACAGAAGCAAGAATAACAGTCCAAGTCCACCCAAGGTTAGCAGGCAGAAGGGCTGGACGTTGAAACTGGCCAGGGCAGCTGCCATACCATGGGGGACAAGGTCTAAGACAGGTCCTAGGTCTTCTGCCCCTGAGCCTGGAGGGTCCTCTCAGGGATCTTGGGCCTCTACCAGTGCTAGGGGCTCTGTCAGCCCCGGGACTCCGCCAGTGTTGGAGGCTCTGCTCTTCTATTCTAGGTGCTCTTGTACTGTCAGTGCCACCCTTGGTGCACTGCACGCTTGGTGCCTGGCACAACCCCCAGCCAGCTGAAGCCCAGTGGCACTCCGACTCCAGTGGCCCCAGGTTCCCAGTGAGGGAGGGAGGCAGAGCTGAGCAGACTTGTCTGAGATCTCCTTGCACCTTCTCCCCAGAAAGGCAAGTCATACAGGAGCACGAAAATATGACCACCCCTGTCTACTTTACGTCTCCCCTCTCCCCCTGGTACTCGGGTGACTGTTGAAGAGTGAGGTTTGCCAATGGCTTTCTGTACGGGCTTGCTCCACACAGCTGCTATGTTCATGTGGAAGTCTAGAAGATGCTTCCTGTGAGCTCAACCCATTCACCACCCCACCCCAATGTAGACTTTCTGCAGGAAACACATCGCCCTTGACAGACTCTGCTTCAGGCCTGAAGGCCATCAATCCAGAGGACACATTTGTTTGACCTGTCACCTTAAGGCAGCATGCAGGGGCATTGTGTCTCCGATGTGTTTTTACAACGCTTGGCAAGGCCAGCAGAGCTGGGGAAATCTGCCAATGGAGCCTCACTCACACCTCTCAGCAATTCCAAGCCCTCAATCTTGGAACAGCGCAAGGGGCAGAGCCCTTGCCTGACATGCATGAGGCCCTGGGTTCAATCCCCAGTACAGCCAAAGCGACAAAAAAATTCTGAGTCAAACCTCACAGGACTATTACAGCAAATGCCCTCATCATCCATTCTCTCTCTCATTCATTCATTTTGTCCCTCATTTACTCCCTCTCTCATTGGCTCACTTTCTCATCCTGGCCAGCAGGCTGGCTAACCCGGCCTTTCTATCGCGCCCAGCTTTGTCTCTGCCTTCCATGTAATCAAGCATGAGCCCAAGCCCTATCTGGGGGGATTAGAAAGAAGATGTTGAGGTACCCCCTTTGCACAACACCTTGTCAACAACATTTAATTAATAATAAAAAAGAAATGAAAAAAAAAAGATGTTGAGCATAGATTCTCCTGAGAGGCTGGCTGGGCCAAGGGAGGCCCGCTCATCCTGAGACAGCAAGATTCTAGCCACATCCATACTAGGCTCTTCCTTGGCATGGTAAGGATTTGGAGGAAGTGGGCTGAGGCCCAGCAGATGGGAGCTTGAGCAGAGACACCCTCCCCCACTCACACACACGTGTGCGCACACACAGGCACCCTCACAGTCCACTGCAGGCCACAGGAGGCTTGTGAGTCTCTTGTGGTTTCTGTCTCCATCATAGCTTGGATGTGTGTGATTGTCCCTAGAGACAAGGTCCCTCCTGGTGACCTGTCACAGGAGCAGGGCCTGGGACCTACAGGCTTGGTGAGCAGTCAGGCAGGTCCTGAAAAGTCCTGGCTCCCAAGGGAGTGACTACAGCGTGCCCATGGTGCAGGGTTGTTGAGTGTCGACTGGCTCCCTGGGCTGTGGCCCCTCCCGTCCACAGGCCCACCTTCTCCCCTGCCTGCCTGTGTCTGAGAGGCCTTCCTTGGGGATGGGGGCTGGCCAGCACCACCTCCCCTAGAGTAAATATTGATGTGAGTGAGGTCCCCAGGGCTCACCTGCGCCCACGGCACTCCACTCAAGCTCTGGGCGGAGCGATATTTGTACAGGGCTGGGAGCTTTCTGGCCCCGCACAGGGAGCTCAATCCACCATGGGAAAAATAACAGGCCTCCCCCCCCTAAACCCACAAAATATCCATTAATGACTTCTGGCAAAGAAAGAAAACCTCAGTACTAAACTCCGCCAGAAAAACAAAGCTCCCCGTTTGTCAGGGCAGCCTGTCTGCCAACGGCTGCTCTGACAGCAGCCTGGCATCCCCACGTCAGCATTGAGGTTTGATTTCAGAAAAGATCAACCAGGACACCAGCGTGTGTCCACACCGTGCACACTTCTACAGGCACAGTCCTGAGTGGCAACGAGCACTCAGAAGGGCCAGGTTCCCCGTTCCGAGCAGGGAACAGCACAAGAGGCCAGGAAGCCTCCAGATTGTGGAGCAGCCAAGGACAGCCTTTAGCCCTGAGCCTCCCACCGGCAAGCATTTGGTGGTCTCTGAACACCTGCAGCCTGACCTCCTCCTCCTGTCTGGTTGCACCAGGGCCTCCCCAGGAACCTCCTGACTGTGCCTTGTCACTCCTTTCAAGGCCTCATAACAAAATAAAGTCACATTCTAAAAGTGGCTCAAGTGGTAGAGTACTAGCCTTGTGCAAAGAATGCTTAGGGACAGTGTCCAGGCCCTGAGTTCAAGGCCCTGGATTGGCACACACCCACATGTGCACGTGTGCGTGCACGCACACGCACGTGCACACACAGGCACATACACACACATCACATTCTGAGTCCTAGGTGGCTGTGACTTTATTGTGAGAAGATTTGGCGGACACAGGTCAATTCTAACAGTGTCTCTCTCTAACAGTCACCTCAGCGGCAGTGGTGACACCAGCCTGTCCTCGAGCACCAAGCTTTCATGTGCCTTCATGCACCTCCATACACCTCCACATGCCTTTATGCACTCCACATACTCCATATACTTCCACACACTTCCACATGCCTCTATGCGCCCCACACACCTCCACACACCTCCACATGCCTCTATGTGCTCCACATACCTCCACACACCTCCACATGCCTCTATGCACTCCATGCACCTATACATGCCTCTATGCACTCCACACACCTCCACGCACCTCCACATGCCTCTATGCATTCCACGCACCTCCATGTACCCCTGTGCACCTCCACACACCTCCACATGCTTCTATGTGCCTCCATATGTCTCTACACCTCCCACTCCTATGTACCTCCACAAGCCTCCACACCCTCCCCACCCCCCCCACATGCCTCTACATACCTCCTGTACCACCTGCACACACCTTCATACCCAGAGGGGGAGCAGACGGCCCAGGCAGGAGACATGGAGGAGGGATTTTCCAAAACTGGACCCCGGCTACCACAAGGTCAGGCATGCTCCAGCTTTGGGGTGTTCAGAACAGAGCAGGTGTCCTCACGTGGCAGCTGGTATAATCCTTGACATCATGCACAGAGACACCATGTCTGGGGAAAAAAGGACAGCTGACCTCTGATTGAAGACCTCACCATAGACAGCCTCCACCCCAGGCCTGAGTGACAGGCAGCCTCAGACTTGCTTTTCCCCATCCACTCCAGAAGCCACCCTGAGGCAGAGAGCCCTGAGGGCAAGGGAGGTGGCATTGCCACTGCCCAGGCTCTGCCATGAAGCCTAACATAGACACTGAGCTCTCCAGACACTGCCTACTGTGGCTTCTCTGGGGCCCATGGCTCAGTGGGGAGCTGGATGCAGGCTCCTCTTGCGTTCTGTCTGCTTTGGGAGATGGAGTGAGCAGCAGCCCCCAGTGGGCATACATGACAAAGGACATTATGGGGTGCACTTTTGGGTGTGTCTGCCTCCCACAGCATCTGGGAGCTGCTGCCTCAGGGGACAGTGGGCAGGGGGGAGTTCCTGGCCCCTACAGGATCCCAAAGCCTTTTTGGGGGCCAAATCCGGGCTCCCCATCCAGCAAAGAAGTGTGAGGGTCCCTCAAGCTCTGACCAGCAACACTTTCCCGGAGGCCTGGAAAATACATCCATGTGTAGTGGGGGTGCGGGGGGAGGGACGAGGAGTGAGTGTGTGTGTCTGGCTGCCTGCACCTCACACCCTCACACCCCTGCATGCCTGGGCAGGCTGAGGGCTCTGGCTCTAGCATTTGGCTCCATATTTGCAACCACAGTCTCCAGGATGCTTCTCGGGCAGGCCTCCACCCCTGGGAGGTCAGGCTATGGTCTCTGCTGGCTCCTCCATGCGGCTCCAGCAGCTCAGGGAAGGACAGGCTGACAGCCATTAGGCTCCTCGCCCACCCCCAGCTGGGCAAGGCCCTTTGGATCCCACCAGGCCTGCTGACCCAGCTCGGCCAAGAGACTTGTATTTCTCCAATCCAAATTTTACCCCCTGCCTGGGGAAGGCAGCGCCCCCATCCACTGCTCAGCTGACCAGCTTGTTCCTTCAAACCACAGGACAGTGTGGGTCCTGGACTCCTACCCGTGCCCCACCCCCCAGTATCCTGGAGTTGCATTTTGTCTGTTAGCTTTTGGGAGAGGTCACACGGCTGTCTGGTAATGCCAGTGTCCAGAGAGTCACCCTGCCCAGTCATCTTGGCACTGCACAACTTGTGTTTTATTGAAGTAAGAGTCACATCACATAAAACTGGCCATCTTAAACTGAATGATGCGAAGGGCATTTCACACATGCTCTGTGTTGCTGGGCAACTTCCAGAGGTTTCTATCATCCCAAAGGCAAGGCCTGTGCCCTATAGTTGCCTGGAGGCAAGCCAGAAGAGGGGACCCAGCAGCCCAGGTCCCCTGGCTACTGCTCTGATCCCAGAGACCCTTGGCAGCCTGAGGGTACTTCCTCCTGTGCCGCTGGGCCGGGCTGAGGTACCACAGCTCCACAGCTCTGGAGGCCCAGACTCCTCAGGGAGCCTTGCCACCCCCTCACCTCCTTGCTCTAGCATTCCCAGGATTGTCTGATGAACCCTTCCTAATCTGTCCCTTCACCCCCCTTCATGGTCTTTCCTGAGAGCACTGGGTCTGAGGGCTTTGTGGCTCAAGATGCTTTAGATGTCATTGAAACAGCACAAGTGTGCCATGTTGGGGCCCTGGGGTCTTTCTGGGGGCGCAGGATCCCATGGGAACCACATGCTGCACCTGTGCGATATCATCGGGCCCAGAAAGCTTGGGTACAAAGCAGTGTTCCAGGCGGGCTGAGGCCATGCAACAGTGGGCTGCGGGGGGCGGGGGGGGGGGCAGTCATCTGACCTCAGTCCTGCACCTCTGTGTCCCTCCTCACTTGCTGTCTCTAACTCAATTCCAGATGACTTTCTTGCTATCATTTGGTGGTCCCCAAGCCCTAATGCAACCAATCTGGGTTGAAACATTCTGGGAACTTACAGGTAAGAAAACATGGTTTTGATATTCCAGCACAGCTGAGGTCCCCGAATGTCACCAGCTGAGGTCCCCAAATGTCACTTGTGTGGCCTCTGGCTGGCCTCAATCCTCACTGGGATGTAGTGGGGCAGAGGGAGCAGGCGGGATTGCCCTCCAAGGACTGCCCTTGCTTGGTCTAGGGCCCAGAGCGCCCACCCTAAGGCCCAGGCCCTGGGGCTGGTGCCTTGGTTCCACAGCTTGTGTGTTGGGCATTCCTCAACAGAACCTGCTGGGTCCCAGCCCTTCCACTCTGAGCTCCGGCCTGGGGCTCAGGACCCAGACTGGTCCCTGCTCCAGCCCCCATTGGCATCTTATACACAACCTAGCACTCACCCTGGGCACTGAACCTCTTGCTGCTCCCACTATGGGCTGCTCACTTCCTGTGTCCAGCCACTCTCAGACAGGGGCCCTTGGTCCATTTCCCAGAGTAAACTGAGTCTGAGCGGGGCCCCAGTGCCTGCCTGCTGCTGTGTCCCTCCCACTCATGTCAGGGAAGCCAAGCGTTCTCCTGGTGTCTCTGGGTGTGTTCTGCACACTTGAGCTTCACAGAATCAGAATAAAGGAGGGGTGGGGGAGGGAGACTCGCGCTTCATGCAAATGAGCTGCCAGGCTGCTGGGTAACCAGCAGGCACACGAGGCAGGGAGCGGCTGCGCCCACACCACGCTTCTGCCGCGCCCGCAGCCACCCACGGACCCAGTGGAATTAGCTTGCAAATGGGAGGCATGGGTGACAGAGCACCCTGGAACAGGGGAGTCACCCCCTCTAGAAGCTCACCCCCACCCCCCGCATAGTACAGAGCAAGGCAGGTGCAAGGGCTGGGAGACCCCATAGAAAAGGGAATGTCATCTGTCTCCAAAGGAAACCAGGCCTGCTTGGGCCTTAATCTGCAAGAATATGATTTTCTTGCCAGATAGGCACAGGATGCCTTCCTCCAACACTCAGGCTCCTGTCTTCCTCCAGCTTCAGCCTGGGCTCCCCAGACACTGCCTACATTCCTAAAGCAGTGAAAACTCTCTGTCTCTCCTCCTCCTCTCTTCCTCCTCCTCCTCCTCCTCCTCCTCCTCCTCCTCCTCCTCCTCCTCCTCCTCCTCTTCCTCTTCCTCCTTGTCCTTCTCTTCCTCCTCTTCATCTCCTCACCCCACCCCCCTTGAGGACTGGATGGGCTTGTGATTTCCATTTGCCTGGAGTGCTGAGGAGCCAGGAGTGATGTTCAGTGAAAGGAAATGCTCTAGCCAGCCTCTTCCTGCTAAGCCTACCAGTTGTCTCGACTCCTGCCAGGCCTTGCAGCCTCCAGTGCCTGGACTTGGTGTAGGAAGCCCACCAGGCTTCTAGAGATGCCTACATGCATCTAGCAACATGCAAGGGAGTGTCTGTTAGAGTGAGCTTGGCAGGGCCAGACCTGAGTTCCCAAACCTGTCGTGTGCCTTCTGTCAGAGTGCAGGGGACGGAGAGGAACTGGTCTGCTCTGGGCCTCAAGCAGAAGGCCCTGCCCAGCTGTGGCCTGTTGGAGACAGGGTCCAGGGCCATCTGAGCCCCAAGGCCTCCTCTTTCTAGAGGACAATATAAGCCTCATCCTGCTCCCTGAGTGTGCATGTTTGGGGGCACACACAGAGCATGGAATATGGAGCCCTTCATACAGCAGCAAGAACTCCTGCCAAGCCAGGGACTGGTGGCTCATGCCTGTTCTCTTAGCTACCCAGGAGGCTGAGATCTGAGGATTGTGGTTCAAAGCCAACACCTCTAGAACAGCTCCTGTAAGACTCCATTTAACTACTCAAAAACTTGAAGTGGCACTGTGGCTCAAAGTGGTAGAGCACTAGCTCTTGAGCAAAAGAGCTCAGAGACAGTGCCCAGGCTCTGAGTTCAAGCCCTATGACTGACAACAACACAACAACAAAAAAAGAACTGCCGGCCCTAGGAGCCCAGACAGCACTGCCCTGCCTGTCACCAGTGGTTCTCACCATGGCTCCCAGCTCTTTCTTCTCATCTAACCACAGCTCATGCAAAAGGGATGGAATCTCAATGAGCTCCATTTTCACAGGCAGTATTGGAGCTACCAGCTGTACTCCCAGATCTTCATGTCAATTAAAGGATAGAAAGAGGTGCAGCCCTGAGGTGGACCAGCCCCCAAAGCATGGCAAAGAGCATGGCATCTCATCCCCTTCACATCCACCCCAGGACGGTGGCTGACACCAGCTAGTTGATCCACTTCCACTGTTCTCCTCACTCGGGGGGCAGTCCTGGGGTTTCCACCCCTCTCTCCACACCCTGCATGACCCCCACAGAGGAAAATGGCTTCTGAACAGAAACCCAGGGGCTGAGGCTATAAGGCAGGGGACAGCCTGAGCCTCCTGCTGGCCAGAGGCTAATGGGCAGCTTATAATTCACTGGCCTTTCTGCTCCTGGCCTGGCCTCCCCCATTCTGGACACTTGGTGGCCACTGTGAAGTACATGGATCCACAGAGAGCCCATATCCAGCTCTCATTTTCCTGGATAACCAGGGCCATAGCAGGCAGAGCTGGGTACAGCCATTTCCTCCCACTCCTCCTGGCCTCACCCTTCCCCCCCTCCCTCTTACTCCTCTCCTCCTTCCCCAGTCCTATTTTTCTAACCACCACCACATACCCACTGCGCCTGTTCCCCAGCAGGGAAACAAAGTCCAGGGCAGAACACCCTCACCACAATCTCTGCCGGGCCTGAGCCCTAATGCTCACCAGCACACAGACATCAAAACATGGTTTTGTCAGGTCGGCTCACTCAGCTCTGCCTGGAGAGTAAGGCCCCATGTCCACTCTGGCTCACAATGGCAGCAGAGGAGGCCTGCTGGTCATGCATACAAAGCACTCTGCCCGCCATTATCATTCCGAAGCCGAAATCCACCCGGCCTGCATCTCATCGGTCATTCAGTAGCCCTTAATGACTTGTCAGTTCCTTGCCCTGCCATTTTCTGTCTAATTAATTCTTTTATTGTGCACCGGATAAAGAAAGACAAAGGACTGCCCAGCAATAATGATTCATTAAAATGCAGCGCCTTCCAAGCCCTTGGCCTGGTACCAGCCAGGCCACTCTGCCTGCCCAGTTATGGGCACGGCTGCCTGCACCCCTTAACCCTTTGTGGGGTTCCCCAGGACAGGTGCCTGAAGATTTGGGGTGAAAGCCAATCCAGGAACTGGCCAGGGAGAGGTGTGTGTGTGTGTGTGTGTGTGTGTGTGTGTGTGTGTGTGTGTGTGTTCTGAGCACCTCGTTCTTTCCTACCACCAACCTCAGTGATTCAAAAATCCTGGAACCCCTAGACCAGGCCAACCCTCCCAGGTAAAAGTGGCCCCAATTCTGATCTAAAACTCATGGAAAAGGAAGAGAGCCAAAGAGGAGCAGGGAGGCTGGGGGAGACTTGGGGAGGAGTGTCTACCCCACCCAGAGCCCAGGGTTAACTGGATAAGTGGCCTTGAAATTTGGGGATGACAATGACAGGCAAGAAATTACAATGGTCAGTGTGCTGGGCACAGCCACCCCAGTCCAGCTCAGTTAATCCTCAGGGAAACTCAGGAAGTCTGTCACAACCCCATAGTCATAGGGGAAACTGAGGCACAGAGAGGCCAACTGGCTATCTTACCTTCCCACAGGAAGTTGCTCCATGCCTAGACACAAGTCAGGGTGCCCTGCTGGGCTTCAGTCCCAGGGACTGGCACCTACAGGACTGTACCCACACCAGGCGCCTGCCCAGTTTTCTTAACAATTTACTTCGCCAATGAGCCAGACAAAGTTGGAGATGGCTGGAGGTAGGAATGATTCTGTGACATCTACGTACACCCAGTCCACAGTCTCCCCATATCCTGCTCTCAACTGTAAGTGAGGGAACCGAGTCTCCTGGAGGCAGCCAGAAGCCCAGAGTCAACACCAAAGGGAGGAAAAAGCAGAGGGTGATGAGGTGCTGCCCATGCCCATCTGCACAGGAGAGAGAACAGACCTTGGGGACGTGTCCTGCACAGCTCTGCTCCTTCCAGAATACAGGGCACTGAGGAGCTGGAGGCTGGGAGGCACAGGCCCCTCCCAGGAGCTCAGCCCTCCCGGGAAGGCTGGAGGGACTTTTCCAGTCTATCAGACAAGGGCAGAGCCGCTGCACTAGTTCTTTTGTCTGTGCAAGGCATTTGTTATGTTCTGTGGGGGCCAGAGGCCACAGAGCCTGGGTGAGGAAAATGAGGAATGAGGAACTCTCCCCACCAGTCTACCCATGGGATGGGCTGATGGAACGGTCGCTGTTGGGGAGACTCGGACGTAGGCTGTAGTCGGCTTGGGAAATGGCGCCTGCCATTAGTTCTTCTAGGATGCGGCTAGACAGGGGGGACACCTCAAAAATCTGCACAGCCGGGGGAACAAGACAGTGACCCCAGCCAGAGGTCCACCCCAGCCATGACCTCAGTGTGGTCATCCCAGCAGGGAAGATTGCAAGGACGCTGGCCTCGGGCTCATTGTGAGGACCAAGGGGGCTGAGAGGAAGCCTCAGCCACAGCCAGCCCACGCAGGGCACCACAAGGGGAGGGCAGATGCCATGGCCAGGATGCTGGTGCCCCCCTGCAAGCAAAGGGAGGCATAGGCAGTTCACTTTTGCTCCTGGGTGTTGGTGAGACAGAGGGTCTGAGCCCCAGGGGTTAAAGCCTGGGAATCTTGCCAAATCCCAACAAAACTGGCAGTGCCATCGCGGCCTCAGGAACCTGGCAAGCCCACAGCGAGCCCAGGCACAGTACGGGGCCTCAAGGCTTTGTCAGCAACCGGAGGCCTGGAGTTCTTGGTCTGAGGCATCAATGCAGGGTCTTTGAGGGCCATATGGATCTGGACAGCCCTTGGCTGGAGGTGCAGTGGGCTGGGATGGATCCACACAGGCGCCCTGCACCCGTGAACTCTGTCTTTGTGGGCCCTCTGGACTCCCCTTCCTCCGTGGCCCAACATGTCTTCAGAATGGTTTAAAATCCAGCCACATCTCTTCAACACTGCCTGCAGCAACACACAGCAGCAGGCTCCCCTGAGCAGGGCGAAGAACTCAGCATCAGGTGCCGGGGGGTGGAGGGGGGGCACGGAAGGACAACCACCGCTCCAGCCACATGTGAAAATTGCTGGTTGTGCTCCTGGTGGCATAGCCCTCCCCTGTCCCCAGATGGAGAAACTCCAGAGAAGCCCAAGCATGGCCAGCCCCAGCCTATGAGGCCTCCACCAGCCACAGGCACCCAAGAGGCATGGCAAGGAGGTCCTGATACACCCATTCATCTCCGCTCCCTGCCACCATCTTCTCCCCAGAAACTCCTCCAAGTAGATAGTTCTGCCTGGCTCCCACAGGGCAGCTTTTATCCAATTCCCATCTGGCTCCGAGCCAAGGCCTAAAAAATTCCATCAGCTTACCTAGCCTCCAGAGACTGTCAGATTGGCTTCAAAGGAATCTAAGGCCCTAGTGCAAGTCGTCTGGACCATTCTACCTCCTGAAGCACCCCCAACCCCACCATCCCCAGAAAGGACTATGCTAACCACACAAGTATTTGAGTTCTGAGACAGCAGCGTTGAGGGGCACTAGGAATGCTGAGTGCCGGGGAAGTCTGGGTTGGCTCCAAGCAGCCCATTGGGGTCAGATCTACAACAGAGCCAGTCCTGGCCTCACTAGGAAATCTTCACCACTGGATTCCCAGGCTCACGAATATCAGTGCACAAAACGTGGCCCAAATAGATAAAAAGCATTTTTTATTTTATTTTATCAAATCAATCTGTACAAAAGTTAGCACTGCTTGGTCAGAAAGTAGCGAAATGCAGGTGACAGCGAAAGTCTTCTCAAACTTGACATCGAGAAAAATAGATTGCCTATAAATACATTTGCTGCAGCTCCCACCCCCAAGCCCCAGAAAGGCATATGCAAAAAAAAGAAAAGAAAAAAAAAAGAGGGAGAAAAAAGAAAACTTTTTTTTCTAGAAAAAAGTAGGAAAAGTAGAAAAAGTAAAAAGAAGCCACTTCTCCAACAGATTTAAATGTACAAAGTTTCCAAGGCACAAGAGTCCACAGAGTAGGCAGTTATCACCTGCGCAGCCCGCAGAAGCAGTATGGCAGATCAGGTAATAATTATTCTCTAGCTATGAGCGCTTAGTGAAGGAGGGTTTAGTTTCAAAGCTTGGTAGGTGGCGTCTGCTGCGGAAGAACCAAAATCATCACAGCTCTGCAGCCCACAGCTTGCAGGGAATTCTGTCTTCTACCCTTGGCAGCCTAGCAGGCAGGACAAACCCTGCCTTCTGAAGTCCAATGTGAGGCTGGGAAGTGCTGTCACGATCAGACATCACAAGGCAGATCGCTGCCCTCACAAAGCACCAAATTCTGGGGCTTTTGGAGCTCAGGGTCTCCCCAAGGCCCAGCCACAGACATGACACCGATGAACGCTGCCACTCCACCTCCCTCTTACCCCTCTTGCAAAGCTTCCCTGGCTTTCTTACTGTTTTAAATTCTACTCTCTGCACAAATTACTTCATTAATTAAAGATAAAATAATACAGAACATAAATATGTCTTTAACAGCTTTCAAAACAAACACATTTAAGCTTTAAAAATACGAATTACCAAAAACAAAAATAAACACACAAAAACAGACATGTTCGTCTCAGCCAAACCTTGCCAGGAAGATCACTGACTATAAGGAACAACCTCCATCTCCCAGCTGGTCCCAAGAGATGCTGGAACGAATGCATCCCAAATGTCCTTGGATGGGCTGAGGCTACCACACAGCATCCCGTGGACCCAGGAGTGCTGGGGCTGGTGTGGACCAGAGCCTGCCTGGCCTGGAGAGCTCAGGGACCCTTCCTTCCTTTGTCCTCTTTCATGTACTAAGATGTAAACCCCAGAGGCACTGCTACCTCATGGGTCCTCATAGAGGGGGGAATGGCTGTCATTTTGGAATCAGCAGTCACAAGGGGGCGGGGGGGTTAAACAAGAGGAAACAGAAGAGAGCTCTGTCTGCTGGCAGAAGTTTGGAGATCACAAGGCAAGGGCATCTGGGACCGGGACAAAGGCTGGTTTCCCATAGGCTCATCAGGTACTTGCTGGAGTGCAGGCAGCCTGGCTGACTTCCCAATCCCTAGTGCACACTTCTGGGAGACCTGGAGACCCTAGCTGTCCCCCAAGAACAGTGCATCCCCCCGGGTTCAGTGGTAACTCAGGGCCTAGTGAGCGTGGTATACATGGGCTGGTCCCAGTTGCTGCTGGGGCTATGGGAGGGCGGCATGGAGAGCCCATTGAGCAGGGGCGAGGCATAGGGCCGGCGAGAGGAGTGGAAGTAGGGGTACTGGTAGAGGCTGGGTGGGTAGCCAGGGTATGGGCTGTAGTAGTTGGAGGCCTGCAGGTCAGTGTAGTCACACTGCGCACCGGCAAAGGAGCTGGCAGCTGCAGCAGGGGTGGCTGTGGTGACACTGGCCTGGGTGCCATAGGAGCCATAGTCAGAGCGGCCGGGAGAGCCCTGTGACTGGTCGCTGTAGTGGCTGGGGCTGAGCTGCTCCGTCTTAATGTGCGGCCGTGGGGGTCCTGCCTCGGTGGGCGATGCTGAAGCTGATGGGGCTCCCTTGTGGGCCCACACAGGAGACGCCCCAACATTGGCTGTCCCTGAGGGGGGGTAGGAGGTACCTCCGTAAGAGCTGGCAGATGTGGCTTGTCCAGGCTCAGCAGGCAGGGCAGAGTGGCCATTGAGGGGCAGGTACTGGTCGAACTCGTGGACATCGAAGGCATCCATGTTGCTGATGACTTCGCTGCTGAGCTCTGAGATGTCCACGTTACTGAAGTCGATGTTCTGACGTCCGCTGTCCACCAGACGGCGGCCTTCCAGCTTCAGCTCCTGCTTGCCCCCAGCACCCCCAGGGTGCAGGTCAGTCTTAGGGGTGGTGGGTGGGGTGGGCGGCCCGTGGGTGTGGCCTAAGGAGAAGAGCACATTGCAGGGATGAATGCCTCCTCTGTGGGTTTGGGGTGGGACCGGCGGCCACATGGGCAGCCCGGCTAACTGCCGCAGGTAGGAATCAACGGCTTTTTGTTTCTTTACTTCCCAGAAATTCCTGCCGGCTCAGATCCAGACCTCTTCAGCAGAGAAAATTCTGCCCAGCAGTGTTCTGCAGGAAGCTCAGGGCCCTCCCCAAGGAGCCGGTGTGTGTGTGGGGAGGGAAGAAGCTGCAACTGTTAGGCCCACTGGAGTGAACAAGCCAGTCACATCCGAGCAAGCTGAGGCCAGGGTCTCAGGCAGCTCTAGGGCAGCTGCTTGGCTACCAGGATCCCACCCATCAGCCTGACTCTGAAGCTAGGGCTCCTGACCCCGAGTGGGTGGAAGCTCACACAGGAGACAGTGTGGTTGAGTCTAGCTGAAAACATCCATCGCAGGAGCACTGGACCAAGCTGAGCAGTCAGAGGATGGGATTTGCAAGGCTAGGCAGCCCCCCTCCCCCGGTACATCAGGAACAGCTGCAACTGGGGGCAAGTCTGGTTGTCTGGGTGCCTACCCTGGAAGAAGCCCCCTCCTCCCCCATGGCTCAGCCTCAGACTGCCTTTTTCCCCAATGGTGCTTCTCAGACTCCGTGGGGCCCCAGAGCTCACCTGTGTGGTCGCTGTGGTGGTGGGAGTCGCTGAGGACTGAGTCAGCCTTGTACAAGGCCCCGCCAGGGTGGTGGCCCAGCTCTGTGCCCGCATCCGCATCGTTTCGGCCCGGCTTCACACTCTTCCTTCGGCGAGGCTGGTACTTGTAGTCTGGGTGGTCTTTCTTGTGCTGGACACGAAGCCGCTCAGCCTCCTCCACAAATGGACGCTTCTCACTCTCACTCAGCAAGCTGCAGAGAAACCCAGCAAGGCAGCGATGGCAACCCAGCTCCAGTGCTACCTGTGTCTGGCCGGTGCTGCATGTGAGCCCCATGGTGTCCAGTGGCCAGGAGCACGGGCTGGGGTGCCAGGGCGCCCCCCCCCAGCAGGGACCCATAGGCTGGAGCCCTCAGGGAAGGCTTGGTGGGGGGTTCCTGCTTACAATACGAATTAGACCCAAACCCTCCCCCTTCCTCCTTTGACTTTCCCCATTCCAGGCTTTCCCAGGAAGCTAGAGACAGCAGGCAGGACCCCACAAGAGCCACACTGCACACTGACCAGGCTACCCAGAACCATGCCTGGTCCGGTTGGCACTCCTATGCTTCCATTCCCAGGCCTCCGGTGCCACAGCAAAACCCGTGCCACAGCAAAACCCCTTGGACTTCCAGTCTTAGCCTCCCTCTAACCACCTCTGGGGCAGGGCTGTCCAGGCCAGTTCACAGCAACCCATGCCTGTATCCAGATCCAAACAGAAGACAGAAAACCGACAGACCGGCACACACTCCTGTCCACCTTTATTATAAGCTCCAGCAGAGGAGACTGTGCTGAGACAAGCTCTCCTCTGCCGTCGAACTACATCCACACAACTGCCGGAACTCACACTCACTCCTCCCTTCCCTCTCCACCCAGGGGCAGAGTGGGTTGGGCTGGGAATGTGGAGCCCCGTTGGACACCCTCAGCATGAGCTGTGGGGCGTCTGAGAGTCCCGGTCCTCTCTCGGGAGGAGACATCTCCAGGGCACAGCTCGGTGCCCACCCTGTGCCCACCGGCCTCCAGCTGGGGCTGCGGCTCACAGCCCGGACCCCGATTCCGCAGCATTGGGGAGAGGAGAGAGCGCTGCATTCGCCCGAAGTATTTCCTTCCACCCACTCGCTGGCTCCCGCACAAGGCGCCAGCTCCCTACTGGCAGCGCAGCCCGGGACCAAGGCGCGCTGCCACCCGTCCCAGCCCTGTGTGGGGCCGGCCGGTCCCCGCCGCGGCCCGCCCGCACTCACCGCCACAGCTTGCCCAGCGTCTTGCTGAGCTCGGCGTTGTGCAGGTGCGGGTACTGGTCCGCCAGCTTGCGGCGCGCCGCCTGCGCCCACACCATGAAGGCGTTCATGGGCCGCTTCACGTGCGGCTTGGCCTTGAGCGAGCCGCCGCCGCCGCCACGCACCGGCATGGGCACCAGGCTCCAGTCGTAGCCCTTCAGCACCTGCGACACGGCGTCGCGAATGCAGGCAGGGAAGCGCTCGTCCGCCGCCTCTGCCTCGCCCCGGACGCCGACCCCACCGCCCGCCGCCCGGCCCTGGCCTTCGGAGCCCGCGGGGGACGGCGGCGCGTCCGAGTCCGAGTCCTCTACGTGCGACATGGAGCTGGCGGTGCCCGACGGGCTGCAGGGTGGCTGGGCGCGGGCTTCGCTCATGTCCAGCATCGGGGCCGCGCGGAGGGGCGCGCTGAGGCCAGGCCCGGGTCGGCGCTCTGTGGCGCGAGGTCGCCGCGCGCGGCCCAACCTTCCTCCCGCGACGGCCGAACCGCTCCGAAACCGCCGCCGCCGCAACTCGGTCCCGGGTCCGGGGCCCGCGACAAGTTTCTTTAAGCGGGGACCGAGGCCCCGCCCCCGGTCCCGGTTGGCCCGCGCCCGGCTCCTGGGGGCGGAGTCTAACGCCCCGCCCCGCCCTGGCGGGGGACCCGCCCAGCCACCCCACGCCGGCCCGCGCCCCGCAGCCCCACGCCTTGCAGCCCGCTCCCCGCAGCCCCGCATCCAGCAGCCCCACGCCAGCCCGCGCCTTGCAGTCCGCGCCCCGCAGCCCCACACCTTGCAGCCTGCTCCCTGGCAGCCCCACGCCAGTCCGTGCCTTGCAGCCCGCGCCCCGCAACCCCACGCCTTGCAGCCCGCGCCTTGCAGCCCCGTGTCTTGCAGCCTGCCTTCGGCACCGGCCCACTTCCCCTGGCGGGAAGGAGAGGGGAGGAAAGGGGCTGCGGAGCTCTCCGACCTCCCCATGCCTCTCAGCCCCGTGGTGCCCGGTGAAGCCGATCTAAGGGACTCGGGCAGCCCGCAGAAGCCAGTTTGAGCCCGAACGTCGAGGTGCGAGGCCGAAAATGACCAACGAGTTCGGCACAGCGCGCCCGCAGGAACCACCGGTTGGTCTGGATCCCGCGCGATCCAAATCGTGACTGGAGCTGAGGTCTTCGCGCAGCCCGACCGCCCCGGTCGGGCTGCGAGGCCGGGGGCGGGAACTCAGGCGAGGCGGGGCCAGCCAGGGCGGCCGCGTCCCTGGGGCGGCGGGCGGATGGCGGGGCCGGACGCGGGGGCTCCGAGCCTTCCGGGCGTGACCCGGAGCGGGGGCGCAGAGGCCCTGGCGGGAGGCCTGGGTGGTCCAGCGGAGGCGGAGGCGAGGCCAGGCCGCGGTGCCTCGGCGCTGGTGGTGGGAAGGGGAGGGCGGACCCCAGAGAGAGCGCAGGGTCGGCGCCGGGACAGGTCCCCCGAGGCCAGCGCGGGCCACGAATCCGAACCCGCCTGTGATTCCCCTGCGAGCTGGCCCCGGGGCCTGGAAGCCCCTGGGAGCGGCGGCGGGCGCTGTGGTCCCCTCCCAGACAGCGACCGTGGGGATGCCCGGCATGGGTCTCCTGACAGGCTGTCTGCCTGGGGTGCCGGGTTACAGCCATGGATGCAGGGCCAGCATCTTCCCCGTGTGGCCAGGTTCAAGGGGGTGACGTCGGCACAGAACATTCCAGATGTGCACCTTTCTAAGCCCGGCACCACCGGCCCGAACTGCAGGGCCAGCCTTCCACCCCACCGTGCCAGCCAGGTGTGCCCACTACAGCCACCGCAACCTCCAGCGCTGGCCCTCATCTAGTCCAGAGCCCTGGGCACAGGTGAGGAGCAGGCTGGCCTCTCCCCACCGACCATCAGCCCTGGCTCTCCTTCCCCTGGAGGTCTCTGTGTTCAGGTCACACGCATACCACCCCTCAGCCCCTGAGACCCTGAGGGACCATCCACTGGGGGATGCTTGTCTTGGGTATCTGTGGAAGGGACAACCAGAGCCATCTCACAGCTGTAGGAAAGAGGGCCACTGAAGGTTCAAGATGACAGTTCATCTGAGAGCTGAAGGAAGAGAGCACTCCCTGTGGGAACCAACTTGTACGAAGGCCCTGAGGCAGCAAACGCATGGTGCTTTTGACAACAGAGTGCCACCATGGATTCATGGTCAAGGGGGCAGCATTTGAGCCATCTCTTGACCCACCTCATAGGCCACAGGTCCTTGTTCAAGGATGCAATCTCCTATCTTCTCCTAGATCTTCTCTCCTGCCCACAGCCTCTCCTGCTGGTGCTGGCTTAATTCCAGTCCGTCTGACCTCCCCCCAGACCTGACGACTATCACCTGGAGTGCTTTGCTATCTCAAAGGGAAGAAATGACTGGCTGGCTAGCTGAAATTGTCCAGGGAGTGGTCCCTGGCACCTCAGAAAGCAAATGGAAACCCAGAAGAGGTACCCACTGTGGTATGGACTGGTGGCTCTGTCTGTGCCACAGAGAAGGGGCCCAGCCCCGGCACAAAGACTGCTCCATTGCCTTTCCACGCCCTTGTCTTATGGTGACAGTGCCAGGAAGCTCTGGGTCTGTGTGGGGCCAAGTGTGGCGGCAGAGGAGGCCACCACTGCTGCCCTTCTCCCCCTCAGCCCGTCTGGTTGGCTCCCATCCAGGAGTTAGGGGACATTGTGTCCACGGGTGGGGGAGGCCCATGAACACCAGGTCGGCATGTTCCTGTGTGTCCATAGCCCTGGCCTGGGCCTCTCTTGTCTCTGTGTTAAGGGCAGTGCATTGGGAAGTTGGCATCCCATCCGTCATTAATCCCAGAGATTAATTGATGCTTTTAATTACTGGCTGGTCTAGGAGAAACAAGATGCACAAGTAGAGAAGGGTGAATTCAGAGCAGCAGTTCCTGAAGACAACTGTCTCGCCCACCAAGTCGCCAGAGAAGCAGGATAGGGGCTACTGGGTCCTGCATGGGACCCCTAGGAGTCCAGCTTCTCTAACAGACGCCAGGGCCCTGGGCCAAGCACCTTGCTTTCTGGCCCTACTTTAGTTCAGTGGTCCCAAGGATGCAGAGCTGGCTGGGCAGAAGTTCTAGTTGGGCTGATGATCCATTCCTGGCCCCTCCTCACACACAGGAAAGGCCCTACCCTATTCAGCAAGTATTCCCAACAGTCCCTGCCTGGGGCTGCTCTTCCATGCCCACTTCAACATAAGGCCTGCTGTAAGGCCAGGATCCTCAGGTGCCACCGGCCTCCAGGTGGGGTGAGCCCATCTGTGCCTTCCTGTCTGCGTCTCCACTGTAGGCCCCCCCTCCCTGCATCCCAGGAGCACTCCTGGTAAACAAACCAGTCTTGGTGGCCACTGACAGCAGGGTAGGACTTCTTGCCTGGGCTCTGCTCAGTTTGAAAGGATTTGGGGAAGGGGCAAAACCTGACCAAGTGTTTGTTTTTTTCTGCAGTGACACCTGCACAGGAACCACAGATGCATTTAGGGTAGGTCTGGTGTCTGCTCCGCACCCATTGGCATCTGTTGCTGTGGATCCCCAAGCTTCTGGCTGTCCTCATCCATCTCTCCACCCCACTGGGGTTCAAGCACAGCTGACTCCAACAGCAACCATTGGCGTTCAGCACTTCTTGTTCAACATGCAGAGAGTGTTCCTGCAGCCAAAATCACCCTTGGCAAGATCCCAGGGGCTCCACCCATAGCCATCCCTAGGTGAGTGAGGACCACATACATATGCCAATAGATTTGTTCTGTCTGACACCAGTCATCTGGTCCTCAAGCCCCCAGCCCCATTCCTAGTGCTCATCTTCCACACTCCAGCCCCATGTTCTGTGGACCTTCGTACCACTGCAGTCCTTGGGTCTCCTGACCTCAGCCTGGCCCTTTTCTCCATCTCTTGCTCTATGCCAGGCCCTCCTGGACACTGAGACACAATGCAGGGTCTGGGAGGGGCTGTCGACCAGGAACAGGATGCAGGTGGGCCTTGTAATTCAGAAACCACACCCTGAACCACAGGTGGTGGCAAAGGCTCTAGCTACAGCGAACTTGAGAAACAGAAATCAGGGAGGTTTGATTTAAGGCCAGCTCAGGCAATAAACCTTCATAAAACTCTATCTTAACCAGTGATTAGACATAGTGTTGTGCACCTGTCATCCTAGTGACAAAGGGAAGCAAATGGGAGGAACAGTCCAGGCTCAACTGAACATAAAGTAAGACTCTACCTTGAAAATAACAAACACAAGCTGGGCACTGGTGATACATGCCTGTAATCTAAGCTACTCAGGAGGCTGAGATCCAGAGGATTTCAGTTCTAAGACCAGTCCATGCATAAAAGTATGCTAGACTCCATCTTCAAAATAAACATTAAAAAGCAAGGCTGGAGGCATGACTCAAATTGTAGAGGCAGCCAAACAAGTGCAAGGCCTGAGTTCAACTACAAAGAAAGAAAGAGAAAGCAAGCAAGCAGCCTCAGTCCAGCCTATGGTCTGCCAGTATGTACCTGTGTCCATCTTTGCAAGCTGGACTCTGAGTCCAAACGAGAGTTGTTCTTGCTCACAGTGCACATTTGGCCCCCTCAGAGAAAAGCTGCTTCCAGGGTAGCCAGGGAGGCACGTGGCTTTGAATGAACACAACACCGTGAAGAACCCATGAGCAGTAAGAGGGACATGGGCCAGCTCCAGTCCTAACCACTGTAGTGAGTTCAGGTCCCGCAGCAACCTGGCTAATGAGGCAGGCCCATAAAAGCACCTTCACCATTTTCTAGGTGCAAGGGAGGCATTAGTGAATTGCCTAGAGGCTGACATGTGGGGCAGCCCTCTCCTCCCCCACACTTGGTAGCCGTGGTAGCAGAAGCAGCAGCAACATCCAGAGGTTTAGGCCAGTCCTGCACCAAGCTTCCTGGAGGCAGAAGAGCCAGGAGCTTCCAGGCTCTGCCTCTCTGCCAACACAAGGGCTTTGGCACTGGGTGCTGACATGATTGGAGGCTTGGGACTGTTGGTTATATAGCATGAATGGGACAATGTATGACCAATGCAGAGATGGATATATTTCT
Organism: Perognathus longimembris pacificus; assembly: GCF_023159225.1. Classification (NCBI taxonomy): domain Eukaryota; kingdom Metazoa; phylum Chordata; class Mammalia; order Rodentia; family Heteromyidae; genus Perognathus; species Perognathus longimembris. Next base: position 823,723 of record NC_063183.1, on the reverse strand, counting down.
GAAGACAGAGCCAAGGCCACAGGCCTCTAGGTTCTGACTTCAGGTCATTGTCCAAGATTTTGATAGTGCATAACATAATTTCAAAAAAGAAACAAGGAAAAGGATACCCCTGTTTTCCCAGACCCCCTTAAGAGCTTTGCTTCCACTCCCTGGAACACACAGCTGACATCTGTGGCCCCTCGGATGTGGTGTGAGCTTAGGCTGTGGGAGAGGAGGCCCTACCTCAGCCTGGCCCACAAATGGCACAGTACATACATGATTGCTCGCCCGCTCATCGCACCTGCCAGCCTCCCCCTGGCAGTGTTGGCCACTGGACAGCAGGGATGGGAGAAGCCCAAAGTGACCACCTATTCAGGGGAAGGTAACAGATGTGAGTGCTGTGGGGCCCCACCCTGCTTCCACAGCAGACTTCAAAACATGAAAAATGGGGGTAAATGAAGGATGTACAATTCAACGCGGGCCCAAGCTGGGCTCGGGCGGGTGCCAGAGACAGCTGCCACTGCATGTCAGGGGCAATGGCGCTGATGCAGTGGGGGTAGTGGTCCAAGGTGCCTGGGGACAGCTGGACGAGGTGTTGACAGGGGCCTCTTTCCTCTTGGAAGCATCTTGCAGCTGCGGGCTGGGAGCCCCTTGGCTGTGCTGGGGTGGCTGTGGGCCGCCATGGCACAGAGCCCAACCAGGGGTGGGCATGCTCCGGCCTCCACAGACCCAGTCTGGTCTCTGCAGGCTGCTCCTCTTAACTGATTCCCTATCTCCATTCTTTTTTATGGGTCCCTGAAGCCGCTCCCCTCTGCTACCCTATTCTTCTAGCTTTCTGCCTGTTAGGGTAGCTCAGGAGCCTCCCTTGCCCACCTTGAGAGCTCAAGGCAGAGCCTGGGGCTGACAGAGGGCCTGTGCTGAGGGGTGCTGGGACCAGGTCTTGTTGGCTCCACCAGCCTGCTGGCCCCCACCCATGCATGCATTTCCTAGATGGACAGCTCCATCTGGGTATTAAGTTTTGCCAAGACAGGACCTCTACAGGTAGCCTAAGCTGACCTTGAGTTTGAGGTCCTCCTGCCTCAGTCTCCCCAAGTGCTGGGACCACAGATGTGCACTACCACACCCAGCTTCCACTGGACTGGCAGTTTCCATTTTCTTCTTTTTCTTTGCCAGTCCTGGGGCTTGAACTCAGCACCTAGGCACTGTCCCTAAGCTGCTTTTTGCTCAAGGCTAGTGCTCTACCACTTGCGCCACAGCGCCACTTCCGGCCTTTTCTCTGTATGTGGTACTGAGGAATTGAACCTGGGGCTTCATGCATACTAGGGAAGAACTCTACCACTAAGCCACATTCCCAGCCCGCAGTTTCCATTTTCTGTGTGTCATATCTTAGGGCCCATGGCCCAGCTGTATCCGAAGTTGTTTTCAACTATGAAGTGTCTGACAAAATCAGGCTTGGGGTAAGTGAAGGACCCATTGCTCGAGTGAGAGCTATGCCTTCCAAGTGCTGGGCATATCCAACCTTAGTGTTGTCGTTTGTTGTTCCAACTGAGGTGAAATTCACATAGCCATAGCCCACTGAAGACTTGAGCAGCACTTAACACATTCACAATTCCATGCCATCTCCTATGTGGAGTTTGGGTCCCCAAAGGATCTTCTGCAACAAGTACTCACAGTTCCCCCTCCTTACTCCTGCCACACCCCTTAGAGATAGGACCTTGCCTCTCGTGGCTGCTTTGTCCCCGTGTTGTATCAGAACTTGGTTCCTGTTTGCCCGTGAATAATACCGCAGGGCACTTTTGATTAAACTCAGGCTGATATGGATGAGAATTCAGCCATTGCCAGCTTCTCCTTGGCGCCTGCCTTGCCCATGTGACTTGCTCTCCAGCCAGTTCCAGACAAAGTCCCAGGAAGCTGGACCTGGCAGGAAACACAGATGCAGAGGGCAGGCTCACCCAACAGACCCTTCCACTGGCCATGCCCACCCTGGACAAACCCAGAGAGGGAGCCCTGGGCCAAGCCTGAGCTGGAGGGCTGGATGCTGAAACAAGAGGCCCTTTTCTGCTCTGCACAATGCCTCATTGTGCCCTCCTGTGAGGAGGACAATTCAGCCCCCACAGGGGAAGCTGTGGACAAAGGGTCTTTTGTGAGGACTGTCCCCACCTGAACGACAGTGCAAAGAGTCACACCTGATGACAGAGCTGTCCCTCTTTGCCTTCCATCACCTCTGCAGCTCTGCCTGCAGGCACCACCTGCTGGTTCTGCAGGCTTGGGATGCCCTCCGCATGTGGCCTTGGTGGCCACTCCACACCTGGAACCCTCTAGCCTAGAGGGGAAGGCCATCTTGACTCTCTCCCAGGACCCCAAGATTTCTGGCCTGCCTGTCCCTGGGATACCAAGACCTGATGGCCTTAGGTACATGCTGCCCCTTGGGAGAGACTGCAGGATGCGGACAGAGTTTGTACTGCCCACTGCAACATCTGTTAGGGGTCACACTTCACAGCTGAGCTCCTGAGGGAGGTTCTCTCACAAAGAACTGAAATAAACCACACTGCAAGATGTACTTACATGCTATTATCCCAGTATTTGGGCTAGGGTGAGTGGTTGGAGGCTGGAGAGGGGTCCCAGAAAGTGCTGCTCTGGCCTAGACTTGGTGGGGATCCAGTATTCGTGGCTGGTTCCTGCCCTCTTCTCACTCCCTGCAGATGTGAGGAGTAAACAAACAGTAAACTCCGATCATTTGACCATGTAAGCACTGGTAATTTAGATGTCAAAACAGCAGGATAAAAGTTGAAAGGCTAAAGGCAAGAAGATGCTAAAACCAAGACAGCCATCTGCAGTATGCACAAAGGAACAGGGCCTAATATGCAAAGTGTGCTGAAAAATGATCTTCCAAGAGCCCCACAGTTAGTCTAGTACCCTAGGGCTGGCCCTCACTCCTGTGCACTTCCAAGCAGTGACAAGCCTTCCCCCATCAGAAAGCAAAAGCAAGGGTCTGCTCAGGCCATGTGTCTGTTCTTCCCTCCTCCTGACTTCTCAGTGGCCTTTTTCTCTTAGTTTTAAAAAATGTGTCTTATTAGTATGCATCAGCTGCACAAGGGGGTTTCATTGTAACATTTCCATATGTTATATCCCAGTAGCCTCACACTGTTGTGCTCCCTCCTCTCCTTCTACCCTTCTTGAATTTCAGTAGGACTATTGCTCTATTCCATCTATGTGAACAAACTGTTTCAAACATACTCATCTTCATTCACCCTCTTGGTCAGAACCCCTCCCTTCCCATTGGTACTCCCCCAAACAGAGCCTGTCTTCTTTCCTGTGATTTTTTAGTGTGTATTAATTGCACCAAGCAATGTAAACCTGGTATTTCAGACATAAATGTACACTATGTTTTGCTCGGAATACCCTCTGTTGACAAAAGGTGAACAAATGCAGAAGTGGTACTCACTAGACACTTGAAAACAAACTACAATTTATATGTGGGAACAGGAGGGAGAAACTGGGAGAGAACTAAGGAAGAGGTGACTCTGTCCAAAAAGAAATGTACCCTTTACTTCATTTTGTAACTATAACACCTCTGTACATCACCTTTATGATAACAAAAATATTTACAAAAAAGAAAATACCTTCTACTGTTTCCTCTTTCCCAGTCCTCCCAACTCCTATTGAACAAGTATTCATTGAGATTCCCTCTGTCCTCTTCATACATGGTTGTACTGTATTTCAAAATTATTCATCCCCCACCTTCCTTTGTCCCTCTCCTTCCCCTCATCTCCCAAAACACTCATGTTCTACGTGTTTGTGTATTATATACATGTGTAATGTTCATAAATATGTATTTTAGGTCTAGCTTCCACACATGAGTGAAACATTTACTGTTCAGGACTTGACTTATCTTGCTCAATAGTGGCTTGGCTTATCTTGTTCAATAGTGTGTTCTCAATTCTATCCATTTTTCTGCCAATGGCATGATGTTTCTTTGTGACTTTGTAATATAACATAGCATGTATGAGCTGTGTCTTTATCCAGTCATCCTTGTTGGGCACCTTGGCTGAGCATTGTACAGTTTAGCTATTGTGAACAGCTCTGCAATAACGAGTTTGCAATTGTCTTTTCTTTCTTTCTTTCTTTCTTTCTTTCTTTCTTTCTTTCTTTCTTTCTTTCTTTTTCTTTCTTTCTTTCACAGTCCTGGGCTTGAACTCAGGGCATGAGCACTGTCCCTGGCTTCTTTTTGCTCAAGGGTAGTACTCTGCCACTTGAGCCATAGCGCCACTTCTGGCCATTTTCTATATATGTGGTGCTGAGGAATCGAACCCAGGGCTTCATGTATACGAGGCAAGCACTCTTGCCACTAGGCCATATTCCCAGCCCCGCAAGTCTTTCTTGTCATATTGATTTGCACTGCTTCAGAAATACTTTCAATAATGGCACAGCAGGATAAAGTAGGTCTATTTTTAGAGTTTTTCTGTAAGTTACCATACATTCGTTATACAAGGGGAGATTGTGATGTTTCCACACGTATACAATGTATCTCCATCAACCTCTCATACATGTACTTAAGCTACACGCTCGCTGTGAGCCACCAGCCCAGGATCTCTGGGTGAAGCCTCTGCTTGGCTGCTGCTTGGCCTGGACTAGCCTTGCACAGGATCCGGATCCTCAGAGTGCGCCACCCACTGTCTCCTTCCCGCCGCGCCCCCGGGAGGAACAAACCCGGGAGCCCAGTGAGCCGGGTCTGAATATGGGGCGGGGCCTGCGGGAGGCCGGGGCCTCGCGCGCGTCCTCGCGCAGGCGCGGAGTCCGTCGTGCAAATGGCTGCGCACAAGGAGTCGCTGAGGAGAAGGAAGGTCGGGAACGCAGGCCTGGGACCTGGGTCGCCGCCGCCCGCGCCGGGTCGCGATCCCGCAGGCTGCCCCGACCGCTTGCGCGCGGGCACCTTCTGGCTGACCCGGGTCGTGCTCCTGCGGGCCCTGGCTTTCGTTTACTGTGAGTGTCTGGGGGGCGCAGGCGGCCACCGGCCTCCCACAGCCCTGCCCGGCGCGGGGGCGCCCGGACCGGTCTTCGGGGCGTGGGATTCCCCGGCCAGTCCTCGGCTCGGGGATCCCCGGGCCAGTCCTCGGGGCGGTCCCGCCCCTCCGAGCTCTCCTGGAACTCCTCTCTCTTCGTGGGCGGCTGACCCCGGCGCTCCCCCGGACACGGGCCCCGCCCCCGCCCCTGTGCTCACCTGGGCCCTGCCCCTGTCTCTGCGCTCACCTGGCCCTGCCCCCTTCCCTGTCTCTTCCCCCGCCTCCTGAGCTCACTTGGATCTCCCTCAGCTACGCAAGGCATAGGACGCTGGTGGTAGCACTTTTGCCCGCACCCATGCTTCCTGCTCTTAGCTGTTCCCTGGAAAGCTCCAGAAAGAAGCCTTAGAGTTGCCTATTGGGTGCTGTGCTGAGCTTTCTCGGACTCTGGGTACATAGAGACGGAGAGCTGTTCTCTCCAGGCTGCTGATCCCAGCCAGCCTGCTGCCTGGCCTGACAGCTCTCTATAAGATGCTGCCAGACTGCTGGGCACTGCCACCTCTACTGATGGAAATGTGTTCAGGGTTATTGTGTCAAGGGTTTTAGCTGTCAGCAAAAGCAATCCACAGAGGCCAAGTTGCTGGGCAACTCTATTCTGGTTTTTATCTGAAAGGGGAAAAAAGAGGAAGAAAAAATTTCCCTGTCCCTGAGCCTCACCCAGCCCCAAATACAAAAAAACATGTTGCCCCTTCTAAGGTGTCTCCAGCTATCCTTGGCAAGGTGAAGTTTCCTAGGCTCAGGCCCCAGGGAGAGGCTAGGCAGGTTCTGGCAAAGCAACTTCCCCTCACAGGGCCCAAGTCTGTGAAGCAGGTTGGTTCTGCTGCAATGTCTGCGATGTTTCTTCCTGCTCAGTTGCTTGTACCATAGGAGTTGACATTAACCAGGCATCTGACTTCTCAAACCTAAGTCCAATCTCTCCCTATGTTTTGGGTTTTTTTTTTGTTTGTAATTAGGAAGTTTTCTCCAGAGCTTGACCTAATTTTCTTGAACTATTAAGTTGGGAAGAGAAAACTTCACCTTTCATTGTAATCCTGTATATTGGGGTTGCATTGTGCCGGGAGAAGGGCATCTGGCACTGAGGGGTGCTGGCTGTGTGTTGTACTGTGGGATGCACCCTCCAGCACATGTTCTTGCCTGGCAGAGGCTGTAGGGAGCCTTTACTATGCTTCTGCAGGAGGGCAGCAGGCTTGTGTGTGCTGATGGAGCACAGCATCTCTGACATTTGCACATGGTGCCCAGCGTTCTCTCTGCTCAGCCTCCTGTGCAGTGGCATCTACATAGTGCCATGTCCAGAGGCAGCAAGGGTGCCCTGAGGAGGGGTGATGTGTCAGGGCGGTTCCCAGGTGGATTGGAAAAGTGCACATTTCATACAGTCTGGATAAGTGGGCAGTCTCCTGTCAGCTTGCCTGTGTCACACGCAAGCAGACACATCACACACGTGCAGCACGCCTGCCCCAGGAACTCAAGAGAGTGTAGTTCAGATGTCAAACCACCAGTCGGTTGTGCTACCTTCTCTTCCCCCCAACCCCGTGTGTCTGGAAAGCATCCATGCTGCCCACAGGCTCCTGCTGCTCACATTCCCTTGTGTTCTTCTTCCAGGTGTGGCCTTCTTGGTAGCTTTCCAGCAGAACAAGGCCCTGATTGGTGACCGAGGCCTGCTTCCTTGTAAGCTGTACCTGAAGAGTGTCCAGCAGTACTTCCAGGGCCAGGCCAGCTGGGATGCCTGGAGCTATGCGCCGACCATCTTCTGGCTGTTAGACTGGTCGAATATGAACTTCAACTTGGACCTCTTTGCCCTTCTCGGGTTGGGCATCTCAGCCTTTATCCTGGTGACTGGCTGTGCCAACATGATCCTCATGGCTGTTCTCTGGGTCCTCTACTTGTCCCTGGTCAACGTGGGACAGGTCTGGTAAGTGGAAGTGGGGAAGTCTGTGGTTATGGGCCTGTCAGCCATCATGGTGTGGGTGTCTTTCTCTGCAGGGCACATCTCAGGCGCCTCTGGTTTGAAAAGCTGGCTCACATCCCTCCTTTGAGAGTGCAGAGCAATGGCCTCACATCGGCTAGGCAGTGGCAGAGGGTGTGTGCCTCTCCAGGAACACAGGGAGGAGCTTGACCTGGAGGCATGCCCTCTCTACTCCTTCCCCTTCCCTGCCAGCCAGTGCCGGCACAGTGTTGGGTCATGAATCAGAGTTGGCCCTGATGGCAGGGACCAAAGGTGGTAATGGAGCATGTGGAAGTCACAAAGACAACTCTGTGGTCCACAGGTGGGAGTGTTGGGGTCTCCCAAGAAATGGTACCTCAGGTTGCCTAGGAAGCAGGACAGTGTCAGTATCTGTAAATGTGTGAGAATTGGACATGAGGTAGATGTCCGTGTGGATGTGGGGAGAGGACATGAGCTGGATGTCCATGTGGACATGAGGATAGGATGTGGGGTTGGTGTCCTTGTGGACGTGGAGAGAGGACATAGGCTTGGTGTCCTTGTAGATGTGGGGAGAGGACATGAGCTGGATATCCATGTGGACATGAGGATAGGATGTGGGGTTGGTGTCCATGTGGACGTGGGGAGAAGACGTGGGCTTGGTGTCCATGTGGACATGGGGAGAGGACGTGGGCTTGGTGTCCATGTGGACGTGGGGAGAGCACGTGGGCTTGGTGTCCATGTGGGCGTGGGGAGAGGACGTGGGCTTGGTGTCCTTGTGGACGTGGGGAGAGGACATGGGCTTGGTGTCCTTGTGGACATGGGGAGAGGACGTGGGCTTGGTGTCCTTGTGGACGTGGGGAGAGGACATAGGCTTGGTGTCCTTGTGGACGTGGGGAGAGGACGTGGGCTTGGTGTCCATGTGGACGTGGGGAGAGGACGTGGGCTTGGTGTCCTTGTGGACATGGGGAGAGGACGTGGGCTTGGTATCCATGTGGACGTGGGGAGAGGACGTGGGCTTGGTGTCCTTGTGGACGTGGGGAGAGGACGTGGGCTTGGTGTCCTTGACGTGGGGAGAGGACATAGGCTTGGTGTCCTTGTGGACGTGGGGAGAGGACGTGGGCTTGGTGTCCATGTGGACGTGGGGAGAGGACGTGGGCTTGGTGTCCATGTGGACGTGGGGAGAGCACGTGGGCTTGGTGTCCATGTGGGCGTGGGGAGAGGACGTGGGCTTGGTGTCCTTGTGGACGTGGGGAGAGGACGTGGGCTTGGTGTCCTTGTGGACATGGGGAGAGGACGTGGGCTTGGTGTCCTTGTGGACGTGGGGAGAGGACATAGGCTTGGTGTCCTTGTGGACGTGGGGAGAGGACGTGGGCTTGGTGTCCATGTGGACGTGGGGAGAGGACGTGGGCTTGGTGTCCTTGTGGACATGGGGAGAGGACGTGGGCTTGGTATCCATGTGGACGTGGGGAGAGGACGTGGGCTTGGTGTCCTTGTGGACGTGGGGAGAGGACGTGGGCTTGGTGTCCTTGACGTGGGGAGAGGACATAGGCTTGGTGTCCTTGTGGACGTGGGGAGAGGACGTGGGCTTGGTATCCATGTGGACATGGGCAGAGGACGTGGGCTTGGTGTCCTTGTGGACGTGGGCAGAGGACGTGGGCTTGATGTCCATGTGGACGTGGGGAGAGGACGTGGGCTTGGTGTCCTTGTGGATGTGGGGAGAGGATGTGGGCTTGGTCTCCATGTGGACATGGGGAGAGGATGTGGGCTTGGTGTCCTTGTGGACGTGGGGAGAGGACGTGGGCTTGGTGTCCTTGTGGACGTGGGGAGAGCACGTGGGCTTGGTGTCCATGTGGACATGGGGAGAGGACGTGGGCTTGGTGTCCTTGTGGACGTGGGGAGAGGACATAGGCTTGGTGTCCTTGTGGACGTGGGGAGAGGACGTGGGCTTGGTATCCATGTGGACATGGGCAGAGGACGTGGGCTTGGTGTCCTTGTGGACGTGGGCAGAGGACGTGGGCTTGATGTCCATGTGGACGTGGGGAGAGGACATGGGCTTGGTGTCCTTGCGGATGTGGGGAGAGGATGTGGGCTTGGTGTCCATGTGGACATGGGGAGAGGATGTGGGCTTGGTGTCCTTGTGGACGTGGGGAGAGGACGTGGGCTTGGTGTCCTTGTGGACATGGGGAGAGGACGTGGGCTTGGTATCCATGTGGACGTGGGGAGAGGACGTGGGCTTGGAGTCCATGTGGACGTGGGGAGATGACGTGGGCTTGGTGTCCTTGTGGACATGGGGAGAGGACGTGGGCTTGGTATCCATGTGGACGTGGGCAGAGGACGTGGACTTGGTGTCCTTGTGGACATAAGGAGAGGACATGGGCACTTATGTAGGAGTCATGTGGGGAGAGGATATGTGGACATGTGAAGAAAGGACACAGGCACTTTGTGTGACCATGAGGACAGGAGTTGGACACCATGTGTGGACATGGGTTGACCTGGCACTGCATGTGGATATGAGGAGAAGACATGGACACTGCATGGACGTGGGGAGAGGACCTGAGCACAATGTGTGGACTTGGGTTGAGAACATGGGCATTGTGTGTGGATGTGGGGAGAGGGCGTGGACAGTGGACATTTGGAGAGGATATGGACAGTAGGTGTGGATGTGGGAGGAGGAGATGGGCACTCTATGTGGATATGGGAGAGGATGCGGACACTATGTGTAGATGTGAGTTAAGGTTGTGGGCACTATGTGGACTTGGGAGGGGGACATGGGCACTATGTGGTCATGGAAAGAGGACATGGGCCCTATGTGGAGATGTCAGATGTGAATGGCTTGGGAGTTCCTTGCCTTGTTTTATTCAAGAGCTGAATGTCCTCCTGAGAAGCAGGCCTGGCGAGAGCTTGACTTTCTGCAGACCTGCCCCCTGAAGGACCCTTGAACATGGCTCTGACCTTCCTAATGGTGGACCTTAAGCAGACTGTGGGGATGTGACCTTGGAGATGACTTCCACTTGGCCTTTCTGCGTTATCCTGATGGTCTGTGGGGCTGCTCTGGGCCTGAGGTCTGGGCCACCCTTCTCAGCACAGACATTTGTGGCCTCTACATCCAATGTCTGAGCCGAAGGGCTTTATTGTAATGAGACCTGGGGTTCCTGTCTGGATCACAGCGGCTGTGCCAGGCCTGCGGTGGCACAATGGGCTGAATGGTGCTAGGTGGTCCGGATGGTATGCAGGTTCCTGGATGCTGTTACAGGCCCCAGGCATCATGTAGGAGGCTGATGTGGTGTTGAGTGTCCCAGAGGGTATGGGGCCTTCATGTGTGTAGGGCCTGGGTGAGACTGAGTGAACTGCTGTCACTCCGTGAGACACTCAGGGACATCTTGGCATATCCTGTGTGGCTGAGCCATGCAGAACAGTAAATTAAGCTATGTGTTACCAGAAGATGAAAGTAGCAGCTCGTGGCAGCCACTTGCTCCACCATGGGCCTGTGTTCTGTTAGATTTCTGTGTTTGTTACTCCACAGTGGGGATGCTGGGATGGTGGCTGGCATCAAGATGGGTGGGTTTCCTCCAGGGGAGTGGAGTTGGTTAATCATGGCCTCTGTTCAAACAGCAAGGGTGGAGGTGGGAGCTCCCACTTGGCCCTTGATGTCCATGCTGTCCTCTGACCAGCTATGGGCTTGTGCACCCCCCCCTGCACTGGAGGAGGGGCTTGCTGTTCCATCTGTTCCCCGTTTGGAGCATGGCTGCCCCTCAGGCCAGCCATCTGGGGATGTGGGGCAGTGATTCTCAGTAAGGCCCCTCAGGCAAGCCAGCCTAGGACCTGGGGCAGGGGTTCTTAGCGGTTCCTTAGAAGCTGCTCCTGTAAGATTGCTGTTCCTCCCCAGACCCAGGGAGAGTTTTTGTGTCTGTCATTGCTGACAGCCAAAGCTGCAGACATCAGAGTTCCTCTCTACCTGGCGCAACTTGGGGTTAGGGGCTGGGGTGGGGTGGGAGGCGGGGTACATAGTTTGCTGCCTCTGTGTCACCCAAAACTTAGTTCTTTTAATCAAGTCTGAAATACACCAGTTAGGAAGCATTAGCACCACAGTTAAGTTTTTCCTGAAGGCTTGTGGCCAAAAATACAATCTTGTTTGTTTGTTTTTTTAAAGAAAAGATATTCTGGCTGGGTACCAATGGTTCATGCTGTAGTCCCAGATACTTAGGAGGCAGAAATAAGGAGACTCATGGTTCAAGTGGACATTTTCTGGATATTGTATATATGCCTACCTGATCTGTGAGGAGAGGAGTTGGACACCATGTGTGGACATGGGTTGGCCTGGCATTGCATGTGGATATGAGGAGAAGACATGGACACTGCATGGACGTGGGGAGAGGACCTGAGCACAACATGTGGACTTGGGTTGAGAACATGAGCATTATGTGTGGATGTGGGGAGAAGGCATGGACTCAGGATCTGGTCCATAGAACCAAGATCATGTCTAGGCCCCATCCCTGAGCAGTGTGGGACTGCAGTTAGGCGAGCCTGGGCTCTGGAGCTCGTGGCCTCCTGATCCTCAGTGGATAGACTGGGCTGGGCTCTGGAACTTGTGGCCTCCTCATCTGCCATGGACATGGCTGGGCTAAGACTGGACATGTTGGAGGACATGAGTGTTACATCTCATGACTCACCAGGGGCTGTCTTCAATCCCTCGCATCACAGGCCGTGGAGTGATGTCAGAGCCTCACCTGCGCCCCCCCCCCCCATCATGGACAAACTAGTTCTACAAAACATCCTTTTGGTCTGTGATGGCGGACAGGTGTCTGGTTCTCTTACTTGGATGGCCCAGACGACTAGTGAGGACTAGTGGGTCAAAGGGCCATGCAGGAGAGCTGGAGAGGAGATGGGGGCTGTGGCTCCCTGCATGGGTTGCTGGTATTTCTCAAGTTCTCAGGCAGGTTCTGCTCACCTGTCCAGCAAGGGCACCAGGCAAGTGTCACCAGCCACTCCTGGCTTTGAGAGCCGGCAGGTGGCTAGGATGTGAGCTGCCCCATGCTATGGCATGTGGGCTGACTTGCCTGAGGCACAGGGGGCCAGGGGTTACAGAATGATCTTGAGGGAACTGAGAGCACATGTTCTCTCCATCAGAGTAAAGGAGAGGGTGCCTCTGCCAGAGTGCTGACCACACACTGCAGTGTGGTTGGCTGTGGGTTTACTGCTGGAGCCCTGGGCTGTGTGCCAGGCACTGGCCAGTCACTTCGGCAGTGAGGTCCCACTGTGGCCAGAAGCACAGGGAGCGTTTCCTATCCTGGACCAGTGTCTCCACCGTTCATGTCGGCTTGCCTGCGGGCTGAGGCTGGCAACTGCTCTCCTGGGAGACGCGTTGCATTCACTAAGCTTTATCTTTTAGAGTGGTCAGAGCCATGTGCAGCCAGTCCCCCTTGTTAGTGTTCTGTTTGGTGTGGTGCATTCACTGCACTTCTTGTTAACTGGCATCCATGCATGAGTCACACTTCCTTAATTTTCCCTTTCCTGGGTCCACAGCCCTACTCAGGACCTCAGGGGTCATCTAGTTGTATGTGGCCCCCACCCAGGACTACAGGGGTCCTAGTTGTGTGTCTCTTCAGGCTCTTTCCTCTGTTCCAAGACCTTGGTGGTGTGGGTGCTATTCAGGTTCTGTGGGGTGCTGACCCCTGTGGTCTTTCTCATGACTGGTCAGGTGGGTCTGGGCGGAAGACCCTGAGGTGTGGCGCCACTCAGCTCTCTGCTGTGGCATGCTCTGAGAACCTGACTTTCCCCACTGAGTTGGCTTCAGAAACCTGGTGAGGCCAAAAGGTCAGCATCTCCTCTGGGTGACTTTTCCCTGTCCCTCTCTGCAGGGTGGGGGCAGAAGTGCAGCATGGGGTGGGGGTGGGGGCCTCTGCCAGCCTTGGAGTACGGGGACCCACGCACCTCTGCCCTGGGGACTTGGTCCAGTTTATTCAGCGGTTGGCTACATATTTCTTACGGGACTTTGGGTGTCTCACCCAGGAATTTAACATTTTAGGCAGAGCCAGAGCTTGCTAACTGTTGTTGCATGAAGTTCCAGTGATTTTAAGGAGAATCCAATTTGACTAGGACTGGCTTTTCCCCATGCAGCCACTATAACCACTGCTCCTGCTTCACCTCTAGCCTCACAGTTGACATCAGCTCTTCTCAAAAGCTGAGGTTTTTTTTTCTTTTTTTACACGGTTTTGTTTTATTTTGTTTTAATCTGTTCTTTACTTTGGCTCCATCTCCCAAGGTTTCTTTGCCACCATTCAGTGTGAGGCACAGTCCTCCTTTCCTTCTACCTCCCAACCCCTGAGGAAGAAGATAGTATCTCTTGAAACATGGGCCAAGCTGGGTGTCTCGGGGACCTTCTTCTGCTGTGGTGCTTCCTTCCCAGACGGGGACCATGGATTCTCTTCAAAGGATGTAGGCAGGGCCTGTGGCATCCTCTACGGTAATGCTAAAGACCACTTTCTCTTCCTGAGCCACCTGGAGGAGCTGGTGGCAGCTCCCAGGCTGCATGGGCGCCTCCCTCCTGAGGGCCTTGCCTGTGAGACCTCAGATGGGATGGGCTGGCTCAGCATGGGGTCGGACTCAGGTCAGCATGGAACACCCACAGGGGGCTGACCCCCAGCTACTCCCAAGCCCTACTCACTGAATGGCAGCACTTTGCACCTCTTATTTGTTCTGCCCTCCCCGTCCGAGAGCACAGGCTCATACTGTACACAATGTCTTGTATTCTCTATTCTTCCTCTTCGCCTTAAACAATTTTTCTCAGTCTTCTCCAACAAAAATTTGAAATAGATGTCTATACTTTCCTGTGAGCACCTTGGTATGTCCCTATGTCCCAACACTCCAATGTGGTTTGGCAGCGTGGACTTGCCTTTTTGCCCTAACATGGAGCAGGGGATGGGCAGGAGCTCGGGAGCAGGGGCAGATCCCCAGGCCTCCCAGGTCCTGCACTCACCACCGCCAGCATTTCACTTGCAGCTTCTGGACTTTCTTTTTTCCCTTTTTCTTTTTTGTCTGAGATGGGGACTTGAACTTGCTATCTGGCTTTTGCTCTGTGGCTGGTGCTCTACCAGCTGAGTTGTGCTTACAACCCCCTTCTGGATTTTCACTATTAGAAACGGAGCCTACTGCTTTAGCTCACAGCTTTGCTGTGTTATGATTTATCCACATTCCCAGCAGCAGGGTCATTAGAAGGAAGCATGGGGGAGGGGAGGGGTGGTGCAGGCCAGGCTGGATGGAACAGCAGGCTTGAGGTACCAGACTCAGCAGGACTCAGGGGTCCTCCTCTGCACAGACATCATCTGGCCAGGAGCACCCCCTCACAGGTACAGTGCAGAGACAGAGAGACCCCTTAGGGTAAGGAAGGCCATGACTTCCCTTAAAGAACAAAACAGAAAATCCTTAGAATAACTCCAATGTCTATTAAATAAATTCCAGCTGCAAAAGAAAAAAAAGCAAAAGCTATGAAAGTTAACTGGGTTCTGGTGGCTCGCGCCTGTAATCTTAATTTCTCAGGTGGCTGAGATCTGAGGATTGTGGTTTGAAGCCAGCCCAGGCAGATCTATCTGTGAGACTCTTATCTCCAACTAACCAGCAAAAAGCCAGAAGTGGAGCTCTACCTCAAGTTGTAGAACATCAGCTTGGAATGAAAAAGCTAAGCAAAAGCTCAAGGCCCTGAATTCAAGCCCCAGTACTGGCATGATTAAAATAATAAAAAGCAAACAACAACAAAAATCAACTGTTTTCTGCTCTTAATGGGTTTCAGACGTCAACCACTTTCCTCTCTGTGTACAGCAAGGTTATTCATTGGGAGAATTGATTGGGTAGGACTGTTTCCAAAGTTAGGCAGGCTGTTAAAAGGTTTTATGGAATGTTACAGAGGTGTGTTCAGAAGTAGAGTATGTGTACCCAGGGCTTGTCTAGCAACTGTGTGTCGGGGCCTCTGAGGACCCCTTTTCCCCTACCTCCTGGGGAAAATGCCTGAACCCCAAAAACTATCAAAGAGCACTCGGCCTTGTCTTCCGCCAGCAGAAGGCAAAAGCTTACTCTCATGGATTACGCTAAATTGAGGAAAGGTTGCCGACGCCTCCCCTCCACCCCCCTCCACCCCCTCCCCTCACGTGTCAGGAGCAGCGGCAGGAAGAGAGACATCAGGGAGACACCTTGATGGTTGAATGGGTCTCAGCCGCCCAGAGGGCAGGGAGAAGGATTTATTACGGTGATGGAGGCGGGAAGGGAAGGACTTGGCTAATTGGCTGAGCCGGGCTGTCTCAGCAAGAGTGGCATCCTGGGACTCCCCCCACAAGCTGATGTCATGCCCCAATAGGACTGCCCCTGGGCTCCAGTGGAGCCATCTTGAAGGCATCCACGTGGACCCGAGATGGAGCCAGGAGGCAGGCCGAGCCTGAACTACTCCTTCCGGTTCCAGACCCAGAAGGCATAGGAGTGGCTTCTGGCCATACGGCCCCAGGACAGGAGGAGGGGAGGGTCAATCGGGGACCCCCCTCTACGTATGCAGCCAGCATCCCCACAACTGTGAATGTGTCAGTTCACCTGTAAGGTCATGTGATCCTTGTCCCTCTCCTCCCCAGAAGTCCTGCCTACCCCACATGGTGGGTTCCTGGGAAATCTCAGACCTTTCCTTTCATTCCTACATTGTTAAACAACAGTTACTCCCTTTATGTCCTTATTAAGTTATAATTCACATATCATAATATTGAAGCATTTGGTGTGTGCATGTAAGTCAGTGGTTTCTATATTCACAACCCTGGAACACCTGGGCACTGTCCCTGAGCTTCTTTTGCTCAAAGCTATTGCTCTACTACTTGAGCTAAAGCTCCACTTTTAGCTTTTTCTGTTCATGTGATACTGAGGAATCGAACCCAGGGCTTCATGCATGCTAGGCAAGCACTCTACCACTAAGCCAAGCCACATTCCCAGCCCATAAAAACATTCTTATCACTCAAAAGAATTACCCTGCACTCAGCTGTCAAGCTGTCCCGGTCCCTGGCAACCACTTGTGCTTCTGTCTGTGGGATCACCTGCTCCAGACATTTTGTGTGATTGTCACAGGGACTTTGGGCCTGGCTTCTCACTCCTTGTGGCATTTCAGGGCTCTTCACATTGTTGTCTGTGTCAGCCTTACCCATTGGGTGCTGATGTGTGGCAGAGAGGGCAAGACACCATTCCTGAAGCCAGGGGTGGGCCTGCTTAGAGGTCTGGCCTGGGCAGAGTGAGGAGTCTGTCTGTCCTGAGATCCTGCAGGAATGCTCCTGTTGATGTTTGCTGTCCTCATGCCATGTCCATCATTGTTCTAGAAGGTGTGATGTGGGTCACGGAGGCATAGCCACCTGGTCACCAGCATCATCATTTGGATGGGGTCCCAGTGAGGGGGATCACTGGGGAGGAGAGCTTCCAGTTGCTGGAAAGGGGAAGCAGAGCCCACCGAATTCCTGTGACTTAAGGTCCCTTGTCTAGTGTCAAGCTAGTGGAGTCCCTTCAAGCTTTGGGATCCACATCCAATGGAAGTACTTTCCCTACTTGGGCTCTGCAGGGCAAGGACTCGTGGGGCAGAGTGTGCCCTTGCCGCCTACTAGGCGGCACTCCTGTGGACCCGAGTCCTGGGCTCATGTGATGGGCCTCGTGTAGTGGAGAGAGGCCATGGCTTAGCTTAGGAATTTTGCCAAAGCAAGAAAAAATTGTAATGCAGTTTTCTTCTTTTGTTTTTCAGGTATTCTTTTGGTAAGTGAAAAACCTTTAGGAAAATCTGCACGAGTTTCTATATGGGGTATGTATCTCTTTCCTGTGTCCGGCATTCCCATGTGGAGAGCCTGTTTCAGCCTTCCAGATGGCTCTGGGAGGTTCTACAACCTCCTGTGTGTATTACAGGCAGCTCTGGTGGCAAGGAGCCATGAGGTCAGTGCCTGGGAGGTGGCCACAGAGGAGGGTCACAGGGCATGCTGGCTTGTGTGGTTCAGGAACCCAGTCCACACTGGTGGCAGTGCCTGTGCGGGCCTGTGTGTCCCATGCCTGTGGCCAAGGAGGAGGGTCACCAGGTGTGCCGGCTTGTTCGGCTTGGGTCCCCAATCCACGCTGGTGGAGCAGCTGGAGCAGATGACAGGGCAGGCCTAAGACAGCAGTGTTCTTTCAGTGGGCCCCCACAACCCCACAGCCTCACTGGCCCCACTCCAGCCTTCCCAAGCTGTGTGCTGGGGAGGGGTGAGGCAGTCTGGCTGGCATGATGAGGCACACCAAGCACATGCTACAGGCATCACTTGGAGCTGTGATGGTGAAGGCAGGGCTAGAGAGTGGTGGTGTCCCCTTTGCCCTTGGTGTCCTGGGGGTGAGGGCAGTGTTAGGGAGTGGGGGTGTCCCCTTCACCCTTGGTGTCCCGGGGATGAGAGCAGGGTTAGGGAGCGGTGGTGTCTGCCTTCAGGTGAAGGAGCAGATGACTTTCCTTCTCTAGCTCCTTCCAGGTGTCTACAGGAACTGAAGTCTCCCAGCGGGCACCGCTTCTCATCTCAGTTTAATTCAGTTGTTGTGTCTGTCTGGGGGGCTGGGGTGCTAGGTTGTGGACAGTGTCCCCTGACATGCACCCCTCAGCAGTCAAAACCTTGAAATATGTTGAACCTCCACTGCTGCATGTCCAGAGCGCTAGCTGCTGGTTATATATGGGTTTGGGTTTTTTGTTGTTGTGGTTTAAAAATTTCTTTTGCCAGTCCTGGGGCTTGAACTCAGAGCCTGGGCACTGTCCCTGAGCTTCTTTTTGCTCAAGGCTAGCACTCTACCACTTGAGCCACGGTGCCACTTCCAGCTTTTTCTGTGTATGTGGTACTGAGGAATCGAACCCAGGGCTTCATGTATGCTAGGTGAGCACTCTACCACTAGGCCATATTCCCAGCCCCATGACCACATTTTTCTAACACAGTTTTCGACTGTCTTAAGATAAGGTCCTGCTCAGTTGTGGCAGCCTTGGAACTGGCTTATTCCTTGCCAGTATTCGAGCTGTGTGTTCAGGACAGGTATGATCTCAGAAGAGTTGAGAGGTGGGTACAGTTGTATTTTCCTGGGCACAAGAAGATGCACTGGTTGTGGCCTGCCTCCTCTGTGGGAAGCCAGGCTTGCTGAGCGGTGCCAGCAGCTCTGGGTAACCTGAATTCAGAGTCAGAGCCTCTGGAGTGATTTGCTCATGCCCTGTGGTGCTGACCACTTCCTGTTTCCAGTGGGCAGTGTGTCCTTTCAGAACTCCTGCTTCTTGTAGAGAAAATGGAGGGTACCACCAGGCTGAGCACTAGGGCCCCTGTTCTTCCATGTCAGTGCAGCTCCTGGCAGTGCCCTCCCAGCATGCACTGCTGCCCATCATGGCTGCAGACCCCCATGGGGCTCCCAGTCTGCCGCTAGCCCTGGGGGAGCAAGCGTGTGGGCTCTGTGTGCAGTGAGCAAGGTTTGCACACAGAGGCCCTGGCCTTGTGCCTAAGATTGATTCAGCATCTCATCCCCAAGCTTCCTGTCAGGTATCACTCCCAGGCTCCCACTCAGGCCTGAGCCACGGGGGAGGCCAGTGGGGTGGCCATCCAGTCCCAGGGCTGTGACGGGGCAGGGAGACCTGCCAGGGGTCCTCATAGGCCACCCTGCTGGGCACACAGGCCTCTTCCAGCTCAGTTCTTGGATTTTTTTGGTGGGGGCCTTCAGGAGGAGACTGGAATTCTCCCAGGGCTTTGGAAGTGCTTTAGTGCATTTTCTGAGTCCTTTGGGATCTTTGATTTGGTGGCCCTGGGCAGTGTGGGCCCCTCCTCTGAGTGGTCTGTGGACAGTGGAGGTGTGTGCTCCCGCCATCTCTGCCTGACCCCTGGGTGGAGGTTGGTGGTGGTGGAGGGAGGCAAGGCTGCATGTGTGTAGACTGTTTGTCCCAGGAATCACACCAGGCTCAGCAGATACACACACACACCCCAACCCCCTTCCCTGCACTGAAGTCCGAGGTGGAGCCTGCCAAGATGGAAGCTGGGGCAGCCAAGGGTAAGGGAGCTGTGGAGTCTGGAGCAAGGATTCCAGATCCTGTACCTGGGGAACATTCCTTCATAGGAAAACTATTGCCATGTTTCCTTTTTACTGGTACTGGGGTTCAAACTCAGGGCCTTGTCCTTGCTTGGTGTACACGCTGCTGCTCAGCCATGCTTCCAGCCCATTTTTGTGCTGGTTATTCCTTGAGGTAAAGTCTTGCTCCCTGGCTGGGTGTGTGCTTGAACCATGATCTTCCTACTCTGCTTCCCACTGTGTCTGGCTGGCAGGGTGCCACCACGCCAGCTTCTTCCATTAAAATGAGCTCTCCTAGGCTTTTCTGTCAGGGCTGGCCTGGAACTGGGACCCTCCTGATCCCAGCCTCCCATACAGCTGGCCTGGGTGGGGGTGGGGGTGGGGTAGGCTGGAGGCAATGTTGCGTGTCACTGCTCCCAATTCAGAAGGGTCCTGAGAAGTTCTCTGCCCAGGCTAGCCTCTGGATCTCAGCCTTCCAGATAGCTGGGATTATAGGTGTAAGACACCAGCATCTGGGATGCATAGCACCCCTGCAGGCTTACAGGGTCAAAGTAGACACATTAGGGCCTGAGGATTCAGATGCCTTCATTTTAATAAGAACCTCCACTGATAAATGCTCAGTTTACCCTACTCTGAAGAGGGGCGGTGGTGGTGGAAGAACCACTTCTCAAAGCTGCTTAGATGCCTGACATGATCACACGCTCAGGTCACCGAGGACCGCCTTGGGCCTTGGGGCCTGCTGCCCACCTGCTGCACTGCCGAGGGTCTCTACACTCCCTGCAAATGCAGGCAGCGTGGGAAGGCAGCCCAGGACTGGGTAAGTGAGTTGGGAGGCAGGGCCAGCCCTGTGCAGGGCCAGGTCTTGTGGCAGGACATGTATGCTGGGGGTGGGTTTTGAATTCTGTCCTTTGTCCTAGTGCTTGGAGTCTCCTTGGGTTTAGGGAGCTCCATTCTTCCCTCCCCTTGTTGGTCTGCCCTCTGGGCTGTCCTTGGCAGGCCCAGGCTGCCTGGGGTGTTTTCTTCCTGGGATGCTTGAACCCCTGGGTGTTTGCCTTAGGCAGCAGCACCTCCCACCAGCCGGTGTGAATTAAATGCTCCATGTGACCCTTTACCCTGGCTGCTCTTAAATTCATGCTTTAAAACAGCTTAATGAGGGTTTTACTGGCTCAATTGGAAGTTTTTATTAAGACTCATTAATGCTGGAGCAAAGAGTGCCTGCAGGAAGCCATTAGTCCAGCCACCCGCCCAGCAGGTCCCACCAAACAGCTTCCAGACCTGCCCACCTCCATGCTGGGCTGCGCGAGGCCAGCACCCATGTCCACTGCTCCCAGTACAGTCCACCATTCTCTTCCCAGCCTCCACATCCACGAAAGCAGTTTCCTTCATTAAAGTATGCTTGTACTCACAGGCAGCCTCAGTGGCCAGACATGGCCTCGCCCAGCTGCCAGGCTGTCACCCACAGGCCCAGCCCATGCCTCCTTCCTGGGGTCCTCTGTTAACTCAGCCCTGCGATATCCTCAGCTCCCCACAGTGTCATTTCAAGCCCCCATGGAGCCTCTCGCCCTGCCAGGGGAACACTGGCTCTCTGGTGTCCAGCCACGTGGTTGGGAGCATTACATGGTGGCCTGGTGCCATGACATGGGGTCACATGTGGTGTACTGGCTGTGAAATGGCTCTCCAGTCATTCTAAATGCTGACACCTAGGAGGCCTGACATGCGTTTCCCTCTCCGCCTAGCAATTGTGCTGACACTGAGTTGAACCCAGAAGATGTATTGAAAGTCTGCCTTTCCTTAGTCACATGATCACTAGTGCTGTGCTGCTTGGGGCCTCTCCTCTGCCTGCTTTCCTCCCTTGCCAAGAGGGCTCTGGAGTGCTGGGTGCCTTCTTGCCGCCTCTCCACTCCAATCCTCAGTCCTCTGGCTGAGCTTCAGCCTGGTTTCATCAGTACTACACTGGAGAGGAGGGATGCTTGGCTCGTGGTCCCTGCATGTGGCACCGGCACGGCCCCTGCACATAAGGAAGGTGGTCCCCTCCTTATTCTCACTATGGGGTCAGCTGGGCAGAGGAGTAGCCTCTGCTGAATCCCTGCCATGAGGGTCTTACTAGAAGCACACTCCTAGTTCTGCTTAGTACCCACCGTCCCCACTGCCTCCCCTCATCCCGGACAGAACAGTGGTCACAGGGTAGCTCCTCTGATGCTCCTCTAAGCCTAGTTCTATTTACCAAATTTTCTAGTGTGTGTGTGTGTGTGTGTGTGTGTGTGTGTGTGTGTGTGTGTGTGTGTGTGTGTGTCCATGTGTCCATGTCCTGGGGCTTTGAACTCAGGGCCTGGGCACTGTCCCTGAGCTTCTCTGTGCTCAAGGCTAGCTCTCTACCACTTGAACCACAGTGCCACTTCGGCTTTTTGTTTTTATGTGCTACTGAGGAATTGAACCCAGGGCTTCATGAATGCTAGGCAAGCACTCTACCACTAAGCCACAGTCCCAGTCCCAGATTTTCTAATATTTTAACTTGTGTTTATTTTTACTCTTTATTTGTGCAGTGCCGCTAACCTCTGACCCTCAGACTTTTTGAAACTGCATTCTAACTTAATTTTTACTGCTTGTGGAGTGCCGCTTCCTCCAGGGGGAGAAGGAATTTCTTGTTCTCCTGTGTCCTGAGCTGACAGCACAATTCATTTACTTTGTTCTCTGGGAGTGACCATGTCCTCACAGGTGACCACTGCCCCCTGTCCCTGTCCCCATCCCACCCTGCCAGCTGAGACCCCAGCCACTCAGCGGCTGGTCATGAGGTGGGTGGGCTGTGACCCTTGGCACTGATGCCCTTGCTGTCTTCAGGTTTATAAACTGCCTTTAGTTGATCAACTTCAGGCTTCTTTGAACTTTAGCTAGACAATGGCTTAGAGAGTATTCCTTTATTCTGCTTAATTTTTCGTGTGTTGCTGGCAGGAGAGCCCAGGTCCATGCAGGTGCTAGACGAGCACTCTTACCATGGAGTTACATACCCTGCCCCAAATTGTGTTTTTCATTATTAAAAAAGAAAAGCTAGGGGCTGGGAATATGGCCTAGTGCCAGGAGCACCTGCTTTATATACATGAAGCCCTGGGTTCAATTCCCCAGCACCACATATATAGAAAACGGCCAGAAGTGGCGCTGTGGCTCAAGTGGCAGAGTGCTAGCCTTGAGCAAAAAGAAACCAGGGACAGTGCTCAGGCCCTGAGTCCAAGGCCCAGGACTGGCAAAAAAAAAAAACACTAGACTTGTGCAGGGATTGGCCTAATTATACTGCCTGGTTTGTGCAAAGCAGCAATACAAGCTGAGTGCAGTGGCTCACACCTGTAATCCAGGCTACTTGGGAAGCTGTGGTTGGAAGGCCCACAGTTCCTGGTCAGCCTGAAGACTCTGTCGTCATTGAGACCCCATTTCAACAAAGAGTGGACGTGGCACTGTGCCTGTTATCCTAGCTACAGTGAGAAGTCTCAAATAGGTCAGTGCCTAAGTAACCGGGAAGTACAGGGCTGGAGGCATGGCTCAGTGATGAGGCCTGCCAGCAAGTGCCACATTTAAACCCCAGAACCGCCAAAATCAAAGCAGAGCTATCTCCTCACCCCAAACCCTGCTCTCTAGGAAGCCCCTTCATCTCCACTGGCACTGTGCACATAAAACTGTCGGTCAGGTTTATACTTGGTGTGAACCTGTAGGCAGTGTCGTCCACTCCCCCACTGTGAGTGACAGGCTATCTGCCTTGTAGGCAGAACCAGTTTTGATTGATTATGGCTTGAGTTATTGCGCCTCTCCTAAGGTGTCACCTCCCGAACCAAATAGTGAACTAGGATAATTTTTTTTCTATCAAATTTTGTTTTTCCTGTAGTTAATAGTTGTCTCTTCTTTTGTGGTATAACTTTTTTCATTTCTAGTCATGTTTCACCAATTGACTCCAAATTGTGTGGTGCAAATATTTAACCTTTTTCTCCCTCTCTCTGTCTCTGTCTGTCTCCCAGTTAGTACTGCAACTTGATCTCAGGGCCTGGGTGCTGTTTCTAAGTTTTGTTTTGTTTTTTGTTCAAGGCTGGCCCTCTACCACTTGAACCATACCTCCACTTCCAACTTCATTTTTGTCAGTCATGGGGCTTGAAGTCAGGGTCTGGGTGCTGTCCCTGAGCTCTTACACTCAAGGCTAGTGTTCTACCACTTTGAACCACAGATCCACTTCTGGTTTGCTGGTGATTAATTGGAAATAAGAGTCTCACAGGGGGCTTGGAACATAGCCTCGTGGTACAGTGCTTGCATGAAGCCCTGGGTTAATTCCTCAGCACCACATATACAGAAAAAGCCAGAAGTGGCACTGTGGCTCAAGTGGTAGAGTACTAGCCTTGAGCAAAAGGAAGCCAGGGGGGCTAGGAATATGGCCTAGTGGTAAAGTGCTCACCTCGTATACATGAAGCTCTGGGTTTAGTTCCTCAGCACCACATAAATAGAAAAAGCCAGATGTGGCACTGTGACTCAAAGTGGTAGAGTACTAGCCTTGAGCAAAAAGAAGCCAGAGACAGTGCTCAGGCCCTGAGTCCAAGCCCCAGGACTGGCCAAAAAAAAAAAAAAGTCTCACAGATTTTCCTGCATGGGCTGGCTTTGAACCATGATCTTAAGAAAACAGAATCAAACAATTCATTTGTTCCCTTTTCCACATCATGAAGATTTCTGTTCACAGCTTCTCTGTGTCTGCCACATTGGGTTCCACTGACTATTTTGTCCCTCTGTACCACAAGGATCCTGTAGCCCACAGGGACAGGGCCTTTCCATGCTGGGTACAAGACTCAGCATCAACAGCTATGTTCTCCTGAGCAGCCTCCTTCCCTCCTGTGGCCTAGAACAATGTTCTTAGAGGAGTCATTGTCCACTTGTGCATGGGAAGACACCAGAGGGGTCCTGGTGAGCTGGAGCCCCCTCTTCCTGGCCCAGTACAGGCAGCCAGCCACCTATGGACACCATGAGGTACAGATTCCCACCCCCGATGCCTGTGCACACCACACGGTGCAGAGTCCCATCACCGGGGTTGTACACCAGTGGTGATGCACAGCCGCCAACCTGCCTGGCACCTGTAGCACCAGCCGTGTGCCCCCAGACCACCTGTCTTCCAGGCCTCTCTGGCAATGCAGTGCCATTGCACCCGGCCTCTGCACCACAAGGGGGCAGGAAGAGGCGGGGGCTGCCCAGCACACATCTTCATGCCAGGATTGTATGAAAACTTTGATGTTTTAAAACAGAAGTTTTAGAGGGGGAGGCTGAACTCCATGGTGTCACAATAGCAGTCTCATGCGTGGGGTTGTGGGAGGAGACTGGCACAGTGTAGTTTAGATGGTGCTAATGCGTCTCAAGTGTGCATAGCCCTTCCACACACCGCCCTCACCCACGTGCTGTGCCAGGTGCACATGGAAGCCCTTCCCCACACCATCCTCACCCACAAGCTGTGCACAAATATGCATGGCAGCCCTTCTCCACACTGCCCTCACCCACATGTTGTGCACAAACAAGTGTGTGGCATCCTTTCCCCATACCACCTTTCCCCACAAGCTGTGCACAAGTGTGTGTTACAGCCCTTCCCCACACTGCCCTCACCCACATGTGTGCACAGTGTGTGTGGCAGCCCTTCCCCACACCACCCTCACCCACATTCTGTGCCAGCCCTTCTCTACATTGCCCTCACCCACATGCCTTACCAGGAGCACATGGCTGGTGCTCCCACCCTACCAGTCCCCCAGGATATGAGCCTTTCTCACATTGCTCCTGGGCCTGCCCCTCCTCTCCCCTTTAGGCTAGCTCTGTCTCGTGAGTCCCTCAGACTCTCAAGCCTCATGCTACCTCACACTGCAAGATGGCTGAGGGGGTTCCTCCCATTTCAGGGTGTGCGTGGCCGTCTCCATGTGTATATGGTCCCCAGGCAGTGGTGCTCTGGGTCGCTGCCCTTTCCCTGCCCCTCAGCGGATCCCTAGCCCCTTAGCAGAACCCTAGCCCTTCATTAGATCTCTAGCCCCTCAGTAGATCCCTGCCCCTCAGTAGATTTCAGCCCCCCCCAAGTAGATCCCCTGCCCCTCAGTGGATCCCCAGCCCCTCAGTAGATCTCCAGCCCCCCCTCAGTAGATCCCCGGCCCCTCAGCAGATCCCCAGCCCGTCAGCGGATCCCTGGCCCCAGCCAGCTGTGCTCTCACTAGTAACCTCTCAGCAGCACTAGTAATGCCCCACTTTTCTCAGGTGAGGGCACTGCAGGGGTTGGAGAGAGGGAAGAGCAGCATGTCCCCAGTCACCCTGGTGTAGCCTCTGATGTGGACTTGTGTGGAGGTGGTGGATGATGTCTACCCTCTTCTAGGCATACTGACTCCCGCACTGTTTCCGGCACATAGAAGTTCACATGGTACCTGGACATGTTAAACCCAGGCAGGACAAGTCAGGCCATCAAATATGGGGAGGACCCAGGAAAACCTGCAAGTGCTGTGTGTGAAATTGTCTGGGTGGTTGGACACCCCATTTCTATTGCATGGGGCTGCCACTGGCTCTGCAGGCCCAGGAGCCCTTCAGGGGCACAGGGTCTGCCCCTGCACGCAGAGGTGAGCATCTGCCTGTGCTCACTCTGGATATCACACACCTCACAGGCACTTGTGTGGGTGCTGCCCAAGGTGACTGGCCATCAGGGTCTGGACCTGTGCTGCACACAGGTGCCAGGTCCACATTGCCAGTTAAACGTTGTGTCAGCTGAGCTTAAGCCTAAAGTGCATTACATTTCTCCTCACTCACATATGTTGCACTTCTGAGTGTTCAAAGGCCTGGGTGGGGAGCGCCTGTGTAGAGTCCTGTCCTCACAGAGGCTGTGAGGCCCGGGTGGGCAGTGCCCCTTGAATGCCTGCGTGGAGTCCCATCCTCATGGAGGCTGTGAGGCCCGGGTGGGCAGTGCCCCTGGAGTGCCTGTGTGGAGTCCTGTCCTGGCAGTGCCCCTGCTGCGTGGAGTCCTGTCCTGGGCAGTGGCTTCTGGGGCTGGCATGCCAGCACTTCCTTAGGGTTGTGCCTGTCGCTTGAGGCTGGGCAAGCCGCAGGTCATTTCCACACACAAGAAACAAGAGCAGGGGGCTGGGGATATGGCCTAGTGGCAAGAGTGCTTGCCTCGTATACATGAGGCCCTGGGTTCAATTCCCCAGCACCACATAGACAGAAAATGGCAGAAGTGGCACTGTGGCTCAAGTGTCAGAGTGCTAGCCTTGAGCGGGAAGAAGCCAGGGACAGTGCTCAGGCCCTGAGTCCAAGCCCCAGGACTGGCCAAAAAAAAAAAAAAAAAAGAAAGAAAGAAAGAAACAAGAGCAGGAATGCTCTGTGCTCTGTGCCCTTTCAGTGTGATGTATGTTAAATATTTGGAATACATTAATCTTAGAAAATCTCTGTCTCTAAGTCTAATTTCCGTCCGGGGGAAGCATTTCCATGTTTGTCCAGAGACTGTAAAGCTGCCGGGGTTCCCACTGCAGATCCTGTTTCCAGGCTGGCTGGTGACACCTGCAGGGGTCTGAGCAGCAGGGGACACCAGGCCGGAAGTCTGGTTGTCATAGCAACCGAGCATTAACCAGCACCGTGACAGGCGCTGGGACCTATCGGCTATGGGGGTCACAGTGAGGGCACATAGGTTGTAGAGGTCACTTCCTGTCTATGCAGTGCCCAAGGACATCCTTAAAATACATATTAACAATTTACTAAAGACTTCAGGATCGGAAGCATATAATTGCTGTAATTATATTTAAAGCGTGAAGCCTTTAGCCAGCTCTTCCAGAAGCATCTATACACTAGAAAATGCTTTCCCAGCTGGGTGCCGGTTTTTCCTGCCTGTAAACATAGCTACCTGGGAAGTTAAGAGTTAGGAGGATCTCTCTTCAAGGCCAGACCAGGCAGAAAAGTTGAAACATCATTATCTCAAGAAAATGAGAGGGTGGGGAGGGTCAGGCTAGAGGCATGGCTCAGTGGTAGAGTGCCAGCCTGCCAGCACAGGCTCTGAGTTCAAAACCCAGTACTGCAAAAAGGAAAATGAGCTCTCCTTTTCTGTCTAATTTCTGCTTTAAATTCTGACTTCCATGGCTCACCTACCCTTCATCAGGCTGTATTTCTCATGGACTGAGTAGTAGTCAGCCATCCTCATAGGACTGGTTTTTTGTTGTTACTTTTGCCAGTCCTGGAGTTTGAACTCAGGGCCTGGGCACTGTCTCTGAGCTGCTTTTGCTCAAGGCTAGCGCCCTACCACTTGAGCCACAGCATCACTTCTGGCCTTTTCTGTTTATGTGGTTCTGAGGAATCATGCATCTTAGGCAATCAGTCTACCATTAAAGCCACATTCCCAGACCAGGACTTGTTCTTAGGATGTGACCAGGGAGGCCCACGGTATGGAGGGGGCTCCTGTGAGTAGCCGGGCCCCCAGCTGTCCACGGTAGTGGTCTCCAGACATGAGGGGAGCGAGCAGGGCCTGAGGGAGAAGCCATAGTAGCAGACCTTTCCTCAGGAATCGCTTTGGGTCAGTCCCTCTTGTGCCCCACCATGGGCAGTCCCAGATATGAGGACAGGCACTGAGTCTACTGGGTGGGGAAGCCTTAGGTGGCCACCTGTGGGGGCCAGCCTGGACAGGCCTCTGAACAGTGTGCCCATGGTGCTCCTCGGTGGCACTTGATGAATGAGGTCACCACGGGGCAGCCTGGCATCTGTGTGTGGTGTCTGAGACAGTGACAGTCCACTTCCAAGTAATGCAGGCAGTTGTGTGGAGGGCTCCGACTCACTGAGGCATAGCTACTGCACTCCCTAGAACCAGTGGTGGTGGTTGTCCCTGTGGGCCTGGCAGCTGTGGTTGTCCCTGCAGACCTGGCAGCAGTGGTCACTTTTCACCTGGCCTCCATGATGTCATGGCCTGTACTGACACCATGGTGTTTGTTAGGCCAACAGCCCTTCTTTTCTGCTAGCAGTAGTGCAGAACAAGATTTTGGTATGTTATTTCTTAACTTCTCAACCTAAAATATAACCTACAAAAATTAAGGAAACTTTTAAAAGCTCCTGGCTCCCTCCAGGGCCATCATTAGAAGCCCCTGGGGTGAGGGAGGGCGGACGGCTCTGTGCTAGAGTGACAGCCAGCCAGGGGGGAGCACATTGCCCCCTTCTCCCTGTTTTTAACGGCAGAGCTAATGGATTTCCTGTTTCTCACGTGGATGGTGGCTGTCACTTTTGAAGGATCCATCTGTGCTACACTTAATTATTCTTTCTAAGTAGCTGAAATAGTTTCAACAAAGCTCATGAGACCAGGTTACAGTTTTCTTCTGAGAGTAGCCATCGGGGGACTTGGGGCTCTGGATGTTGAAATTGTTTTCCTTCTGGATAGAGGGGTCTGGTCTGTGACATAGCAACTCTGGCTCTGGTGTTGTTTCCCAAATATCACTCGTGTGTGTCAGCATGGTCTGTCCATGGGGCCCAGGCAGCTCACCTCTGACTGCTTGCTGTATCTAGGCACATTCATCCCTGCGCATGGTGACTTGGTTTCTCACTTCCAGTGGCAGTGAGTTGCACTGCTTCTCAGTGTGCACAAATGGAAGAACAAGGAAGACACCCGCTTCTGCATTTTTTATTTTTTCTGAAAGCAGGTGCCTCAGAGCCTAGCCAGGAGTGAAGGGCCCAGGGCAGGTCTGACTCCAGCTCCCCACCCACCCAGGGTGCCGGGGACCACCCAGTGCCCCCTCCTCCTGCCCTCTGTCAGCCCCAACCCGTGCCCTAGCCTCCCTGCCTACATGCTGGCACCAGGCCAGGGCTCTGCGCTGTCTTCCCCTATGACCACAGGGCCTTGTGGAAGAGCAAAAGCCAGACACCTTTGTCCCCTCCAGAGAAGGCCCCAGGTCGACACAGGCAGTGAGTGGTGCTGAACTTTTCAGCTGACAAAAGGCCCCGGTGCAGGGAATGGCCCTGGGCCAGGTCTGTTCAGTCTCCAGTCCCTGTGTCCCACAGAAGGCGCCTTCTCCACATCGTCCCACTCCACGAGGACCTGGTGTGCTGGACAAAAGCAGTGAACACCCACCAGTGCCTGGCCCGTGGAAGCTGCCCCTGGCAGCATGCTGGTTATTTATTTTTTCTGGGGATGCATCCTCCGCCATGCTGAAGCTGAGAACAATGGCCTCCCTGTGTGCACTGAGCAGCTGCTGGGACTCCTCAGATCCCAGCCGAAAACAGGAGCAGGTGGGGCTGCCACCCTTCCCTTCCCAGTGCCCCAGGACAGGAGGACAGGGCCACAGCCGTGCCCGGGCTGGAGGCCATGGAGATGGTTTCCACTGTGAAGACCCCAGGCCCCCAGCTCCAGGCTCAGCAGTTGTCTCAGGAAGATGAGAATGTTCTGCTCACTCCCCAGGCCACAGGATGACCATACAGCCCCAGCCATACACCCTCCACTCCAGGAGACAAGCTGTCTCCATTCTCACCCATCCTGCAACCCCGCCTCACGGCACTTAGCTGAGGTTCTGGGTTCTGCTGCGGCGGGTCCATTGCCTTGGTTGGTGTCACTCACATTACAGGTTTCAATTCTGCACCCACCTCTGTGCAGAAGGAGGTGGCA
Organism: Perognathus longimembris pacificus; assembly: GCF_023159225.1. Lineage (NCBI taxonomy): Eukaryota > Metazoa > Chordata > Mammalia > Rodentia > Heteromyidae > Perognathus > Perognathus longimembris. The sequence goes on along the minus strand of NC_063183.1, from coordinate 794,100 downwards.
GTTAGACTCCAGGTTCTGGGGAGTACATCGCCCAAAAGCTTTGTGACCTTGGCAGCTGGGGGTGCTGTTCAGGGTATGGGGGTGCCTCTCATGATTAGATGGGTGTGGGTCCAGGAAGAGGCCCTGGTGGTGAAACCTCCCATCTCACTGCATACTGCGGTAGGCACATGCTGAGAACCTGTCTCACCTCAGCCCACTGTGGGGTCACACACACACACACACACACACACACACACACACACACACACACACACACACACACAGTGGGAGGACTGGGCAGGGCACTGTGGGCCCTGGAGGATAAGGATCAGTGCTTGATAATTTGGCCCCAGGGCATGTGTCTCTGCCTGTTTATCTACTTAATCCTTTACTGTGGTTCTGTGGCCTTGTAAATATCCATTTCATACTTTGTGTTATGATCTAATACTAATTAGCTCTTATTTCATATGCTCTTTGTTTTAGGATGATGCCTACTGTATAGAGTAGTCACAGGGACAGCAGGAGGGGTTCCCCTCTGCCCCCTTCCCCTCGTGGGCTTTCTCATTCCCCTAGCTTCTCCCCGTTCCTGCACACACATGTGTGGGCACTGTCTGGTCCCCATCAGAGACCCTCTGAGAGCCCGGCAGCAGGCTGGGGTCTCCAAGAGCCCTGGAATGCTAACCTGGTGAGGCTGGTGGCAGCAGTGGGGAGCTGCCTGTGCTGCCCCGAGCCAGTGCTCACCTGAGTTTATGGGCTCTGGTTCACTGTGGTCCTCGTGTTCCATGCCAGTCCCAGCAGAGAGAACATGTCCGGGGAAGGGTAGGGCAGCCAGTGTCCTGGATGCTTAGGGAAAGGGGGGGGGGGGTCACTCAGATCCAGGGGTCCCTGCCTCGGATTCTCTTTCCCAGCTGGGCCAGAATAGGCTCTATCCCCTCCACCCCCACTAACGGAGGGCCCCTGGGCATGGTGCCATGTCCGCACTGGCATGCATCTCTGGGAGAAATAGTCAAAGCTCAACTTGTTTCATGTAGACCTAATGAACAATAGGCTCCTATGTGGCTGTGGTGGCTCATGCCTGTAATCCTAGCTTCTCAGGAGGAGTGTGGTTCAAGGCCAGACTCATCAAAAAGCTCGTGAGATTCCCCATCGCAGCTAGCTAGGTATGGTGATGGTGGCATGTCCCCGCCATCCCAGCTAGGGAAGAAATGTAAACAGAAGAATCCCAGGACAGGCCTACCAGGCCAAAAGTGAGACAATTCAAAAAATAAAGCCAAGAAGGGCTAGGGCTATGTAACTGTAACCTCTATGTACATCACCTTTATAATATAACTATTTTTAAAAGGGGCAGGGCACTGGTGGCTCACGCTTATAATCCTAGATACTAGGAAGCTGAGGTGGCAGAAAAGTCCCTGTGAGACTCTTCATCTCCAATTAACCTCTCAGAAACCAAAAGTGGGACTGTGGCTCAAGTGGTAGAGCACTAGCCTTGAGCCAGAGAGCTCTGGCACAGCACCAAGGCCCTGAGTTCAAGCTCCACAAGGGAGGGGATTACGGATACAGCTCAAGTGGTAGAGCACCCATCTACAAACCTCAAGCCCCAGGGTTCAAACCTTACTACTGCCAAAAACAACCCCACTTCCCACAAATACCCACCAGCAGATCCAAGGTGGGCTCAGATGTGGCACTTGTGCTGCTTGCCTCTCAGGAGGGCAGGCCGCTCTGCGGTGCAGTCACTGAAACACTGGGCTACTCTGCTTCCATCCTGTTTGCTATGTTCCTGGCCAGTGCTGTCTCTGTGCCATGCCATGCCATGGCCTCGCCTAGTGGACTGGGCTACGGGAGGGCCATCATGGCCTTGCTCCTGCTGACCTCACTGTCACCACCTCTCCTTGTCTTGCTGTAGGGTGGGAGTCACAGCTGCTGGAAACAGGGTTCCTGGGGATCTTTCTGTGCCCTCTCTGGACCTTGTCCCGACTGCCTGAGTTCACCCCGCCATCCCGCATCATCCTCTGGGGCTTCCGGTGGCTGATTTTCAGGATCATGCTCGGAGCAGTAAGTGGAACTTCTGTTATGTTCAGGAACTGACAGTCCTAAAACACTGCCAGGCTGGGGTGATGTCCAGGGTACCCCTTGCTGACCCAGGCTGCCCTGCCTGGCCTGACCAGACCGCTGTGCTTTCTGCCTCTCGGTGCCTGCTCTGAGCACTACATGCAGTGGCTCCAGGGCCCACTGTGGAGCAGCCACCACTTTGGGTCTGTCTCTCAGGGAGTCTGAGAGAGGAGCCATTGGTGTCCTTTCACCACCAGCCTCCTCAGCAGAGTGGCGAAGGCAATGCCCGTTGAGGTGTGTGGAGAAGCTGGCTGTGTGGAGAAGCTACCAGGCTGCTCTGGTGCCAAAAGCTGAAGGTACCATGATGCCTGGGAGAGACAGCAAGTCATTATTAGCACATTCTTTTATGACATTTGATTGACTGTTCGTGCCAGCTGGATATAAATTACCAGGTGCACTAAAAGGTGCAATTACATGACAGTCTTGGGTGGGATAGTAGTAGTTTCAGTGGGAGCCAAGAAGAGCTGGGACGAGTGGTACAGCTGCAGACATGGCCCTCGGCCTCCTCTGCCATCAGCCTGACCCAAGCCCCAGGACCACTGAGAGACGCTCAAAACCATTTTGGGGCGTGTAGTCTGATGGTAGTTCATGTGCCTAGAACATGGGTCGGTCCCCTGGACTGAGTTGGAGAGGCCCACAGCTGTGATGTGAGGGCACCAGACTGGGAGAGCAAGTGCCTGACCTTCGGTAGCCACAGTAGGGGACTGTACTGACATCCCTTACGGTTGGACGGGGGCTTGTGTCCTTCTTATGACTCCAGCAGAGGCAAGGCTGGTCCTCTGCCCCCTGCCTTCTGGGACCCCGTCCTCCAGCAATGTGACGAAGGGTAGCCCCTGCCCTTCATCAACCTCCTGCCTCTCTGCCCTATGTGCTTGCCTCCCTGCTGGCCCTTCTTCCATGTCCCAGGCAGGCAATGCCTCCAGCAGGGGTGGAGGCTGCAAGAAGTCACCACAGCCCCCAGGTCACCAGGCCATTCTGTCTGCAGTCGGTCTGACATGACAGCACCCATGTCCTATGGAAGGAGGGCAGGCTATGGCAGCCACATAGCCCTACACAGAGAGCTCACAGGGAGGAGTCGCGTGATCAGAGGCTGAGCCGTGTGCTCGAAAGACAGGATGGCCCTGGTACCTGGCTCCATCTCCCATGACATTAGTACCTGTATCTCACAGCTGGGGGGACTCTGAGACTGCGCCTGTGCAAGGCAGAGGCTTAGCAGGGTCTCTACTCCCTTGCCTGCAGAGACAGCACAGTCACGTGCCTTCCTCATGCTCCCCCTGCACCTTTGCACCCTGACTGGACCCGGCCACTCCCCTGGAGTGCATTTCCCCATGCTTTCCCCTAGTTTTCTGCTAAGGTACAATCTATTTCAGCCACACTTAAGAAATGGTAAGCAGTGACTAATAGATTTCTAGTTGCACATTGCAAATATACTCTGCCCTTCCCCCTTCCCTTACTGGTCTTGGTAGCGAGTATATGGTGGAGTTTGTGTTCTTTGCCCACTACTGTCAGTGGAGCTGGGCTCCTGGTCTGGGGCTGTGTGTTGTCCCGGACAGAGGATGGATTTTCCATGTGTGCTCTGGAGCCAGCCTGCCCTTGATTACATTGTCCTGATGAACTGTGCTGTGTGGTGGGTTCACACTCTCCATTGCAGAGGTTCTGGGAATTGAGCCAGTGTCATTATTGCTCAGAATTCTCAGGCCTAGATAATACCCGAGGGAGAGCGCTGCTTTCAGTGATGCCCCCCAGAGAGCAGAAACCTGGGGTCCCACCTCTTTCTGCGCCTCCTCCCCCAGCCCTCGGCCTTCTGCTGGAAGATGTATGCACAGGCTTCTCTGGGCCAGGCAGCCCCTGCTCTCTGCAAGCTCCCACTAGAACCCATGAGCATCAAGAGAGGGCACTTAGAAATGGCAACATGAACACAACTGTCATCCACGGTGGTTGGGAGAGGGGAGGAGGCCTGGCCAGCGGGCTCCTGGGAACACTGTGGGTTCTGCTCTAGGCAGTGGCTCTGCTGCAGCTACATTGTCTGCAGTGGAGTCTATAGTGTCTACTGTCCCACAATCCCCTCTTGCCCTAATATCTATGCTACCATTTCTCCTAGTGTCGCTTTTATTTTTACTTTATATGTTAACAGTTAAGAATTTAATAGTATGGGCTGGGGATATAGCCTAGTGGCAAGAGTGCCTGCCTCGGATACACGAGGCCCTAGGTTCGATTCCCCAGCACCACATATACAGAAAACGGCCAGAAGCGGCGCTGTGGCTCAAGTGGCAGAGTGCTAGCCTTGAGCGGGAAGAAGCCAGGGACAGTGCTCAGGCCCTGAGTCCAAGGCCCAGGACTAGCCAAAAAAAAAAAAAAAAAAAAGAATTTAATAGTATGAAGTGAGCAGATCTCAGCAAACACACATTTGCAGGCTGTAGCAGGTCATTGCTCCATCAAAAAGCAGGCACCACATGGAGGAGGAAGGAGGAACAGAATACAAGCCTGCAGAATTGTTAGTGGCTTGGTGACCCAGCCTGCAGGCCACAGAAAGCAGTGGTGAGCAGCTTCTGCACAGTTGCAGGTTCCTCCTTATTAGTTGGCAGGACCTTGACTGGTGTACATTTGGCTACTACACCCAGCAGATAGAGTACACAGCCAACTTATGTGCAGACTGCCCCAGCCATTAACTCAGAAAAAAAGCTGCACTAGAAATGAAGAGATAAAACCCATAGGAGCAGTAGCCCTGGGTCAGCACCAGGAGCTGCCAGGCACCTCAGCCAGGTGCAGGGCCGAGCCCTGAGAGCACACTTGTCATTGTCGTCTCTAGTGGTGTCAGATGACGCTGCACTTGCGGCCTCTCACAGGAGCTTTAGGGCCACAGATTTGACAGCTGAGCATCCTTGAAAAAAACACAGCAACCAAAACTGAGAAGAAAGGAAACAGGAAATCTGGACAGCCCCATATCTGCTAAAGAAATAGAATTTGAAATAGAACACCATTCTAGGCAAAAAAATCCTGGCCCCGATAGCTTCAGTGGTAAACTGTGAGCAGTAAAGGGGAGGTGACGGTAGTCCTGCACAAACTTGGACCCCTGTGACAGTGACACCTGGCCCCGTGAGGACATTGCAGGAAAGAAAATTGGACCTTAGTATCCTGCAAAATGCTTGAAAATTGGCCAATCGAATCTGGCAGTATAAAAGATGTGATTTGGGCTGGGAATGTGGCTTAGTGGTAGAGTGCTTGCCTAGCATGCATGAAGCCCTGGGTTCGATTCCTCAGCAACACATAAACAGAAAAAGCCAGAAGTGGCGCTATGGCTCAAGAGGTAGAGTGCTAGCCTTGAGCAAAAAGAAGCCAGTGATAGTGCTCAGGCCCTGAGTTCAAGCCCCAGGACTGGCCAAAAAAAAAAAAATGTGATTTACAGGCTGGGATGTAGTTCAGTGGCAAAGTGCTTGCCTACCAACATCCTGGGTTCAATCACCAGTACCCCCCCCCCCAAAAAAAAGCAGTTTATAAAATAGATGTGGTTTATCTTGGGAATGCAAGGTTGATTTAACAGTTGAAAATCATTTAATGTCTTTCACTGTAGCAACCAAAATAATCGTGAAGAGTTTTATCTCAACAGATAGAAAAAAATAGGAGAACACATGGATTATGGTTTGAGCCAGCCTAGGCAGAAAAGTTCATGAGACCCCGTCTCAACCAATATCTGGTGTGGCAGTGTGCACCTGCCATCCTAGCTACATGGGAGGCTGAGATTGGGAGGATACAGTTCTAGGCCAGCAGTCATCTTGAAGTTACTGGGACTCCACCTCAGTGGAAGAAGCGTGGCATCATGATGGTGTATGCCTGTTCTCCAGCTGACAGCCTGAAAGGTCCTCTGCAGACCCCAGTCCAGGTCCAGTCCAGGGCAGCATGCAACACTGCTGCACAGACAACTAGCATTGAACGGTGGCTCACTGGGGTACTTATTCAGCAGGCTGAGACCCAGCAGGTCACAGGTCAAGGCCAGCCCAGTCAACATGCCCATGTGTTCTCTACCCCAGCAGAACAATCTGGTCGTGTGGTGTGCACCTGTCCACAGTGGGAAGCATAAACAGGACTGTGGTCCCAGCCAGGCAGAGACCAAGGCCCGACCTCAGGGATAATGAGTACAGAACTGATTTGCAAAGGAACATGGACTCCTGTGAGTCACACATATCTCCAGCCCCAGACCCGCACACATGGACAGGCAGCCGAAGCACTGAACCAGATGGAGGGGGAAGCCGGTTTACAGATAGAGACAGAAGCATGGTTTCTGAGAGTGGCTGATGACATTGAGGTAGATCCAGGGCACAGATAAGTTATGCTGTTGATATTAAATTTGTCATGAAGCCGGGCACTAACTCACTCCTGTAATACTAGCTACTCAGGAGGCTGAGATCTGAGGATAGTGGTTCAAAGCCATCTGCGTCAAGAAAGTCCTGAGACTCTTATCTCCAATTAACACCAGAAAACTGAAGCTGTGGCTTCAAGTGGTAGAGCACTAGCTTGAGTAAGAAAAGCTCATGGACAGTGCCCAGGCCCTGAGTTCAAGCCCTATGACTGACAAAAAAAAAAAAAGTCATGAAAATACCACTAGGGAAGCCATGGACTAAAAACTCCCAGCATGTTGACCTGATCCAAAAATGAATGCCAGAGCACGCTATCAACCATGATGCTTGAACAAAAGATTAACATGACTTGTAGAAGAAGGTCCAGGATTCACCATGAGAAGAAGCCAGGAAACACTGCTTGGCACCCACCAAAATGCTGGCTATACAACAGCCACAGCACCCCAAGCCACAGCACCCAGTGCTGGTGGTATGTGGGCAGTGGGGTTCTCTGCTCCTGGGGCCTGGCACCTGCTCCAGGCCAGCAGCTCCTCTCCCAGGAGTGTGCCCTTGGAGGCCAGGGCCTTGTCCTTACAGCCACCCCAGAGCCCTGGTGGAATCAGTCTCCTGTGGGGAGGGACTGTGTGCATGCTGAAGACAGAACAGACCAGCTTGCCCAGTGGGGCATCAAGTGTGGGCACAGCTCCGAGCCACAGTGCACACACAGCCAGGCCTAGGGAGGTTCTGGCATGGGATCCCTTCAGGTGGCAGCCTGAGCCAGGCAGGGTTATGGGAATGGACAGTGGTTGACTTGGAGCAAGTAGAACATGGAATTGAGCATCAGGGGATAGAAGCCAGAGGCTCTGTGGCCCCTTCTCAGCTATGCAGCCACAGCAGGGCATGCTGGACTGCACAGACATGTGTTTTGTGTCAGGTGGGTCATAGTGCAGCCCTCTCATATCTGCATCTTACAATGAGGCTACTGGGGAAGCCACAGCCACAACGTGCCTCCTGGTGATGGCCACATCTGACCACAGGTATCCGGGCAGCAGAAGGGGCCAGGCAGGCTTGTCCAGCACACTATGGGGCTGGCCTTGGCCCTTGTCACCAGAATGTAAGAAGTAGAATGTCACCTGTATCTCTCAGGCATTGTAGATCTCCCAGAGCAGAGCACAGACCACTGGACCCAACAGGAGACCAGAGTGTCCAGGGAGGGCTGCAGTGGTGAGTGGGTGAACAGTGTGGACAGGTGGGCCAGTGCCGCGCTGACAGGATGCCCCAGAAAAAAGCAGTCTCCATGCTAGCGAGCCACTTCTGCTCCCAGGCGCTCTGGGAGGCTGTGGCTTTGGCGGGCTTGGCACTGTGGGTGGCACTGAACAGTTAATGAGCAGGGAAGAGACACCATTAGCAAGAAGAGTGAGAAAAGCTCACAGAGACAAAAGGTCTTGCCTGTCTCCAAGCTCCTCCTCAGCCTCAAAGTGCCTCTCGTAAAATCATATTAAATATAATGAAATAAATGTGGGAATGCAGCACATCCCTCAGCAGACAGGATCAAACAACGGCCCCGCCTTGCCCACGTCCTGGGCATCCTCACTCCAAAATGAGAGCAATCATCCTCATTTGTTTTATTGCATTAGCGTGGGCTGAACTGAAGAAAGGGGGCTTTCTTCCGGCCTCTGGAGCCTTCGAGGGCCGACTGGGAGGCATCATGGGAATTCGGTTAGACGTCCTGACCTCTGGCCCCAGCGGCAGGCCTCCCGCATGGCTGACCCAGGCAGGCCTCAGCCACGTCCTCAGGCCCAGCACCCTCGGGTGCCTCAGTAGTCACCGAGCCCCAAATGCAACCAAGGATTTTTCAGACTCCTCTTGGCTACTCCTCACAGCCTTGGGTCAAAAGTTCTTGTATGTGGGCATCGGGGTAACTTTCTCTTGGTGCCTGAGGCCTGCTCTGAGTTCTGGGAGCCTTGAAGGCTCATCTGTACCACCACCTACACCGAGGCTGGGCATCTTCTTTACAAGTAGGACCGTGGAAGGTCAGCTGGCTCCCTTAGAATCTGGCATATTAGGACCTATCTGCAATTTTTTTTTCAAAATTAATTTTGGGTTGAAAGGGCTCAAAGAAGCTTTTGTTTCTCTGACACTACTCTGGGAGAAAGGACCCGTGGGAAATCTGATGTCTGCAGCACAGCCGAGAGCACACACTCTCCATCCCCCACCTCGCCCTGGGCACCCTCCATCCCCAAAGATGCCTCAGGTTTTTAAGTGTCTTTTCTTTTCCTGGTTTGCTCCCCGATTCTGAGGAATGCAGGTTCAGTGCTGGCTTCTGTGGCACGGAGCTTCACTGTCCAGTGTGTGCATTTCCTCAGAAGCCAGCAGTTCTACCACCTGGGACAAGATGGGGTCTCTGCTGGAAAGGTGTCCTCCCATCGTGGGCAGCCAGCATGCCTGACCTGTCCAGACCCAATATTCACACAGCTGCACACGTGCAGTGCACTGGCTGTGGCTAGCTGCCATTCCTCAAGCTTGGTGATCTAAGCTCACTGTGTTCTAGGAGGTGGCTGGTTGTCAGAGCAACTCATCCAGCAAGGTTTTAAATAGCAGCACTCTGGGACGTGGAGCCCTGCTCAGAGCCCTGCGCCACACGTGGCTCCCTGCGCCACACGTGGCACCCTGTGCTGGCAAGGGGGGAAGATGGTGAGCCGAGACAGCAGTACCTAGAGAGGCAGGACATGGCCCTCACGGACAGCAGTTCCTATGTCTTGTGCAGCCCACGTGACAACATGTGTTCTTGCAGGAGCCAGCTTGACTCCTGTGTCCCAACCCCCTGTGATTGTTAAGGCATTGGTGACTACGTATGCATATCATCACCCAGGGGCCCTGCTGCTCCGCTCTGCCACCTCGCCCTTGCCATGTGCGCCCAGCTTCCTTCTGCCACCTCACCTGCGCTGTGTGGCCCTGGCTCCTCCCTGCCACCTTACCAGTCCATTTCCATGCTATGAGTTCTCGGTCTAGTACTGGTCATGTTTGGGTTTTACACTGCCCTGCCCTGTGCAGAATGACTTGCTGGACAGCTGCAGAAACCTCTGCATACCACATAGCAGTAATCTGTGCACTGCCTGGCCTGGCCATTTTCCTTCCTGAGCTTGACAGTGTCAACCTAGAGCCTCATCACTGATAGGAAAAGATAGATGGATTGATGGGTTGAGGGGGTGATGGATTAGTAGATGGATGGTGGGTAGATACTGGGTAGATGGCTGAGTGAGTAGATGATGAGTGGACAATGGATGGATGTTGGTGACAAACATGACTGGTGGTAGAATGATGAGAAGGTGGGAGTTGGGTGTTGGGATGATGAGTAGGTGGAAGGTGGATAGATGGTTGGGGTTATGAGTAGATGGAAGGTAGATGGGTGGTGGGATGATGAGTAGATGGTAGGTGGATGGATAGTAGAGATTATGAGTAGGTGGAAGGTGGATGGATAGTGGAAGTTATGAGTAGGTCGAAGGTGGTAGGATGGGTGGTGAGATGACGAGTAGATGGAAGGTGGGTGGGTGGTGGGATGATGAATAGATGGAAGGTGGGTAGGTAGTGGGATGCTGAGTAGATGGAAGGTGGATTGATGGTAGGATAATGAATAGATGGAAGGTGGATGGGTGGTGGGATGATGAGTAGATGGAAGGTGGATGGATGGTGGGGGTTATGAGGTTGAAGGTGGAAGGATGGGTGGGTGGGATGATGAATAGATGGAAGGTGGATGGGTGGTGGGATGACGAGTAGATGGACGGTGGTTAGATGGTGGGGGAACCAGACTTCTCTAGGAATGGAGGTGTAGCTGTAGTAAGAGATGGTTCCTCACCATCAGAGGAGCCTACACGTGTTCTATGTAGCTGCTTCTCCTTCCAGCTTGCCTAGTATGGAAGGCACAGAAATTGGAATGGAATGTGTCTCAAACTGAGGATCAAAAGATAACTTACAAGAGAACAGGAATGAGGCACATGTTTCCCCCCAGGTTGTGGGTGGGTGGTTGGGGCAACTGCTTGGCACGAATCTCACTCCTCACAGCCCTGGGTCTTGTCTGATCCTTGCTGGTCTGGAAGCTCATCCCACCAGTGCCACACACCAGCAGGGAGCCCCTCAGGGCAGCAGTGCCTCAGTGGTGAGGAGACACTGCCACCCCAAGCCTGGGCTCCCCAGCTGCTGCCAGTCACTGCTCCATCTCCTGTATGCAAGGGCCCTGTCCTTCCTCAGCATCGTCCCCACACCCTCCATGTGAGGTGTCCACATCCAAGGGTGTGTACTCATGTGAGAGACGGCTGCATTATTGTTTACCATGCCCCAGGCCTAAAATGCAGTTCTAAGTGTATTATCATGTGATGGTTGCATAAGAGAGGAAGCTCATTGTGATGTTCCCGCATGTGTACACACTCCTTATCACCTCCTGTCCTTCTCTCCCTTCTTAAAACAATGTCAGCAGCTTTCACTGTTCTGTATTCATCTACATAAACACAATTTCAATCATTTATCCTCATTTCTGTACTCATTCTGTGTTAGAACGCTGGGCTCCACTCACACTGTCTGCTTCCCTTTTGCAGGGCCTCATCAAGATCCGGGGAGACCAGTGCTGGAGGGACCTCACCTGCATGGACTTCCACTATGAGGTGAGCACAGACAGCTGGTGGTATGAGTCCTGTGGACCTCCCCTTCCCGTTGCCCAGGACCTCTCCCTCTCCTTCGCCACCCCCCCCCCCACACACACACATACACCAGACCTCAGGTCATGAACTGATTTCAACAGTGTCTCCCTGCTGGCTGGCTGGCAGCATGGGTGTCTGTTCCTTCCTGATTGCAAATCCACTGGTAACTGGTTTTCCTTGTCCTGTGCAGGTCTGTGGGGGCAGGCTGCAGGTGGGGGCTGCTGTGTGACCATCACCCCCTGGCATGCACTATTCCTGCAATAGCCAGGCTCTCTTGGTCCCCACTCTACCCTCAGCCAGGGCCTGGGTCTCCATTCCTCCAGACAGACCTGCCTGCCCTGTGGAAGCTGAGGGGCTGATCACCTCTAGGACAGGTGCTGTCCATAGGTGGACAGGGAGGGAGCCATCCGGGCACTCTATCCTTACCCCCATCTGCAGCTGCAGCTGCACCTGGAGCCACTTGAGGGCTGAAGGTGGACACTGCGAGTCCTCTTGGACCATCCCATAGTCCTGGCACCAGGCTGGACAGGTGCCAGCCTCCTAGCTTCAGCCCTCGCTGCCACTTCTCAGCACCTGACGCAAGGCCTGCTGGTCCTGGCTCCCAGAGCAACTGCTGAGACCCAGAGCTGCTGTTGGCCCCTGGGGCAGTGCCCCAGGCTCAGCACAGCCTTACTGGCCAGAGCTTCTGCTCCTACACATACCACCTGTCTACCAGGCTTCCCCAGGACCTACCCTGTGAGCACAGCCCACACGCAGCCCCTGCCCTCTTCGGGGTGGGTAAGCTGTACCTGCATGGCAACCCCCTGCCCTCAGCCATGGGCTGCCAGTGCCCCTGAATCTGAAGTGCCCCCCATGGACAGCACAAAGCTGAGTCTTTTTTTCCAGATGGACACTTTCCGCCTTTTAGTTGAATGTTGAGATCATTTTCATCAAGCTAACATGTCATAGGCATGCCTTGATATTGGTGTGTATCCTTCACTGAGTCTTTTCTCTTTCTACTTTCCCCATCTGTTGTTTATACCTTTTTAAAAAATCTTTTTCTGGGGCTGGGGATATAGCCTAGTGGCAAGAGTGCCTGCCTCGGATACACGAGGCCCTAGGTTCGATTCCCCAGCACCACATATGCAGAAAACAGCCAGAAGCGGTGCTGTGGCTCAAGTGGCAGAGTGCTAGCCTTCAGCGGGAAGAAGCCAGGGACAGTGCTCAGGCCCTGAGTCCAAGGCCCAGGACTGGCCAAAAAAAAAAAAAAATCTTTTTCTGCCTTGTTCTGGATGAATTTAATATTTTCATGACTTTAGTTCCTACCTTGGCTTATTAGCTAGAATTGTTGGTTATTTAACTTCTGTGGTCATTTTAGGATTTATTATACACATATACATATTGTATTTATCTGTAATCTATCCCAGTCCGTTCAAGTGATACTATTTCAGACATGCTAAAAAGCCAGGCCAGTGGCTCCCACTTGTAGTTCTAGCTATCTGGGAGGCTGAGATCAGGAAAATGGTGATTTGAGGCCAGTCAAGGCAGAAAGGCTGTGAGACTCCATCTGCATGCAGGGAGCTGCTGGTCTGTGCCTGTTATCCTAGCAGCCACGGACAGCCTGAAATGTGGCCATCGTTGCCCAGTGCACACCTACATCTACCACTACTCAGTGTACACTGCATGGGGAAGTGGAAAGCTGGCTTTGGTCTACCCAGCTAGCACTGTTTATTTTTCTTACTCTCCTCTGCATTGGACAGATAGCAGAAGCTGCCCCTGGGAGAGGATTTGAGGGCCAGGGCAGGGACTGCCTGTTGCCGAGGCCTTAGGGGGCTAGGCCTCTACCCACCTGCATTGGCAGCTGAACACCATTGTGGTGAAGTCAGCCCGGGAGGACCTGAGACAGACCCTCACTCCTCCTCTGCCCTTCCTGTCCCTTCCTGTCGCAGAGAGCTGGCACTTGCCTTTGTTTCTGCTGTTTACTCAAGGCCGCCTGGCAATGTCCCTCAGGACTCTGCTCAAATCCCAGCCCCTGGAAGCCCCCTGAGGAAGGGCCCTGCTAGGCCCGATTAGACCGTGAGTGCCAAGTCACAGCCAGGGTGGTGGTTCCTGCTGGCAGGTGCTGGGCTGAGAGGCTGCCCCCTGCCACTCCATCCAGTCAGCAGACAGCATTCTCTGGGTCCCTTGCACCCTAGATTAAGCACAAATGGTTTAGAGGTGTCTCCTCCAACCCCAGTGTGTGCCTTTTGCCTGTATATGGAGAAGGTTTTAAAACAAAGAGGAAGAACTAGCTTTGCTTCACAAACTCCTTCCCACAGAAATCCCCAGTCCTTGGCTGGCCCCACGGCCCTCAGGGCTGCGCCCAGGCTAACAACTCCTCTGTCCCTACAGACGCAGCCAGTGCCCAACCCACTGGCCTACTACCTGCACAGGTCACCCTGGTGGCTCCACCGCGTCGAGACACTTGGCAACCACATCCTGGAGCTGCTTGTGCCCTTCTTTGTGTTCCTTGGGCGCCGGATGTGCCTCATCCATGGGGTGTTGCAGATCCTGTTCCAGGTAGGCTGCACCCATGCACCTCCCAGAAGGCACAGCTTGCCATAGGGCTTCCTGATGACCCTTGCCGGGAGGGACATCCTTGCCTGACTCCGTCCACCAGGCAGGACTCCACTTAAGGGCAGTAAGGGTTGGCAGGGCTTGTGCTTTGCCCTGGCCTGGGCCAGATACACAGTCCCCTTGTTGTTGAGTCTCACTCGAGTTTACTTTTCTAGAACATCAGAACACCAAGAATTGGTGACCCTGTGTCCCTGGTGGCATGGCAGCCCCTGCCTCCTCGCTATCCAGGCCATGATGTGGCCAGCAGAAAGGGCGTCCTTCTCGTCCCCAGGTCCAGGCGATGCCCCATGAGGGCTCTGCCCACTCTTCCCATTTGTTGTTCACCACGTGTGTTGGGACTTCTTGCTTCTACTTTGCTAGGCTTCATCTTAGGGTTCTGGTTTTCAGTCACAATGGATGCTGAATTTAGCCATGTTTTTCATCTGTTGCCAGTGGGCTGCATGATTTTCTCCTCTCCATGGGTTGATGTGGTAAATCCTGTCACTGCCTCTGCTGAATGTGGAACGCACTTGTTTGAGGTGAAGGCGGTCCGCCATTGCTGGGTGAACTCACTGGGGTTTAGTGTGAGATTTTTGCATGGTGGTCAGTGGAGACTTGTCCTAGCCTCCCACCCTGATACCTATGTGGACGCTGCCCCACATCTGAGGATAGCCCCTCTGTAGAGAGCCTGTGATGGCCAGGCAAGCACCACTGGGCGTAAGGGTCTGCTCTGTGGCAAGCACACGGGCCTAGCAGCACTCGCTGGAGAGTCTGTACACTCCAGCAGTTTTCATATTTATCAGTGTGAAGAGGTGTGGTTGTTGTCTGACTAGAACCAAGTCTGAGGCTTTGTCCCAGCGCCATCCTCCAGCTCGCCCCTCCTATGGTAGTGCTCTGCCTCTGTAGGGTCTGATGGGGAAAGAAAGTTCCAGTCACCTTTCCCACAGGGTGGCACTGGTCCGGGTTGTTCTGCATTCATGCAGCTCTGGGGCTTGCAGAGAGATGGTACAGACCAGAGGGGTGCAGGATCACGGCTAACAAGCCAGAGTGATGGTATACCCGGACTCCTTTGCAGCACTTGGCTGGGACGGTGTGCAGAGGCGAGCCCACTCCATGGTGCCTCACAAAGGCCCCCGCCCCACTGTGTTCTGCCCTCCAAACATCATGGGGTTGGGACTGCACCGTGTGCTGCCACTCAGGCTGGCTTCCGTAGGGTCTCTCAGCGGCTCCTCTGTGTGGTGTGCGTATGTTCTATGCATAGGTTCTATGCCCCACAGTGTGTGCTCGCTTCTCATCGGTACTGGTGACCCTCTGCATGGGGCACCGCTAGCCATGCAGGCACAGGATGGCACTGAGGGCACCTGCCAGGACAAGCAACTTTATCTCAGGATTCCTGACCTGGCAGGCAGGCACCTTGGGGACTCTGGGCCACCTCCTCTCCACTGAGGGGGTACCACCCATGTGGGATTCCTCCAAGAAGATAGGAGGAGGAGGGCACCCCTTTGGCTTCCCTGTGCTCCAGCATGAGACAGTGCACGCAGAGGCTCCAGCCTTACCCCCTCAGGCCCTGGAAGCCAAGGGTCCCTGACCAGTGCTTCTCACCTGCCTATCCCGGTGTCCACAGCAAGATGGGACGGGGCACCACTGGACACACGGGAGAGAAGCAATGGTCTGCCTGAGCCTTGGCCAGGGTTCCTGCAGCCTCCACTCCCTTCCCAAGGCCTGGTGCTGGAGCTGGGCCCTGACTGCGTAGGTTGCCCTCTCCTTCCTCTGGGAGCAATGGAGTGCACGCGGGCTCACTGCCTCCCACGCTCCATTTATACAGCTGTTTGGAGGTCTCCTGCCACAGAGCCACTGTCTACTTGGGGGCCTGTGGGAAGGGCAGGAGAGCCTGCCCTGGCTGAAGGACACCCCAGAAGGCCCCGGTCATCCCTGCTTCAGGCAGTCAGGACACTAGGTTGATCTCAGCCAAGCCTTAGACGAGCTGGTGAGTGGAAGGAGTGGGCGGGAGGCTGTGGTGGCAGATGTGTGAGGCTGCATGGGGTGCCCAGCCACCAGGGCCCACTGCCTCCTATCTGCCAGGCACCCCATGGCCTCCCCTAGAGACACCAGCTCCCCACACAGCTGGGACCCAGTCCTGCCAGCACCCCCACCAGAGCTGTGATAAAATACAACATACAGTGCATTTCTTTTTTCTTTTTCCAAGACAGTGTCTGGACATGATGCCCAGGCTGGCCTTGAACTCAGTTCTCCTGCCCCATTCTTCCAGGTGCTGGGGTTAGAAGCATGCACCACCACACTAGGCAAATGCGTCATTGTATAGTCCATTGTGTTAATGCACACTCAGTGCCACACACCCTCCTGCAGAACCCAAGCTTCTCTGTCCAGAAGGAGCCCTCGGCCCATGTGCAGGCCCCATGTAGAGATGCTTCGCCTTCCCCGCCTCAGGCTTGGCTCCACTGCATCTCTGGATTTGGCCGTTGTTTGCTTCTATGGGTGACCTCCTGTGTGTGTGGTCTCCCTTGGTCTGAGCATGTGCCTTGAGGCTCCAGTGCTGGGACTGGGCTCCTTTCTCAGGACGAGCGGCATGCCATTGCCTGGATACACACATGTCTGTGCATCCATCTGGCCTGGGGTTCTTGGTCATTGTGTGCCTGGGCTGTGTGATGTCAGCTGTTAGATGTCAGACCAAATTCTTGTTGCCTGTATCCTGCCTTGCCCTTCTGCTTTCTGATGCTGATGCTGAGGGGAGTCCTGACTCATCACCCCAGGGCAGTTCCTATGAGCATGCATGCCCTCCATGGGAAGTCCCGTGAGCACACGTGCCCTCCATAGGAAGCCTGTCCAGAGCACACATGAAGTCCCCCCTCTTCCTTTCAGCTATGCTCTACTGGCCCTGGCACACCTGCCACTATGTCTCCAGGCTGAATTCGTGCCTCGTGCTCACCTTCCTCTGGTGTTCCAGGCGCCTGGTCATCAGCAGAGCGTGTGGTGAGCTCAGCAAGGCTGTGCTGGCCAGTGGTAAACACAGATGGGCTGCAGTGCAGCACTGAAGGAAAACAAGGAAGAGAAGATCCCTCTGGAGCACTCAGGCCAAGCTCTCTGTGCTGAATTCCATTCTTCTTACTGAAAAAAAAAAAAAAAACAGCCAGATGGATGAGGGAGGATGAAGAGAGGCTGGAGGGCCTGACCTGACCCTGAGCACAGCCACTCTCTGTCCAGCTGCACAATGTGTCAGGGAGACACAAAGTTCTGTAAGAAACAGTACCATCCCCAACTCTTTTCTGTGGGACCTACCTCTCTAGGTCAGTGGCTCCCCACCCTGCCCCCCGAAAGGGGGGTCCTTGGAAACAAGCTTCTGTCAGAGCCCCTCTACTAAGTCCAGGAGCACCTGGCATCCCTCTGCTCTCCTGAGGTGCTTCTAATGCATGACCAGAGCTGGAGGCCAGTGCTGGCCCCACTCTATCCAGTGGAACCGCTCTGCTGGATCACCACATGGAAGTGCTGGGTGAGAACCTCTGGGTGTAAATTTGCAGAGTGCCTACATGTTTGAGGCTCTGGCTGGAACAGACAACGTACTTGTGTGTAGACTGCACAAGCCTAGATGCAGAACTGAAAAGGGTCAGCACCTTCTCCACCTGGACACTCCTGCTGGGGGCCACCTGGAATATGAGTCCATTTCACTCTGTGCTGAGGGGGCCTCAAGGCTTTCCTGGGAGAGGTCTCCGACCCTGAGCTGCAAAGATCATGTTATATGTGACAGCAGCAAGCCATTTTGGCCCTGAGAGCCCGAGATGCATCCCTGGACCAGGTGCCTCATGGCATACACAGTCACCCATTTCTGTCATCTGTGCCACTGCTTTGCTGAACAGCGAACAGAGGAACAGGACACACAGTCCTAGGAGTCAGTGGCACGATTCCAGTCCTAATCAAAGGCCAAGAATTAGGGGAGCCACTGTTGTGCATCCTGGTCCCAAGTGCAAGGCCTGAGAGCCAGGAACACAAGAGCAAGGTAGGTGGTAGCCCGCCAGACAGAGAACAGGCACAAGTCCTCCAGCATACCATGTGAACGGGACTGGCACACAGCATGAATGGTGCCAGCACAAGTTGTGAACATGCCAGCACGCCATGTGAATGGTGCAGGACCACTTGTCAGGGCCTGATCTTCACAGTGCAGAGTCTGGTGTTTCTCATCTAGAAACCTCACAGACCCCCATCCCATGGACAGTGTGCATGAACCTTGTGGGCTCTTACTTCAGGCACACTGATACATCACTTTAGTATATCAAAAGTTAGGTCTTTGCTAGCCTGAGCAAAGCAGCTCAGGGACAATGCCCAGGCCCTGAGTTCAAGCCCCATGACTGACAAAAAGTTAGCTCTTAGGCATGTGCACATGCCTGTAATCACAGCACTCAAGCAGCTGAGGCAGGATGATCTTAAGTTCAAAGCCATCCTGGGCTACTTGTCAAGATCCTGCTTCAAAAGAATAAGTTCGATGACAATATTTATGTCCATCTTCAGTGATGACAACTGTAACTTTTTTTTTTTTTTTTTTTTTTTTTGACAATCCTGGGCCTTGGACTCAGGGCCTAAGCACTGACCCTGGTTTCTTTTTGCTCAAGGCTAGCACTCTGCCACTTGAGCCACAGTGCCACCTCTGGCCGTTTTCTATATACGTGGTGCTGGGGAATTGAACCCAGGGCTTCATGTATACGAGGCAAGCACTCTTGCCACTAGGCCATATTCCCAGCCCCAACAACTGTAACTTTTTAAATTATATTTTTGTATTCAGATTTCTCAGTGTTCTGCATTGCTTTGTGTAGACCCATTTACATCGCAGGTGTTTTTTTTTTTTCTCATGTTTCCTCTGTTCTCAGCATTCCTCTTGAGTTCTTACATTCTGGTTCCATGGCCTCTCCATTGTCCTTCCAGCCTGCATGGCACCCACTGTGCGGTCTGCCACCATCCTCGCCTGGCTCCTCTGGACAATGCCTTTCCCTTGGCATCTGGCAGCTGAACCAAGGGGAACCTTGTCTGGTTGTTTTCAAGTCTGCCCTGGCTGCTGTTCCTGGGATTTTTTTGATCTGGACATGTGTCACTTTTAGTAGTTTGGAGACATTTTGGGCTTTATTTCTTTATATTTTCTTTGCCAACATTCCTAGTCTGGAACTTGAACTTCCTATGGACCAGATGCTGCTGTCCTCGGTTCTGTGCATCTGTACCACGAGCCTGCGCTGCTCCTGCTCCTGTGGAGCATTCACAGCCCCTTCCCAGGCCACAGGTCCTCCTCCCCACTGTGGGATTACCACTTGCTCCTTTATAGGCCTCATTTCCCTTAACTGTGACTATGTTCTCTTTTAGTTTTTTTTTTTTTCTTTTCTTTTGGTGGTACTAGGGCTTGAACTCGGGTCCTGCTTGCTAGGCAGGCATTCTACCACTTGAGCCACTGCTCCAACCATTTTTGCTTTAGTAGTTAGTTTTTGGGCAGGGGCTCATGTTTTTGCCCAGGGCCATCCTCCAACCACGGTCCCCCTGCCCCTGTCTCCTGTGTTCCTGGGGTGGCATTCTTACCTGTTCATTTTAGGTTCTTCCCTATTCCTGTTCTTGCTGATTGGCCTCGGTGTCCATGTCTGTTCACTTCAGCTGCCATGTGTCTCATGTGGCCTTTCCTCAGTGGTGGGCTCTCTTCTGACCAGAAGCTCATTTCCTTGCAGGTCAGTGCTGTCCTTTGGGCATTTGTTTTCAGAATCTCATGACAGGTTCACAGGGACCTTGACTAGCATTAGTTTACCTGTGTACAGGCTTAGGAGTCTCACTCGGCCTTGGTCATCAGACACAGAAGCCCCTTTGTGAACTCCAGCTCTGATCCCCCAGTGCTCACTGTGTACCTCTGAAGTTATGTTAGCTGGATATCCTAAGGCACTCCCGCTTCTCTGCCTCTTCTGTCCCTGTCTTCCTGTCCCGTGCCAGATCCTGGAGGCCCACAGCCAGACATTTCGGGACAGGTGTCCTGTTACAATATCCAGTGTTAACCTGGGCCACAGAGGTTCCAGCCCCTGCCTCCAACACAGAACCTAACCTCTGATCCTACTAATCTGGAACCATTACCTCACCTTCCTAGAGCACTGCAGCCACTCATGTGTGGCATCCTGAGAAGCTGAAGTCATTTCTCCATTTGCTGTGCAGAGAGGAAGGGAAGGAAGTTCGGGTTGTGGCATGCTATGATCTGGTGACACCAGGGGCTCACAGGTGTCATCTGATGGCATGAGAGGGGCTCATGGGTGTGAGCTGGTGGTACAGGGGCTCACGGATGTGATCTGGTGATGTGAGAGAGGGCTCACAGGTGTGATCTGGTGATGTAAGAGGCTCACAGGTATGATCTGGTGATGCTGAGTGCTCACAGGCATGATCTGTTAATGCAGTGGTTCACAGGTGTGATCTGGTGACAGTGGGCTCACAGGTGTGATCTGGTAATGTGAGAGGCTCACGGGTGTGATCTGGTGATGCCAGGTGCTCACAGGCATGATCTGGTGATACAGTAGTTCACAGGTGTGATCTGGTGACATGGGCTCACAGGTGTAATCTGGTGATGTGAGAGAGGGCTTACAGGTGTGTGATCAGGTGGTGCAGGATGCTCACAGGTGTGGTGTCCCTCATTTCTATGACTTGCTTGTCCTCATGTGGACATTTGAAGGAGACAAAGTGGGTCAAGGTAGGTTATAGGGTGACCAGCCAGCCATACTGCACAGGCAGAAGCGAGGGTGGTCCCTCTGACTTCCATGGCCACAGAGGATCCCGTCACCCCACAGTGGCCTGTGGCCTCCTGACACAGTGCTCTTGAAGACATACACAGTTGGACACAGGCAGGACAGACCTTGATGACCCCTTCTGCCTAGGGTGCTGGACACTGGCTCCTGTAGGGCTCCTGGCTGTGTCCTCAAAGGCCACCCCAACCCTGGCCAGCTTCAGTTAGGTGCACCTCCTGAAATTACCTGAGTTCTGTCACTAGCTCATGGGAAGGGACACCAAGTAGAAGCCACATCCAGCTGTTTGGATGCCCAGTGATTTGACTCTGCAAAGAGAGCCACCTGCCTCCCCCCACACCTACCAAACACCAGGCCCATGGCACATGAGAAGCAGAACTGCTGCCCCAGAATGCTTAGGCATCCCCAACAGTACCTCAAGAGGCCCAGCCTGGGGCCAACCCTGTCGCCCATTTCTGTCTATGTCTGCCATAGTTTGGATGCTGGCAGCACCAAGTGTTGGGGGTGCTGGCGAGTAACTCTGGGCCTTGTATCCCATCAGCCACTCCTTAGAGAGTAGTCTGGCAGTGTCTACACAGGCTAACTGCACAGTGTCATCTGTAAATACTGCTGCAAAATCTGTCCATCAGACAGACATGGGCCTGGGGACACTGTCCTTACATTGTGACCCCCCACAGCATCCTAGAGGCACCATGTAACTCCCCTCTCTTCAGTGTTCAAGAGAGCCTTGTGGCATCAGAGGCCTACTGGCCGCCAGGTTCCAGGAAGCTTTCAAAATGGGGCCGTCCTGGACTGTGGGATGTGGTGCTGCACGGTAGATCCCTCCAGCACTCGTGCCAATCCTGGGCTGTGGGACATGGCTCTGCACAGTGGATTGTTCCAGTGCTTGTACCAGTCCTGCTCTATGGGATGCGGCTCTGCACGGTGGATTGCTCCACCACTCTGCTGGTGCAGTTACTGTAAAGGGTTCCAGGAGAGGCCTGTGGCCACAGCCAACCAGCTGCTGCCACCGACCCCTTGTGAGAACCTGTGTGTACTCACAAGTTCAAGCTCTTGGAGGCCTCTCCTCCAGCGCCCCTGGGCTGGGTGTGGGCCCTGAAACCCCAGAGAGGAGCCTCTGCCTTAGGCTGCCTTCAGGAGTCACCATGGCAAGGCCTGGCTATGCCTGGAAGTCCAGACAGGCCCAGCCCACTATAGACTGCCCCATAAGCAGTAACAACTATATCCAGGGTCTCTGCAGGAGTTGCATGTTCACACAGGGCCTGGGTGGGGCCAAGGCGGGAGACCCCAGGTCCTGGAGGCTCCACTCAGGCCTGCACCCCATATAGGTGATCCTCATCCTCAGCGGAAACCTGAGCTTCCTGAACTGGCTGACCATCGTGCCCAGCCTCGCCTGCTTTGATGACATGGCACTGGGCTTTCTGTTTTCCTCGGGGCCTAATGGCCTCAAAGGCCGTGTCCTGAAGATGCAGGACAAGAAAGCCCGAGGGGCCCAGCCACAGCCCAGACATGGTAGGTGAGACAAAGCGAGTCCCCTTGTGCTCACAGGGAACAGAGCGTGGGCCCAGCCCCTAGGAGGGCTGCTGTTTGGAGACATGGGGGAAACATGTCACCACACCAGGGAAGTGTGTGGCCACACTGCAGGAGGCCCTGCATGGCCAGCGGGGCCTGTCCCTGTACCCAGAGGGGTGGGTGGCAGCCAGGGCCCTCCGGGATAGGCTGGGGACAGCACAGCTCCTCATGGTGGCTGGGAGCTCTGCGGGTGAGAACACCTCCCCCTCTGGCCAGGCTGCAGGGTGCGGCGCCTTGTCAACCTCGCACTGGGCGCCTTGGTGGCCTGGCTCAGCGTACCCGTGGTCCTCAACCTACTGAGCTCCAGGCAGGTCATGAACACCTCCTTCAGCCCACTCAGGATCGTCAACACCTATGGGGCCTTTGGAAGGTACAGCCAGCCCTGCACCTGTGCTCTCCACACCTTGCCACATACCAGTGCCCGGCGGGAGATGGTCTGTCTGTCCACCCTGGGCCTGCCTGAGGGGTGTGCGTGATGCCAGCATCCCCATCCCCTGCTGCCCTGACCCACGGGCCCTGATGGTCCCCCAGCATCACCAAGGAGAGGACAGAGGTGATCCTGCAGGGCACAGCCAGCACTAACGCCAGCGCACCTGACACCATGTGGGAGGACTATGAGTTCAAGTGCAAGCCCGGCAACCCCTGGAGACAGCCGTGCCTTATCTCCCCCTATCACTACCGCCTGGACTGGCTCATGTGGTTCGCTGCCTTCCAGGTGAGAGCATCCACCCCGCACCCTGACCCAGCCACGTCCTGAGGCCACAGACTCAGTGGGAACTATGCAATCACGAGAATCTACCAGGAGAGGGGGGACAGGGAGTTCACCTTCCATCTGAGGGGACACCAGGACCAGCCCTGACCCATTTCTACCTCAACAGTGTCTTGTCTGGCTCACACGGCCCCCTGCCGTTGCAGAGGCCATGAATATAGGATGGAGACATCCCTAGAGCAGGCCCTCTGGTCCATCTCCCCCAGCCCCTTGGCAACCATGGCTCTGCTGTCTGGCCAGGTAGACACCAGGCTAGGGAGGGGAAGGCCCAACAGACAGCCGGTCCCTGAGCAAGCCTGGGACAGCTGCACTTGGTGCCTGCAGGGAGGTGAAGACGGCCCTCGGCAGAGCAGGAAGCAGGCACCCCAGAGGTGTGGTGTGGTCCCTCAAGGTCAGCATGGCATGACTCCCCATTCCAGCCAGGGAGGGCATGTGGGCCATCATGGAAGCTCACAGCCAGCAGGGCGGAGCAGGGTGGCACAAGGCAGCTGCATCTGGGCTTGCATGGACCTCACAGCACTGCCTCCCTTCCCAGACCTATGAGCACAACGAGTGGATCATTCACCTAGCCGGCAAGCTCCTGGCCAGTGATGCAGAGGTCCTGTCCCTGCTGGCCCTCAACCCCTTCGAGGGCCGATCCCCGCCCAGGTAAGTGCAGGGGCTGCCTGCCCCACACCCAGGCCCATGGCCTCCACCTGCTCCTGCAGAGGTGACCACTGACCTCCAGAGCCCCTGGTCCAAAAATGCCAGTCACCTTACTCAACTGCAGCCGACCTGCAGCCACACCTGCCCCAAGGAGCAAGGCAGCTGCTCTGACACCACACCCTGTGATGTCCACGAGGCCAGGCAGAGGTGGCAGAGCCTGCACACCCTGGCTCACAGCCCTCCAAGAGCCTGCTCTGTGCCTGACCCGGAGGGGCACAGGATCGGTCCAGCGGAGATCAGGCTGGGCCGTGTGGAGGGACTGCAGGAGCCAGAGATGGGGAATAATGAGTGTTTAGGGGGCTGGGAACAGAAGAGGAAGATCAAGGGGTTCCTGGTGATGGCAGTGGGGGCTACCAGAAGATACTGGTGCCTGACCTGCTGTGGAAAGATAAGAGTCTGTAGGAGTGATGGGCTAGAGCAGAGCAGGAACTAGGGGGAA